>NC_081565.1:77706468-77886094 GCF_022355385.1 Mustela nigripes | reverse complement strand
AGAGAGATCACAAGTAGGCAGAGAGGCAGGCAGAGAGCGAGAGGAGGAAGCAGGCTCCCCACTGAGCAGAGAGCCCGATGTGGGGCTCGATCCCAGGACCCTGAGATCATGACCCGAGCTGAAGGCAGAGGCTTAACCCACTGAGCCACCCAGGTGCCCCTGAATCTTTTTTTTTTTTTTTAACTTAGAAATATTTACCTGAGAAACTTTATTAAAGTATATCATTTTTTGTCTCAGGGAAGGGAATCTAACTAATACTTTCCTAAAAGCTACAGATGTCAAGAGAACTAGAATGAAGAGTAGCCAGAAGTATGAGTAGGGGAGGAAGGTTACACTTTTGTTTAGTACAAGTTTCGAAGGCAAATAAAAGGTTTGTTTGAGTTTTTCCAAAGGTCTCATGGAAGCCGAAACAAGGAGACATCAGTTTTTGTCCCATGATTTCGTTCTCTTACTTGGGAAGATTCATCACTTTTCTTAAAGCGGTCTGCAATGAAGAAATATAAGAACCTTCAAGACTAAAAGAGTATGTTCCATGATGCTGTCACATTGCCATGTGGGGCAGAAGTAGCAAGTGCTCATGAAAATGGTCTAATTTACCACATCCTGCACAATGTTCATTGGACTCTGTTGCTTGCTTTGTTTTCTTTTATTCTGTTTTAAATGAGTCTAATAGGACATTAAAATTCTTACCTTGCCAGAAACACTTTTAGAAAGAGGGTCATTGCTACCATGACCACAAAAGATACAGGTGGTAGAAGCCATGTTAGAAGAGCAGTAGAAGCAGTGGGTGTGGCCACGAGTGAGCAAAAGGCTGAAGGAGTGAAAAGATACATTTGAATACCCTGTACAGTGCCTGGTATTTTACTACTCACTAGCTCCTTCAACTGCATTTTGTACAATAAGGTAGATATTATTGCTCTCATTTATAAATGAGAACTGCAAATGTAGCAATGATACTTAACGTTTGGAAGACACACTGTTTAAAGGGGTAGAGTCAAAATTTGAACCCAGATGTTTCCTAGGTTTTTAATCTCAGAGTTCTACCATTTTTAGCAGGTAAAGTGCCCCAAAGCATGAAGGGGCCCAAGGATGGGTCAAGACAAACAGGCAGTGGTTGTAGAGATGGGATCCCATGAAGTGATGGGGTCTAGAGCAGGAAATGTGTGTGGAGGTCTAGAAGGCTAGGCTGAGGAATTTCTACCCTTCTGCCTTAACCTCCTCTGCTATGATTTTGATCTGTGACTTCACCATTTTTTAACTTATTGCCATGTCTTATTCCCAGTTGTTTTGTCCACAGAATCCTAAATGCAGGATTCGTTTTCCCCAACTCATTGAGGGGTCTGTCGAATGTAAACCTTTTCTGTTCTGTGTCTATGAAACATAAAAAGTATTTTTTGTATTTATCTAGTTTTAAAAAGATCGAGGAAAATAAAATTTGATTTTCTACCATTTTCATTCTCTATGTAAATGTTTCTTTAGGGGTGCCTGGGTGGCTCAGTGGCTTAAAGCCTCTGCCTTTGGCTCAGGTCATGATCCCAGGGTCCTGGGATCGAGCCCCACATCGGGCTCTCTGCTCAGCGGGGAGCCTGCTTCCCCTTCTCTCTCTGCCTGCCTCTCTGCCTACCTTTGACCTCTGTCTGTCAAATAAATAAATAAAATCTTTAAAAAAAAGTTTCTTTACATCGGAGTGTTCTAATTAGGAATATAAAATAATCAAATTAGCCTCTCCTCGTAATCTAGGATATTCTTCTTGCTTCTCAATCTCTGGGGACTTAAGGAACCACTCTTCAAAATTCAGAGCAGGTTCTCACACCTGTGTAGGCATTGTCATTCCTTCCTGTGAATGCCCTGACAGCAAGCACTTTGTACAGCCCTTAGTATCTTACAACACGCTGTCTTGTGACTTGCGTGTAACAGCACCTTTCTAAGAAGGGGCTCTTCTCATTATCTTTCATACTGTGAACCAGTAAGAGGTTTGCATTGAACAGTCCACAGTGTCACATAATCCAACAGGAGGACTCCAGTGGTCTTCTGCCTGATACCGTATGATTTTGCCACTTTCTACTTGCAACAGAAGATCATCTCAATGGGTGGGACTCCATTCTCCCGAACTCCACTTTCCGGGCGGTTCCCTCTTCTTTCCCTCCTGCCTCTTCCTGCAGTGCCCACAGCTGACACCCTGTCCTTCACCTTCTGGAAAGTCAAGCTGGAGCCAGAGAGGCATACAAGTGAGGCTCAGCCAGCAGGAACACTGAGGGAGCTGAGTCGCTGGCTCCCTTTCAGAATGATCAGGAAACAGAGAGCCCCAAATAAGGCTAAAGGGGATGTTCTGCTGTTTAATTTCCATAATCTACAGGATACGATTACATTCATTCATACAAATCACTGTGGCCTAATTTAGATTTTCTATCATAAACCATACTAATCATACGACAGGGTCTCATCGGCTCTACTTCTTGTCATGGAAAGTAACGCACACACTAAACACAGTTTCGTGCAGGCCGGGTGTGTGACAGGAACCCCGCTTCATCTCGCCCACATCTGCTTATGTTCTATAAACACGCACGAAGCCTGGAATAAGGAACAAATCATTAAAAGGAACTTTTGTTTTAGAGAAATGTCGGCCTAAAAACGGTGATACAAAACATGCTTCTGACCCCTGGAGACGCAGACCTTCTGCACGACTGGCCTGAGTCGCTAATGTTACCTCCGTGGATCCTGTGAAGGCCACTTTGTCTATATCCATGTGGGAGGAAATGGCCGCCCCAGCAGTAGGCCCGTAGCCAGGGACAATGTTCACCACTCCAGGAGGGAAACCTGCCTGCGGGTAAAGAGTAAAACGGTTAGGACAGAACTGAGTATTTAATTCCATGATAAAAAGAGGAGAGTCTGGGATCAAAGCCACCTCTCAATGCTGAGCTTATGAGTTTCTCTACCAAGCAAGACTCATTTAAGTGCTATTATTATTATTATTATTATTTCATTTTGTGGCCTACTTAAAATAACCTCCCAAGTTATATTACTGGGGAAGTGTTTCTCCTTGGTCGGAGGAAGTCCCTGTTTGACTTTTCTGGATCATTGCCCCGGTGATGGCTGCCTCAAATTTCATAAGAGTAACTCAGAAAGAGAGTGTGTGTAAAAGAGCTTGGTAAATTATTCTCAGAGAAGGAAAACAATGCAATTATTATCCTATCGGCGAAACTAAGAAGCTAAAAGGATCTCACATTTTCAGTTTCTAGCTATTGATTGTTCAGGGCATTCCAGCTGGGCTGCAAATTTGTACTGGCAATATTTAATCAGTAAAACATTAGATAAGAACTGTCCTCCTGTGCATGACGAAGCTTCGCAGATTGATTTCATTCCCGTTAAAGAACGAACAGGTAAAAAACGGTGTGTACCTAAGATGGGCACACAAAAATTTCATGTTATTAGCATCAAAATGCCCCATTTTGATATCTCTTTTGCCCTTTTCCTCTTTCTTTTAAATTTGAAGTGAAGAACAGTTTTAAGATTTAAGTTCAGATTTTTAAAAATTTTCTAGTAACTAAAGCCTCGTTTTTAAGTTCTGGAAAGATCTGAAGGACAAAGAGCAATAAATTGCAAGAAGAAAGGAGAAACCCAATCTGGATAGTTGATGAAACTACACTTCATGTGTTTTGTTTTGTTTTGGCCGGTGTTTGAGCAAGAAGGTAAATAAATGCAGAGAAAGCCACAACAGAAAATGGAACATAAATATGTCCTCTCGTGGATAGATATGTTTAAAAATTATGTGGCCCAATATTAAAAGTAAGCATAGTGGCGCAGAGGCCTCCAACCTTTGGAGGGACTGGTTTAAAAAAAAAAAATCTGCGGAACCTCCAATCCATTAGTGTCAGTTAGAAACCAATGTTCATCTCAATATTTGAAAGAAAGATATATCAATTTCAACGTGACTTTGCATCCATGAGTTAAGCTAAGGAAACAAAAATAAAAGTGGTTGTAAGGTGACTGTCAGACAGGAAGCCTTTGACTCTGGCTTCTTGTCCCCATTTGGGCGGAAGTTCATGGCGGCTGACTGCCAGCAATGTCAGCTGGAGGCCATGTTCGATGTGTTCTCATCTGGATTGGAGCCATTGGCAGGTGGTTTACAGCAGCACCAAGTGAGGCCTTCATGGGGTAAAGGAGGGCTCCTGAGTTCTCATGCATATTTTGATTTGGGAAACTCACCTCTTGGATTAAAGACGCCACGTGAAGAGCAGTGAGAGGAGTTTGTTCTGCAGGTTTTACAACCACCGTATTTCCACAGCTAAGGGCAGGCCCTATCTTCCAAATGAGCATGACCAGCGGGAAATTCCACTAGAAAGCAACAGGAACAATTGATTCCTTGTATTGCTGAAAGCCACATTTGCCAATCTAACTTCTACATTATTTACTACCTATAGTAAATAATGTGAAATAATATAGATGTGAAATAATATTTGTTGTAGTTTTGTGTAATCAACTGGTGTTTTCAAATTAGGTTCATTGCTAAAAGCAACTCATAAACACTGGAAAGCTCCAAATAAACTAGATATGGGACAGGAGTGGAAGGGAACCGTAAAATTTTATTAAGTGCTGTTATTTTGAGTTCTTCATCTACTGGAGGAAAAAAAAATACTGCATGGTTTAAAAATCAGGCCTGTTAAACATGTCTGCACATCTTTGAAAATTATAATTATTCCTCCCTCCTTATAGATCATTTGTTGTAACCATGTACCCAATAATAATAGTTAGCAGTGACCTGAAGCTAATATAACAGTGTGCATCAACTATATTTCAATAATAAAAATTGGGTGTGTGTGTGCTTGTGTGTATACGTAGTAGGGGTAGTAGCAATGTTTATTTCCAGGACAAATATCTTGCTAAAGACAAAAAGTATAGGGTCTGGTGGCTAAGAACTTTGTTCAAATCTCAGCTCAATCATTGACCAGCTCAGTGAGCTCAGACAAGTTACATGCTCTCCATGCATGATTTCATCATCTGTAAATGCTGATAAAAATCCTCTCTACTTCAAAAGGTCATCTTGAGGAATCTAATTTTTTTTAAACATCTTAATTTAATGTTTTTCATGTTCCAAGATTCACTGTTTATGCACCACACCCAGTGCTCCATGCAATACGTGCCCTTCTTAATATCCACCACCAGGCTCACCCCTCCCCCCACCTCCCTCCCCTCCAAAACCCTCAGTTTGTTTCTCAGAATCCACTGTCTCTCATGCTTCATCTCCCCCTCCGAATTCCCCCAATTCACTCTTCCTTTCCTTCTCCTAATGTCCTCCATGTTATTCCTTATGCTCCACAAGTAAGTGAAACCATATTGATAACTGACTCTCTCTGCTTGACTTATTTCACTCAGCATAATCTCCTGCAGTCCCATCTATGTTGATACAAAAGTGGGGTATTCATCCTTTCTGATGGAGCCATAATATTCCATAGTATATATGGATCACATCTTCTTTATCCATTCATCTGTTAAAGGGCATCTTGGCTCTTTCCAGAGTTTGGTGACTGTGGACATTGCTGCTATGAGCATTGGGGTACATATGGCCCTTCTTTTTACTACATCGGTATCTTTGGGGTACATACCCAATAGTGCTAATCATGTCAAAAAATGGGCAGAAGACATGAACAGACACTTCTCCAAGGAAGACATATAAATGGCCAACAGACACATGAAAAAATGTTCATCATCACTAGCCATCAAGGAAATTTAAATCAAAACCGCATTGAGACACCACCTTACACCAGTTAGAATGGTCAAAATTAACAAGACAGTAAACAACGTGTGTTGGAGAGGATGTGGAGAAAGGGGAACCCTCTTACACTGTTGGTGGGAATGCAAGTTGGTGCAGCCACTTTGGAAAACAGTGTGGCGATTCCTCAAGAAATTAAACATAGAGCTACCTTATGATCCTGAGGATCTGTCAAGAAAGTGGGCCAAAGACTTAACAAAGTGATGGGTTCATAATAGGCATGCAAAAAATATTAGCTATTACTAGTATTCAGGATGGTGTAATTTTTATTAGTTTTATTGATTATTGAACTAATGAGAAATTTTATTCAAAATGTGGTTGTGGATGCACTTCACATTGGAGGAGAAGATAAGTCATTGACACGTCTCCATCTAAAAGCTTCAGAATACTTGACCATCTTTTTATTTGGCTTCTTGGAGTATGTCGGTGAAATCATTTAGATAGTCTCCTTTATGCTGGGTTTAAAAGAAAGCCTTCATGATTCTGCTTAAAAATACAACTACAGGTAGGATAAATCCCATACAGTGTTCCAATAGTTTCCTCCACTTTAATTTAAAAAATGCATTTTGGACTCAAACACTGGTTGCTACTCTTCTCCTGGACGAGAAGTCTCAATGAGGAAATAAAAAGTGCTGGAGACTAGTAGGTCATACTACTTCACTAAAATGCCGTCCTGCACAGAGAAGGCAGCAATGGCTGCTTTGCCACATGCATGTGAAACATGGGTATTAAAAAGAGTACATAACACAGCTTTTTAAAAATGAACCACAGAATAAAAGGTTAAGATAGGTCAATGCTGTAATATCAAAACACACTCAAGTGATATTCCACACTATAGATATATTTCTGGACTACCTCATTCCCCTCCAGAGTTCAGTCACAGAGAGACCTAAGCTCATGAGTTACTATGTTTGCTCCACATTTAGCAAATATCTAAGAATCCATACGTGCTGGAGAAAACTTCTTTACTAAATGAAATAGAAATAGAATTCTTTTCTTTTCTTTTTTAATTTTTAAACCTGAAAATGATAGAGGAGACCAACTTACAGGAATGATTTGGCCACATACACCAATAGGCTCGTGTCTTGTGTAAGTGAAAAAGTTTCCATCTGGAAAATAAAACACACAATCATTTGTGGACAAATACGTTTGACATTCATGGAACGGTCTTTGGGGTTGATGTGAGAGGAAGGTGTAGACAATAACTGAAAACAAAAGCAACAAATAAAGAAATAAAAATAACCCCCATGTCTCCAACCACTTACAAAAGGAAAAATCCACGTCCTGCAATAGTAATTTTCAATGAGAGGAACCATAAAACTGATGTAAGCCAAGGCAAAGATGCAAAACCAGAATGTATCTGAAAGATATTTAATTCTCTCATCTTGTAGAAGGACTATTTTCTAATTTATCCTCATTCTCGAACTTTATTTTCTTAAAAAAAAGGTACAAGGTGGGTGGCTAAGACAACTGTTAGAGTTCTTTTTCTGACAGTTTGATCGGTAACGGCAGAAATCTTTTGGAGTAAAAATTACAAAATTAGAAGAGAGTAGAATTAAAAAATATCTCCCTACAAGCCTACTGGCTTATTCTAAAAGGTGCTTTTTTTTTTTTCTTTTTCTTTTTTACGTACCAAACAATAAAAACAAATCTCTTCATTAAAAAAAAAAGGAGGAGGAGGAAGGAAGAAAATGCCAGAAGTAAAATACATTGTTTTGCAATCTAGATTTGAACTGATTCATATGCCTCAAAGTCTGATGAGGTTACATTGTGCTTTTTGTTTTGTTTTGTTCTGTTCTAGTTCCCACAAAAGCTTCTTGGCTATCATAACAAGAAAGCTCCTTATCAAATCTATTTGTACTTAAAATAGTCCCTCCCATTTTGTCAGAGGGTAAAGAAAGAGTTTCTGGAGTAGTAGCCTCATTTCCTTTTGCTACCATGTTCTCACTCTCCGTTTTTAGTTCCTGGCTGTTACTTTTAACCTGCTTGAATTAGATTGAAAATGGCCATCAGGGTCAGTCCTGGAGGGTGTTGCAGTTCTAGAGCCAGTAAATGTAAATGAATTAAATTCTACCCCTAATGTTTTCCCAGTTAATGCTTTTTTAATATTCCTCTCCCATGAGCATTCTCTGCTAAAATACTAAAGCACATACATACGCATTTCATCACGCAAATTCTTCAACTGAGCTGTAAGCACCACCTCATCTCACTTTGAAGCCACTCAGAATAAATCAGTATGAACTGGTTTGTGGAATTAATGTACCGTAGCTCTACTGAGTGAGACCAGGCGCAGATGACATAACTGCCTCACACTGGAACACGCAAAGACACTTAAATAATTACATTATAGGAAGGGCATACATTTCACTATCAGAATACAAAGTAAATCATCTGAGGCCAACTTTGAAAAGCCTGGGCGGTTAGAGACAACTGCCCTAATTCAGTGACTGTGAGCATAAGAATGTTCTTACTTGAATATTTTCTAAAATATCTGTAGTGTGATCTTCTGCACGATTATGCTGAAACAATTTGAAAGACCATTTGATAAATCTTCGCAGAATTTCTAGGCTCAGAGCTGCTTGTCTCAAACTCAAGGAGAAAGTCAATCTGCCTTTTCGGCTGACATCTTTTAAAGGGAGAGTTTGGAGTAATTCAGCTCTACAGCGATCGCCTCTCGCCTACCCTCTCCCCTGATGGTTTCTCAAAGCTACTCACCGATGGGTATCGTGCGGCCTTGGATCTTGTCAGCCCATCCTGCACAGTAGCGCAAGGTTGTGATGCAACCCCCCAAATCCATCAGATAGGAACTGGAGAAGAGTTTTCCACCATTCATTGATTCCATGGTCTGAAAAGGAAATCAAACCTCAAACGTAAACTCCCACAACCATTTTCGATTAAAAAATCGAGAGGTAATATTTTGAAGAAGCAGGTACTAGAGAATTTGGGAAATAGAAAAAAAAATCCTATAAGCTATCTTGTATAACGTTTCCTTTCTACAAAGGAGGTAAAAACAGAACAAAACAAAAAGAGTAAAAATGACTTGCATAGACTTGCTTAAGGCCACATAACAAGATCCAGATAAAAAGGACAGTAAGATTGCGGCTTCTATACCCTAGCATTCCTTCTTCATTCTGAATGTCCTCCGGCTGCACAGCTTGCTAGGAATCAGTCCCAATTTGGAAGACACACAGTTGGTGAGAGTGAGTGGCACCTCTGTTCCTAAGTCAGATCAGAGGCCCAGCAAAATTTCACTTATTGTGTAAACACAACTGTGGGACAATTTGGTGACTATGAACGGTGCCTCAGTGATCATTTTTGGTATTTGCATTGCATCCAGATATGACCTCTGTACACAAACTTCAGTGATTCCTGGATCTTCCATCCATGAGTTTTCTTCAGCAGAACTTTGAATGGTGAAACTTCCAGTGTTGCCCCTATTGTCATAATTATTGTTTGAGTGGTCAGGCTGGAAAGCGCAACATTTTCTGGTATGGTTTGCTAACCATCCACTGGTTGACCTGGTTTCTTTTCTTCCTTTCCTTCAGCAGGAACTTTAAGACCTCTTTGGGGATCTCATGTCCTGCCAGGGCAGGAATATACAGGTGAAAAACTGTTGAAACTGTTCCTCAATTGTTATAGTCTTCTGTCTCTGTGTGACCCTGACTGCCATCCCCAAACTTCATCGGACATTTCTATGTGCCTGATCTTTCTTCCCCCTTAGGATCTTATGCTGACAGAGAGAGCGAGCATTCTATAATCCACAGAACAGTCACCCAGGTGCCCCAATTGTGCATAACTTCTAACTCCGTATTTTTGCATGATTTGAATCATGCTGAACCTTTGAATAATAAATAGTTCCTTGATTAACTATAATCGCTCAAGTTGATTTAAAAGTATGTACATGGGGGGCACCTGGGTGGCTCAGTGGGTTAAAGCCTCTGCCTTCAGCTCAGGTCATGATCCCAGAGTCCTAGGATCGAGCCCCCCATCGAGCTCTCTGCTCTGCGGAGAGCCTGCTTCCCCCCCTCTCTCTCTGCCTGCCTCTCTGCCTACTTGTGATCTCTGCCAAATAAATTTTTTAAAAAAAATTATGTACATGGGCTTCTTTATTACTGCCATTATAAGATTCTAAAGGTAATGAGAATTTGCTGTGAAGCTTGATCTTGGTATTGGTTCATTTGCAATTGGCTTTACTCAATGTCTAATTGAAAAGAAAACAAGGAAACACCCCACCCATTTTACTTGCTGACTCATCTAACTGCCAAAATGTTTTTTTTTTTAAAAGCAGTATACATAAAAAATACAGTTTGTACAAATACACAAAGGATTGACTTTTTTTCTTTATTTGTCAACTTTTTCACCTGTAAGAAGACCATCATTTAACCCAGACCACTGTGAATACATACATTTCAGGAAGGGAAAAGCAGCCATTTAGTAAGTTTCTTGGTGGGCTAGATTAAAGAGAAATACATCTATTTTAGAGAAATATCCTGGGCACCTTTGACAAAATCTATGACATTTTTCCACAAAAAAGAGTTCAGTCGTCAGGTAAGTTGGAGAAATCCAACATTCCAGGACATTCACTGCATGTGACTTTGTTAAAGGCCCTGAGCAATTCTAGAATAGAGGGGGAAAAAATTTTGTTTAAGAGGTTATAAGTTGTGGTTTGCTAAGGTTTAGCCTGTAGAATCTAATCTAGGTGTAGAAATGAACATTATCCAGAACAAGCACGCAGCTTCCCCTTTGAGAATAAGCTCAACGGTGTGTACAGTTCCTGTACAGTTTCTATACAGGAGCTGGTAGGAGTCTTTCCGTTTTGTTTGTAGGGAGCACAGAATCATCACTAAAACCAAAGCCACTTGTTATTCCAAACAATGGATGCTTTCTAGAGATCTCTCTACCTGCCCAATTTGGTTAATACTCACTGCCAGGAGAAGCCGATCTCTTTCAATTAAGTCAGCCAACTTGTAGATGAGCCGCCCCCTCTCCGAAGCATTCATAGTACGCCATGGAGAGCCTATCTGAAAAGCCTTTCTTGCAGCCTTCACTGCTTTGTCAATATCCTCCTGCAAGTCAAAGGGAATTCATTTCAGTAGCCTAAACATGTTAGCAAATGCAGCGGCAGTAACCCTATAAAACAGACTGACAGTCCCCATAAGCAGATGCTGTGTGTTCATTAGCCCGAAGTCCAGCACACTGTACGAACTCAACTGTCAGCTATGGGAGTTGCAGACCTGCTGCCTAATCTTTAGAATGATGAATTCCACACACACACAGCTCAGTCTTGATTTCCCTGAACAGCAATATTGTAATATTATAATATTGCTACCATCGGAGTGCTGCTGTACATCGATCAAGTCATGTTCAAATTACTTTGCACACATAAATTCACGGAATTCTTTATAATCTTGTGACACGAATATGTTTCCTGTTTTACAGAAGAAGAAACTGAAGCAAAGAAAGAGAGGAAATTGGCCCAAGGCCAATAGCTGAAAGTGGCAGAATGCTTTTGCACGGAGCGGCTCTGATCGTAGAGCCTTGGCTCTTCACCGTGATCTATAGCTTTGGTGATGGACCGAGAGTTCCAGGGAAAGCTCAAGATCTACTAAAATGGTGACTGTCTTCTTGGATGGCTGAGGACTCCATAGCCTGTGCCTGCTTTTTGAGAACCTGCTGCAGGATGAATGAAAACTGGGTCTTGCTGTTGAAAGGTAAAGAGTATAAGTGCACATTCATTTCTCCTGTGCAGAGAGAAAAGGCACTGAGAAGTGGAACTGGTATACAGAGGATCCGTCTGCAGATTACGACCTCTCTTTTCCCAACTGCGTACAAAGAGATCTTTTCAGCTCCTAACTAGTTACAGAAGTCAGTTTCTTATTCTTAAGGTGCTACTTAAAATTACATTAATTCAAATAATCAAGGCGGGTCAAAAAATCCAGTAATTCCGCATTTAGTCTAGCCTCTTCACTCCTTCACTCCTGCTGCTTTTACTCACACTCTTTTCCCGGAGCCAGGTTGACTCCTCCTGTTCCTTCCTAGTCAACCTTAGTTGCGTACTTTCCCCTGGCCTCACCATTCCACAGATCCCTGCTGAGATCTCTTGGAGCTCCTACAGCATATACCTACCACAAAACTCACCACCTCTTCCATTACTACTTTATATGTTTTTTCTGCCTCAAATCAGTTGTAAGCATTTTTTTTTTTTTTTTTTTTTGAAAGCGAGAGAGCATGAGCAAGAGTGAGGGGTGGGCAGGGCTGGCTTGAGGGAAAGGGAGAAAGAAAATCTTAAGCAGAGCCCATGCCCAGCACAGAGCCCCATGAGAAGCTTGATCTCACAACCCTGAGATTGTCAGTGAACTGAGGTGACATCAAGAGTCAGACGCTTCATCGACTGAGCCACGCAGGCTCCCCAGTTGCAGACAACTTAAAGGCATAGACTGTTCCAATGTTCGTTAGTGTGTAGGACTGGCCACGACACAGACCTACATAAATTCCATAAATCATGGCTACATCTTAGGCCAGTTGGTTGGAAATTTTTGCAGAAGAAATCATTTCTTTTGAGAATAGGGGAGAAAATTGCATAAAATTTTTTTAAAGTTGCTCACAATTTAGCTGAACCCCATTCAAGAATGACCCCTGCCCCAGTGGGAATCATGAACCTCAAGTTAATCTTCCCCACCTTGGAGTATATTTCATTAAAAAGTCCAAAACTTAGAAGTCTGCAAATTAAAAGAAATAAACTATTTTTACAGTATTTATTACCACACTAAGATGAGTCCAGCATGATATTTTAGAAGTGTAATCTACTTTGACTAAGTGATAACATTCACAGAGCCCAAGCAAACATTCTTTCACTATAATACATCATATATTTGTTTATCTCACCGCCTAACTTCTGAGAGAATGATGAGTATATATACAATAAAATAATGCATTGGTACTCACCCTTCCTGAGAAATGTGTATACAGTCATATTGGGGGTATTCAGTTAATCACACTGATTATTTATATTTGGATATTGTTTTATGCTTTAAGTTCTAACTTTTCCCAAGGTATACACAGACAGTGCTATTTGGGAAAGAAATCCCACAAGATTCGGAAATTGCCAGGATGATCTATGGATACCACAGCTTATAAAATATATGCTGCTGTGTGTTTAAACAGGTCGGTGTGAAACAGCTTTCATCTGGATCCTTCTGCTCAGTGTTCTGCCGTCAGCCTTAGCCAGATACAGTTTATCAGAGCCATCCCGGCCTCTCAAAGGGAAGGGAAAAAAATGGCTTCAAGACATCTAACTCTGCCATGCGGAAAACACATTGAGATAAGGACTTTCTTACAGTTGTGTCCTGTGCACCATAATCCTCCTTTGCTCATAATCTATTTTATCTTGCAGGCACAGACGTAGAGTAAGGATCGTTAACACATAGATTTGGAACAAAACAACCCAGGTTTAAATTCTGGTTCCCCATCTATTAACTCTGAGTTTGGAGACATCCACCCCACCCACCCACCCATCCATCCATCCATCCATCTGTCCATCCATCCATCCATCCATCCATCCATCCATCTGTCCATCCATCCATCCATCCATCCATCCATCCATCCATCCCCCCAATCCAGCCATCTATTCCTCCATCCAAAAATTTGCTGAACACTCTACTGTAAATCTTGGGATCTGGCTACTAATGATCAAATCGGGAAGACAGGAGATTGTCCTTTTGAAAATTAAATAAGGTAACACTGGAAACACATTTTCTCTGTGACAGACATGACTCAGTGTTCATTAAGGGGTCACAAGGGCTATCATAGTTGCAGCAAAACAGGCAAAACCACCCTAAAATAACTCTCAGTAGTTCTAGTATATTTTAGTCTTTCCTTTCAGTTTTCTCTACCGTGTATCATTTTAGGCTGCTATTATCTAATCGTAGCTTGCCTTCTCAAGCCGTTCTCTTCTGTGTCCCCCAGCTGTCTTGCCGATGGCCACCAGGCTAATCTTCCTCATGCAATTTTATGTCACCACTTTCTCTATCAAATATTTGCAACTCCCCTTTGTCTATGGTCCTCAGGTCAGACTCGTTCTGATCTTCAAGACCCAACATTTTGGGGCCCTACCTCACCTTTCCAAACTTGAGTTCACATTTTTTTTTCTACTCTGTCTGGCCCAACTGCTTTTCACCTTTGCTCCTGAAATTCTCCTTGCCAAGAATGTTCCACCAGTACAGCTCTCTATTTTCAAAATGTGACATACTCTTTAAGACCAAATATCATAACCTACTTAAACCCTTGCTAGTCTAATCTAGCCTGATGGTAGCTCCCAGGAAGAACTTACTAAGCTCCAGGCACTCAGTGAAGCCTTCCATAACTCTGCAGTTACTACGACAGTTCAACATCATGGACTTTGTTTTACGGGACGTGAAATCCAGCATGAAATCTATCAACCAAAATTTGATCCCACATCTGGCTCCCAAATCTGGTTTTATAGCTCTGCAAGACATCCTGATGGTGATCTTTGTGATGAATATTTATTGGTCTCTGTATTAAAAGCTATAATATTCCTTATTATTCTGGGCCTACAATAGGCAGTTAATAAATATTTAACAATTTAATTACCAACCTTTTAAACTCATCATGTTACATTGATTTTATAGAAGAGTGCTCCTGATATAAATAATTTGCTTATATTGACATGCATATCATAAATCATATTTTAACTGATTCTATTACATAAGAAAGCTTTTACACTAACCATAGTAAGCATAAGGGTTTTTTTTTTAATTGTTATTATTTAAATTCTATGAGTAGTATTTCTTGGAATTTTACTTCAGGACTAACATCTCCAAGGACATGGTTTTTCAATTCACCCGAAAACAATTTGGCATATTAACTCAAATTTGCCACCCCAATAACACTTTCGCCTTAGAGGGCTTTAAATGTTCCTTTTTTTTTTTTTTTTTCAAGTTTGGATGATGAAATATCAAAAGACCTCTTAAACACAGTTGAAGAAGGACAAACTTCTCTATTGCTCCCAGGCTGCCCGTTTCCATATTAGATCCATTCCAATTTGGAGAAAATAGTCATCAGACCAGTTTTACTTTTACACCTGTCATAAGCACTTACTTTAATGGCCATTTATTTTTATCCCCACCAATTATTTGTTAGGTCATGCTCAGTATTAAAAGCAGTTTTCAGGATTAGTCAATATAGCCTAAAAGAGGCACTGGAGTGAAAAGAAAACAGTTCCCACCCACATCTGTGCTTCGCTTTGTAACCCCCATTCATTCTCGCTCCTCCTCCTTTCTTTATAACACCATTGAAAGGCGATATATAGCCCATTGTTAGGTCCATTCTACTCATAAATTAAACCCCTAAAACCTCTTGGGCTCATTATCTCAAGAGTCAGTTCCAGAATATTAGGTTTACGGTGACTGTGTAATTTACTCGATTTGTACCTTTCACTAAGCAATGTTAGGAGTTCACGTGCATTTGTCGGTTAAAAATTGTGAGAGGAGCAATCATTATTTAAAAGCAAACATCAGTAGATTACTCCAGAATAGAATGGGATGACAAGAATGTTGAATGTGAAGCAAATAGCTGGTTACCCTGAACAGTTTATACCTTAAACAACTGAACTCAAGCAGCTGGGTTAGCGTTGTGACCCGATTTGAAGCTTTGCTGGGTGTTAGTGAGTGTTCCTGATCGACATTCGCGCAGACAATACTGCTCTGCTCTGAGCAGGAGTAATTACTGATAAGCCCATAGCAAATAGATGACAGGTATTTCTAAAGCTTCAGGTCTGCTCCTCAGCTCCCCCCTCACTGCACTTTAGGAAGAAGGCAAATCCCACCACCAACGATGCAAGAAAAGTCCTTGGAGATCTTGATAAGGTTGCAGCTGGAGCTCTAGGCACAGATTTGTCTTCCTGATGAAAGGAAAGCTGCACGCCAGTGGCAAAGAGAGATGTCCAGAGCACCAGGGCCAAAGCACCAAGAATACTTGTTCTTTTGGTAATTGCCAACACAACCATGTCTGCAGTCTTGCTCCTGAGCAGCATTTATACCTCTGGAGAGAAGGGGCGGGCAGCAGTCAGCGGCTCAGACGTAGCTCGCCCTGCCCTCTATTGCTTCCCCTCCCCACCCCAGATTGCCAGAGCCACTCAGCCAACTAGAAGGACATTTGCTGTAACGTGGCGTTGCAGTGTTGGGTAGATCTCCCGAAGTCTCTGGCAAAGTCATTTCTCTGCTGAATAGAAGAGTACATGTTTCTCTTCTTTCTAGGAATGGCCCAAAGCACATAGGCTTCTGGGTCTCCTAAGACAGGTTGCCAGGGATCATCGGTACTTCTCTGCTCAAGTCTGGCCTTGTAACATTTCACAGGGGTGCACAGAGATTGTTACGGTGCAGGTTCGCACTCCAACTTTCTTACCTATTAAAGTCCATGCCCCTTAGGAAATGCAATCATAATTTAATGGTTTAATAATTTCATGCAGTAGTTCTCAAAGTATATTCCTCCATCTCCATCCCAATCAGCAACAGCAGCATCCCCTAAGAATTTGTCAGAAATGCAAATTTTCAGGCCCCACAGTAGAATTACTGAAACAAACCCTACAGGGTGGGGTGTGGCCCAGAAACCCCTGTTCCAACAAGCCTTCAAGGGAATTTGGTTGCAGGCAAAACTGTGAGAAACACTGCCCTAGTCAGTAGTTAATTTAGTACTAGATTCCTAAGATGATGAGAGTGTGTATGTGTGTGGGGGGGTGCTGGTATATGGAAACTCAGAGCTTAATGGAGGAGTTTTACATATACTTATGTAATTTCATTACCTGTAGGAGGTAAGACACTGAAAATATGATGGTAAAAGGTAATGTGGACCTTTACAAGAAGCATGGTGTCTCAGACAAACCCACCGATACCCATGCAACACAGGGGTTATCATCTAGGTAAATATGATGTTCTGTACTGGCACAGTTCAGAGTAATTCTACCTGGGAAATTTTGGGGGAGCTTTAAAGAAGAATAAAACCCTACAATGACTGGGCTTTGTTATATCCCTGGCACTGATAAAACACTATATCCTTCTTTTTTTTTTTTTTTTTTAATTTCTTCATTTGAGAGAAAGAAAGAGAAAAAGCAGGGTGGGGGGCACAATGAGAGGAAGGAGGAGGCTCCCCACCGAGCAGGAAGCCCGACACAGGGCTGGATCCCAGGACTCTGGGATCATGACCTAAGTCAAAGGCAGATGCCTAACCAACTGAGCCACCCAGGCGCCCCAACATCTTTTCTTACTTAACTTTCCCCAAGTTTTTCCTATATCCCTCTTACACAACAAAGAACCAAAGCTCAAAAGGAGGGTCAGTAACATGTGAAACATTTGTGCTCTTTCTACAGCTAATGATCTGAACTGGGACCCGAGGATCATACCTTGACCCTGGCAGTCACAGAGGCCGCGAACGGTGTGCACTATCACTGTTTGGACCGTGATTCTGGGCACAGGGAAGGTGAAATTCCTATGTTGATGGGGTAGCCTGAGAAGGCCTCTCTGGCCTTTTCCCCAGAGGCTAGTGAGGAAACCCGTGAAGAATTTATGCACAGATGAACTCTGGTGTGTACAGAGAGTGAAATCTGAAAGCAGTGGCCTGTGTTCTCCATTCTATTCTGCATCTACTTCTCAAGCTGTCGACCCCTCTGATTAAACTCTGAACTCTGGCTCCTTGAGGCTCAGATCTTATGTCTTCTGATAATATTGCCACCCAAATCCGGGGGCTTCTCTAAACCTAAATGAGCCCCACAGGTCTATGGCTATCTTAGAATAAATCTACAAGGCTCAATGCCTTCAATTAGGGATCTCATCACATGGGGAGAAGGTAGTGAAAAAATGGGAACTGGGCAGGAACATGGAGCTGAACCTCGGGTCACAAATAGTATTATCCTTGGGTCGACATTCGGACTTCATCTTTTTATGTACCCAAACAACTTATTTTTTAATACCTTATAGGACAGAGATTTCAAGCTTGATAATATTTGGACAACTAAAGACTGAGAAACACATTCACATTTTAAGGTACGTGCTCAGATGAAAAACAGGAAGGCTTTTATCTCCTCACTTCCCAGGCTATTTAGTATTTCACTTTTATAATAATCACAAGGTAAGGCAACCCTGCCGGTCATAGACTCTGGGGTCAGAAGGACAGCATTTGACTATTGACTTCATTATTATTATTGTTTTTTGGCTTTTAAAATATCATTATTTATTAGCAATGTTCCCTAAAGTAAATTAGTCAACCTGTCCATTCTGCTATTTCGTTATCATTTGTGAAAACAGTTACAAATAGAAGCTTTCCCACTGGGATGCTTGAGGGTTAAATTAATGTTTAGAATTAAAAAATAATGATGATATAAGTTGGTTTTTGTTGTAGTCGGTATGATGATTAGCTAGAAAACCACAATACCTTCAATTCATGGTTCAATTTCTGTGGTTTTAAGATTCAGTTTTTCACGGTACCAGTTTAATGTTCACTCAATGATATTTTTTGCATTTTATTTTTATTTTTTAAATTTAATTTTATTTTCTCAGTGTTCCAAGATTCATCGTTTACACACCACACATTCAATGATTTTTAAGAATATAATGTGGCAATATATTGTTTCAAATGTTCTATCTTGTTATCTTTCGTTTCATCTTGCAACTTAAAAAAAGAAGACTGTTATAGAAGGGATTTCTCTGCTTTATAAATCTATGACTAATCGTATGTAGTCTCTTTATACAATAAACCCAAATACTGAAGAACAAGTAAGGAGAAATAGCAAGAAAAAAAGTCAACCCCCATCTGGAACCAGGGGCTCATCATTACCCCTTGGCTACTGGGAACCCTTGATGCGTGAAGAACAACTTCCCAGACGGCCCCAGAAAGGGTATTTTCATAACCTGTTTACTTCAGGTTGTGGTGGGATTCAAAGCCCAGCATGGTGGGAAACAATGAAAGCTAGCATAAGGGCTGGGAAACCCACCTTATCTCCTTCTTCTACTTCACAGAGTTTCTCCTCGGTTGCAGGATTAAAGACAGGAAATTTCTTGCCACTCACTGAATTATGCCACTCATTGTTTATGAAAATCTGCAGAGAGGGAGAGAAAGGAGGTGAACAAACCTTTAAATAGGCAACAAATTTGATGAATTCTTTTATAAACTTAGAGTATTATAAAATGCCTACGTGAGGCCAATTTAAAACCTTCACACACCTCTCCGTGACCCTGCAAGGAATTTTTGGCTGTTTGAGACATTTTATACAGCATACACACATGCGTGTGTGAGCTCATACACACGTATTAAAATAAGGTAATACTTTGAAATTACACTGAGGTACGAGATTATTTCAACCCTGGAAAATACAAACTGGAGAAAACCATCTAGAAAAAGTACTTTTATCCGAGTTTGAGGCAAGACCAAAGGCTTTGGTGGCTTTAATCTTCATTAATTTTAACTTTTCCCTTTAGATTCTGAGCGTCCTCCTGTTGGGCTGCTGGTGATTTGGTTTCATAAGTGACTGTTTCCTGATCCTTTATTTTACTATTATAAAGGTAGCGTGGAGGACGGTTTTAAAAGAAACTTGCTTAGAAAAAAAAAATTGGCTAATGACATGTTTTTACTGGCTGTTTCCAGGGATAAGGGTTTAATTCTTTTAAAGAGTTATCTAATCATTTATTTGTCCTCAGATTAAATCAGGTACTGGATTTCTTAATGATATCTAAGAGACATGCATCAAAGAGACAGAGGGGTCTAGAAACATGGAATTTCGCTCTGTGTATAAACGAACGGAAATACTTAAATGTGTTAGTATATTGTTTAAAAAGTCCCAAATTTCAACTTTGCTGCCTTTAACTGCTCCTTCACTATGCAGCCTACTAGGGCTTTGAGATATCTGTCATTCATTCAACTTTTAGTGCAGTAAAATATACAATGTCTAATTAAGAAGTACTGCTTTTGTAGTAAAGAAAATTTCATTTTGGGTAAAAGCTAGAATTTCTTCCCCCTCCTGTTATTTCATTACTTCTTGTTTACTTTCCTTTTTCTTACTTATTTTTGAACGATAAATATTATCGTAGGTATGCTACTGAACTTTATGTATTACCATTTTCTGTCGGATTTCTTGTTACACTGTGAATTATTTGATGTAATTATGAATCACAGGTAGTTGATAAGTGAAGGGGACAGCTGCCCTGCATTTGTTTACATTTATCTAATTCAGACACCTCCCCTTACTTGGTACTTAAAGTTAAATTATTAATAGGCCACTGAGGGACAAAGTAGTGAAACACGGCCCCTCTCCCCCACCAAGGTTTAAATTTGTTGCTATACTAAACAACAGTCGGCTATTAAAAGTTCCCCAGTGGCGGCTAGCAAGATTATACATTTTTAGTTTAATTACTTTTATTAGGCATATTTGAAATAAGTTTTAAAATTAACCTGTGAGTTTATACTGACTCAGTTATTCTATTGAATAGTGTCCATAAATATCCGGAGCTAACTATCCAGTCACATTCATGAAATGTGTATCACCCTGTATCCCTAAATGCTTAAGTCGAATTAATTCCATATTCTGTCATTTACAACATTACTTAGACAGACAGCCTGTTCTCCAAAGTATTTCCCTGCTCTGCTAAACTTCCATCACCAAACTTGTCACTTTTTTAAAAAGTCACTTTTGAAATGTGTGCCCTCTCTCCTAGGCCGTAAGCTTGGTCAAGGTCAAGGTCAAGGACGATGTTGGTCTGGCTTCCTGGTTCATCCTCAGTGTCCAGCACAGTCCCGGCCCTCGAGTGGTTTGCAGCTCCGTCATGAATTCTTGAATAAATCACTTACAACCGATTCGAAGAACCTACGATCCAGTAGCTACCCATGGGTAAGATCTATAATGTTCTGCACACGGACACAGTATATTTGTGATTTGCTGGAAAAAAACAAAAACAAACAAAACAAAACAAAAAACAAACAAAGGGGAGGATAAGCCTTCTTATTTGCCTATTCACACCGATCCAGTAACTCGTGTGTCCAAACAGCATCCAGTCAGTGTTCAGAGGAGCTCAGGAAACTAGAGCGCTAGCCGGGAATCGACAGGGAGAAGATGGGAGCGTGAGTAAATAAGAGGGCGGGGGTGCAGAGCCGCGGAGATGAGGAGACGAGGAGACGAGGTGTGCAAGGACACGTATGTGGGGGTGTGGGAAAGGATAATGGGACACAGATGAAACCGTACAATCCCCACTGTCCTTCAAGAAAAACGTGTTGGCATCTGAGTTCAACTTGAAGAAAGATAAATTCAGATTAAAATACTGACTTGCTCAACGTCTCTTAGGGTCAATCAGCATTCCAGCTCTCGCAAACACATTTTGCAGAATCCTAATAATTAGGCTTGAGGCAAGTGTTTTCCCTTATGTGTCTCTAGCCCTTCCTTTTTCATACTTTCTTCCCAAAGGTTGGCTGCGAAATATCTGAATCAACATGTTCCAAACACAGTTCATGGTCGCCTCAGCTTTATGCTGCTCTTGACTCGACTACAGTTCTATAGTTTGCACATTCTCTCCCTCCCTCGCTCTCTCTCACACACACACACACACACACACACACACACACACACACACAGACACACACAGACACACGTTTTCTCTCCTGTTAATGATACACACAGTCCCTAGTCATTGTTTGGTTATCATGCTCTTCTATACTATCTTATACACACATACACACAAACCAACAAAACAAAAATACAAACACAAAAAACTCCCTGTTCTTCCTCTGCCTAGTTGAAATTCCCCACCCCCCCACTCCCCACTATCATAATCTTCCTAAGCCAACCCAATGCACATTTTGGACACTGGTTCTCCTAAGCATACAGGGCCCCATCGCCCTTTTCCAAATTTTATTTTATTTCCTCAGTTCAGCTTCTACTTTGGCCTTATTCGACTGTCTCCGACACCATGTCCTTCTGCTCCACACCTTTATTCATGTTGTTCCTCAGACTGGAGTTTCACTCTTTTCTTCTACTCATTCTTGAAGTCTTGCTTCAAATGTCACCTCCTTGTGAAGATTTCACTAGTCAGTCCAGTTGGATTTAACCTTTTATTTCCCCCCTCTTTTCTGACACAGCCTTTTGTATCTTGCTATTAAGTTACTTATTATGTTCTGCCAAATAGTAAATACTTGAGACATCTGGAGGATACTGTGGAGAAGTATGAGAGAGTGAGCCCCTGCCCTCAAGGGGCTCATAATCGAAGGACAGAGTGTATTCACATCAAGATTGGCCCATAAAGAATTGAAGGTTGTATGTAGGGTAAAAGCCAAAGCAGTGCTTTTCATCAGGACACTGCGGAGTAGAACCCACAGAAGGGCAGGCAATGGGCCAGAAGAATGCCTCCTTGAAGGATGGTATTGGATTGATGGAGAGAGAAAACGAGCAAAGAAAGGGAATGCTCTTGGGATACATCAAACACAGAGAAGAGATGATGGAAACAAGTCATAGATTAGTTTCGACGATGAAAGGAAGCCAGTTCGTGGTGAATCTCGACCCTCAGAGTGGGATGGCCGGACTCTCATCTGGATGTGGTAAGGGCATGACAGGAGCGAATGGATGTTTGGGGGATGTTGACGTGAATGTACCCAAAATGGATGTGAAGTGGGGCGACCAGAATCCCGGAAGATTAGCCGGGAGCCCATCTTCACATTCCATGCGCTCCCTCATGAGGCTTGAGAGTGGACGCAGTGAGAGGGCAGGAGAGGCTGCAGTCTACAAATGTATGCGTTCTCCCCGGAACAGAAGCCTCTCAGCGGAAGAACAGAACATGGCGTAGTGAGATGACCAAGGTGGCTCTTCCCTTAGCTGTGGCAGAGTGTTTTGGTAAGAACTACCTTAATGATCTTTTTTTCTGTTTTAATTTTGTGGGCTTTACATTCGACATTGGCCTTTCAGCTAACTGTGTGACCAAACACTTGTGAACAATCATCCTTCCTGTTATCTAAAATGGTTATGTGGAGAAGTGTAGACTCATGGGTGTTTGGTATAATCATTATGAAACCTATTTGAGGCCTGTTGAAATGATCTATCATGGTAACAACCTCATTTTCCATTTGCTGTTTGTCTTTAGCAACTTTAGGGGGAAAGGGACCATCCCATAAGAAGTAAAAAAAAAAAAAAAAAAAAAAAAAAAAAAAATCTTGGGTTCCATTTAACTACTATATGAACTACATTCTACTTATGAGTTTCACGGTCAGGATACTTTTGAATAATATATATACACTGGACCTCAGCTTAAAGTTCATAATATTGATTGGGAATTATAGATTCCTATGCATGCTCTTAGATGTCACGTGCTTCTTATTAGGGGAGACAATCAATGAGCGTTGAGGAAACTTAAAAATTGATTTTTTACTCTTTAAATTTTAGATGTGCCAGCTTTAAGGGACACATCATGACCTTTGATTCAAAGGGAAAAAAAGGCAGTTTCCTGACTATAGTTTAATGTCCCAGAATAAGTCATAATTTTGGGGGGGGGAACCTTTCCAGAATAAAAATGATTATGTCTTTATGTGATTGGCATAAAGCTACAATTCTAAATAAATAAGCCCTTTCCTCAAAATATTTCTGGCTTGGATCAAGCTGAATTTAACTAATAGGCAAAATAAAACCTATTAGCTTTGCTCGGTGGTATAAGATTTTGGAACCTGTTGGTTTAAAGGAGAGAGAGACAGCCTGTGACTCCCTTCAGTAGATACTCAGGGTGCCCTAAATTCACATCATCTCTTTGGGGCTGCAATAGGGCCAGGGGCTCTAGCTCATCTAAGGGAAACTAGTGCTTTCTTGGTGGCAGAGAGATTTTTCGACAGATCACATTTTCAGTGCACAGAGGATTTGTTTTAAGATATGCCAAGTGGGAGGAACGTGACAGAATTCCCCATATTATGTCTCCTGTGTGAATTTTCAGACCTGAGATCCTGGGGCACAGGCTGTGGAGTGACGGGACGGACAAGAAGGGATGTGTACTGTACACACATAAAACTTTTCTCAGCATCGAGCACTTAAGAGTACCAAAGACTTTGGGGGAGGGGCTTAGAGAACAAGATGTGGGATGAAGAATGAGAGGCTGAGCCAAGTCAGGGACAGGTGTTAAATGTTTAGAAGAATCAAAGCTAGATCTCTGGCAACTCCCTAGATCTCTGGCAACTCCGTTCATCCCAAACCCTGAGGCAGTAAAGCAAAATGTTGAGACCGAACGTTTAAAAAAAAAAAAAAAAAAAAAAATCTAAAAGGAAATTAAGGAGGAAATAACAGATGGGAGGAAAATATTTAACTTGACCCAAAGGAATGAAAACAAAATGAGAGTGACCAAAACGAAAGTGGGAGAAATAAAATTTCCCTTTCTTTTCTGTTTTATATTATAGTCTGACTTCAGTAACATGAATGTATACTCTTTTTTTCTTATTTATTCAGAAAACCCTCAGCTCTTTCACCTAGGGAGAATAAAGATGCTAAAGCATGTCTGTTTTGAGCCACATCTTCACTATATCCCACCGATGACAAAAATACTTGTCAAGGATCTCTTAGATCATGCATACCCTGTGTCAAAGAGGTAAGATGTAGATGCCCCAGAAAGTTCTGCATATTTAGTGGCAAATAGCATAATTCAGTTATTTGTTGTTTGTATTATTTTAATTTCTTAGTAGGTATCAGGAAAACAGTGGAAATAGTCACAATGGGCCCTGGGTGAGGAGTGGGTAGTTGATGAGGCAAAGTTTTGCAATCTGTGATATTTGTCCAGATTCCTAGGAAGCAAATTTCCATGAACAATTTCAACATTACAACAAAGTCAGGAGGTACGGATATGATGATGTGTAATCAGAAACTCAAATATGAAAAACACTACATCCCTTGCAAACAACAGTTGTATGAGGTTTGGATACACACACACACTCAAAACATAACAGTGTTCTGGAATCTGGGTTCACACAAATATCCACTTCTCTGATTTGTCTATGAGTAGTGGTTTTAATTACAAAGCAACTATTGCTCCTGTTCTTTTGAACATGGCTCTATGCTGCTACTTAAAATCTAGTAAATGTATAAGGTGTTTGGCCACAGTACTACTCGTGTCATGAAAACCCAAACCACCACCACCACTGCCACCCCAAGCCAGGTAATTGCTACTCTGAGACCAGTGTATCACCATTTATCAATGTCTGTACTCCTCTATGTAGATGTGTACTACATTATTCTATGGATTACACATGGCATTTCAGAAGCATTACCTTAACTTTTGGTTCAGTTCCTCTTCAAAGGAGCTGTTTCCCATAAACCCTAAGAGTTTTCCCATTTTGGCAGGCGGCTAATGACGAATTCAGTAGGTGAAGTCCAGTGTAGAGAAATCAAGTGAATGCTTGGAGTAGTGAGACTCCTGACGAAATTGAGCTAATAGGATCTCCAGAGCATTGGTTATTTACTTTAGGATTGCTATTGATTAGGTTCCTTGAGGCAGGCAGGTGCCAGAGAACAAAAGAATTTGCCAAGACACCAGTCCTTGGAGATGAGCTAAAACATTGCATTTGTAGTGAAGGGTTACCTCTCAGGAAAAAATTCAGTGGTTGGTCCCACCATTTGTTTGCGGCCACCGTCTGGTTCCTGTTGGACTCGGGCACTCTCCGAAGGGGAAGGTAAGTGAATCTGACCTGGCTGGGTGGGAATGGGTTTCTGAGAAAAGGAGGAAGTCTGGCCCCTAAGCAACTAGATGGTGGTGATTGCTGGTGAAAATGTGAGGTTGGCCCTAAACTACTGACCTGTGCTGCTGGTCAACAGACCACCCTTGGAGTGGCATCAGCAGAATCTGGAAGTTTGTGAGACATGCAGAATCTGGTACTTCACCTCAGACCAAGAGAATCATAATTTGCATTTCAACCAGAAACCTTCCTGATTCACATGCATATTCAGATTCTGAAAGTGCTTCTCTAGAGTATCTTCTCTCTGTTGGATCATCTGTCTGGGGATCTAGTGCCCCGATCATACCTCTTTCCTCATCATCCAAATTTCGACTCTCTCAATCAGAGTAAGGGATGAATGATAAAAAGGAAGCAACAGGTATGAAATCACTTGTTACAATCCGGTAGGATTCGACTACTACCACCATGTTTAGTATGCGCCTCCTAAGGCTGTGGGACCTGGAGCAAATCATCTAGCATCTCTGAACTCAGGTTCCTCAGCTTTAAAATGGGACACAACTAACATGTTCTAACTCTCTTCCAGTGGCTCATTATGAGCCTCAGATGAGATCAGTAGATGAAAGCAGTTTTAAACTATGGCAAGTGTTGCAAGTATTTATTCCAGTACATTGGGAGTGGAATAATTTGAGAACTGTAGGAGTCATCTTGGGCAGTAGAGGGTTAAAAAGAGCCCGCACCAAGGGCCTAATAAGCACTGGGCGTTTTCCACAAATTACTTCACTTAATTCTCAGGCCACTTTCCCGGGTAGTTATTATTATTCCCAATCTACAGACAGGGGAATTGAAACTCAAAATTAGAAGCTTGGCCAAGGTCATAGCATTAAAGAAGTAGAAGGGCTGGAACGCGAAGCCTGGCTTGTCTTGTTAAGCCACTGTACCTCCCAGACATCTGGCTCTTTGTTCATCTGCTTCCAAACCAAAAGCAAACAAAATACTGCTTCAGTCAGAAGAGAGTTAATATTGTTTCCCGAGTGAAAGCAGTGCCTCGGCACCACCAGCTTGGTTGTGGGCGTTAAGTCCTGCCTTGTTTGAAGCACCCCTTGGTGTGGTTTCCCTCCTACAAAACCCAGGCGGTGGCCAGACTTGCCACCGCCTCTATCTCCAGCCTCGGCTGGTCTGTTCTTCGCCTCTCTCACTTTACGTCAGCCGCGGCAACTTTACGACACTCGTGGCAGCCCTTTGGATAATTCTGTGAACACAGCAGGCTCTCTCGCCTGCAAACGTTTTTGCATGGCATGTGCCGTTACCTTGGATATTTGTCTCCCTGCCCCTTCTCAGCTCTCGAGGGTCACTTTGTGCTCTGTATCCTTCAGGCTCCCCTTCAATGTCCCTTTCTTAAAGAACCCTTCCCTAAAAGCTCATGGAAAGAAAGCTCTTCCCCCTCATTTCTCAGCTTTCAGTTGTCCTCTCTTTAGTATTTATCATAATTTATGATTCAAGTATGCGCGTACTTACTTATTTTCTTCACCTTCCAGGGACACAAGCTCCCTAAACCCTATTAGCCTTCTTCTACCATATGACCAAGCACAGCGTGGTTATTCAGTGACTTGTTAACTATATGGAAGGAAAAACAGGAGATGGGAGTGAAGAGAATGGGGTAGTGGGAAATGTACGTGGCCTGAATTTGTTTGCTGTAAGAATCTAAAACGGCGATAAGGGTGCCTAGTGCATAGTATGCCAGGATTCATCATTTTTCCCTATCAAAAAGATATCTTTAACAGCAATGTATTTAACAACCTTATCAGAAATCTAGGAAAGGAATCTCTTACTCCAACCAAAAGATACTCTGCAGGAATTGAGAAAAACACAGTTCCCATAGAAATGGCACACCTATTTCCAAATCCTCTACACCACTGCCTCTCCCAGCCCAAACCCCACCTTTTCAGTCAAACCAGAATGTCTGTTTGCTTCCAGCCTTCCTTATTGTTCTCCTCTTTTTCGAAGTTGGCCACCAACTTCCTCCTGGTGGCCTGGGAACAGCTGAGCGGCAGCTGGAAAGCCTCATGGTCATGTCCCCTCCAGGAATCAGGAATGGACAAATGAGAGTCGGAATCAAGAAGGCCAGAATAAGATTCCAGGAAGTCCACGTCCCCAGGTAACAACACTGATCTTAGACAAGCCACTTGGTGTGAGAGTTCAGACTGCCCCCGTTTGAAGTCTAGTTTTGTCACTTTCTAGCTGTCTGATTTAAGGCAAGTTACTTAACCACTCTGTTCCTCAGTCTCCTCATCTATAAAACAGGAGGAGGAAACTCCCCATAGGGTTATCATGAGAAGTAAATAGAGTCATTGCAAATAAGCAGTCATTGCTAAAGAGGAAACACAATGAATTTTAGCTATAATTGTTTCCTGAGTGTATGGGCCTGAATCTGTCAGTTTATAAAATGTCATTAGCATATGAAAATCTTTTCTAGTAGGAACATCTTATTGTTTAATGAGTTAAGTTTAGGAGTTAAATAAAATATGTTGGGGGTTTTAATCCTGTCTGAGAAAGCTTGTCTTCTTGAATTTTCTGTTTTTCTTTTTTTTATTAAGGTAAAAAACAAAGCAAAACAAAAAACTGTTGTAAAGGGAGAATGGAAAACAAAGTTACCGAATCCTTTAAGATAAAATTTTTGATCCCTGAAATCCTGGATAAACTCTCAGAACTTCACACCAATGAAATCCTTGTCAGGTGGGGCATGGCTGTGCAAGAAAGAATGGCAGGAAAACTGGAAGAAAAGAACGAGATGAGAGGAACACTCATGAGGAGACAGGTCTCGGAAAGAGGATTAAAAGAGGTTTCTGGAAAATTGGAAAGAATTCAGGAAAATAAATGGGACCAGGGCAGCCAATGTTAATCAATCACTTCCCATGGGCCAGGCACGATTTCAAATGGTTTATATGCATCAAAACTCATTTAACGCTTTCATCCACCTTAGGAAATTAGGATCTTTATTATTCGCATTTTAAACATAAGGAAACCAAGGCAGAGAAAGGTAATGTAGTTTGCCCAGTGATCACATCGGTTTTGAAGAAGCTCTTCATTTAAAGGCTCAGTAAAATGGATGAGCTAGCAGATGCGGGATTCATTCAGAGCTGGGAAGGGGGAAAAACAACCCTAGAAATGGGATCCAAGTTTATGTGGATTTATAATGATGTTATTGAGGTTTTAAATCCTAAAAACATTTGTATCATTTTAGAAACTATTTCTTAACCTTAATCTCTGTTTTATCCACCCAACAACAATAAAAACATAATCAGACTGTACTAGAGAATACGTCATAAAAGATAATGTAACAATGACTTCTTTTGTTCGGGTGAGAGCGTGAAAAGCAGTCTCCCATTTGAGAGCGTGTAGTTCTACCATAGCTAGAGTAATTTTCTGTTATCAACCCTGCTTGTTTCTTCCCACCTCCTTGCCCCAACGACCAATATATTTCTAGTGGTAATAACGAAGGACATTAACATAGTAAGAGAAAAATAATACAGAGTTTAGGGGCTGGCCATAGAAGAGAATTCCACAGACACTATAAAATCCTTGCTTACTTGGTTTGCAACCAGGAAACTTAGTGAATAACTGTCATTTTTCCAACCCCTCTTGCAAGTGCAAATCCAATACAATTCTTCAGTGGGGCATAGTAAAAAGCAAATGCATAGACATTTGAAAAAGTTCACCCATTTAGATTTAATTACATACATAACTGGTGTCCTCCCAAGTGTGAAAATGCTGTAACCGATAAATCAGACAATAAAATGCTATCTGAGCAGAACAGATTTATAGAGATTCACTCACTTGCATTGGGTGTTTCTACCCTGAAAGTTCCTAAATGCAAAAGCAAATGGCTGCTTTTTGAATTGTGCCTTCTTTTCAACACTTAGGTCCATCATTTTCCTTAGAGGGTGTTCTTGTCTAATGGCTTTGAAGTGAACAGCGGATTCCAATCTTGAAACCATCTCTCTGTGTTAAAGGATCACTAGGTCTGTGTTTGTATGCTAGATTTTAAGGACCATCTCATTTCTTCGTTACTGTTTCTTACATGCTCAATTTATAGCTACCCAATGAAGCATAATTTAGTAGAGAGAACACTTCACTTTAGAGCTTCCTCAAGATACGCGTAGAAGACGGCAAACTTCAGCAAAGCCAAATTTTTAAAAATGTGACATTCAGATTACCACAATATCTTTCCAAGTAGTATCACAGAAAAAAAAGAAAAGACTCTGTAGTAATAGTATGAGATAACTTTCAGTCTTTGCCAATGATTTTGATGTTTATGAAATGCATTCTTAAATGTACCTGCTTTAGATTGAAATTTCTTGTGAATGACCAATTTGGAGTAAGAAAGTTGGGAAGACTGGAGTCTTGTCATCTTTTCAGGCAAACCTTTACCAAGGGCAAATTGTTGGAGGGTATGGACTCATCACATTTTCCATGTTCTCATTTGGAATAAAATTAAAGGAATAAAAAATGTTTTCCTTTTTAATAAAACCTCATAAAGATAATACCTTACTACACTTTATTGCTGCTGACCAACCATGTTAAAGGCACAATCTGATCTCTGCAGACACTTTCCTAAGGAAAAGAACCAGTCAGCTGAGCAACTTCCTCATTTGTTGTGCTTATGAAAATGAAAATATAACTAACCTTAGGATTTCAAAACCATCCATGGTTACAAGTAAGGGAGTAAATAAATACTAGCGGGGCTTTCACTTTATCATGAAATTATACTGCTCTTGATTTTTCATTGGCTAATTCAGAAGGCAAAATGGCTCTTCCTGAGATGGAAGGGTTCCTTTCTTACCTTGCTTTCTGCAGTGTACCATAGAACCAATTTTAAGTGATTTTGTTCAGATTGGTTTGTTTGCTTGTTTTATCTCTTTTCCTGGGAGTTCTAGACTCTGACAGGAAAGCAGGCATATAACAATGTGAAACAAAAGTTCAGGGATACTTTTGAACGGCTCAAATAGGATCCATTTCCTTGTTCTCCCTAGCTTGTGGATTTTTTAAGTCTGGATCTGGCTCCTGCTCTTGTTTCTCTAAATATTTATCAGTTAACAATTATGCATCTGCTCCAATGGCAACAAACTTGCTGAAGAGAGAAGTAAGAATGCTTTCTTTGCCCCAAATAGGCTAAACAATGCAGGTCCATTTGGAGTTTTTGAAACAGGAGCTTTCATCAAATTATCAGAGGTAAGTCCTTTGATTTTGACACTCACTAAACATATAGAAAAGTCATGTTACTTCAGCATGGGGTTTCTCCTTTTCTTAAAAAAAAAAAAAAAGAAAAGAAAATCACTTCCTATTTGTTTGGCTCTTTCTAATAAGCTTCTCTAGTAAGTACTTGCCTCTCTTATCATATATGCTGAGCAATGCTGAAGTTAATAGAACTGCATAGAAAAGTCCACTGAACCCTGGGGCAAGAACCCTTCACACAGAAGAGAATTCCTTTCACTTAGACATATCTTAAGAAATAAACTTATGAAGCATTGCCTGATACAATTTAGAAATCATTATTTGATCAAGACACTAAACCCAAACCTGCATTCTGCAAGCCTTTTATTTTTGTATTTGCAAAGGGCTCGTTGCCCAAGTTTACTCACATTGACCTTTTATGCTTTCAGCACATGTCGTTTTCATAAACCTGAGAGGCAAAGCAGCAAATATAAATTGTACTAACCTTCGTATATTTATATGTCAAATTGGTGAGTGGGACAGGTAAGTCTGGCATGCCTGAGGACGACATTTCTGGTTCAGCTCCTGGAACACAGGTGACAGGCTCAGCGATTTGGTTCTGATAGAGCACTTGGCTTTATTTGTTCCTTTTTATCTGCACGGGCTAAGGTCTATTTGCATACCGGACTATGATTGGATGAGCCAACTCAGAGCGAAAAGAAAACGACACTACTTATTGTAACACCTAGGGCAGGAAGCCCTTGACTTTAAACTTAAATCCTTAAGAAACCAGCTCTCCAGCGTTTAAACTGCAGCTGGAGACAGGGCACTATTTGCAGACGAATTAATTTACAAAGCCGAAACCTGCGATAAGGATATGCAGGGCAGCTGCTCTGGCCACTAAGGCCAGTTATGATTTTTTGGCTTTTCAGTCTTTTTATGCCACTGGGAAACTTTCCTTGCTCTGACAGACTTGGACTCGGAGAATCTGAGGATTGAAAAAGAGTCTCGAAGGGCACTTGTTCTCAGCAGACGCTGGTGAGGAGAGGTCCCTGGCCAGGTGTCTTCAGGACAATGCTGTCAGCGAATTTAGCCCAGTCCCAGAAAAGCGGGGTGGGAAGAGAGTCCTTCTGGACAGACCCAATTCAGCTTCACAAGATCTGACCAGTGGAGTGTATTATCAGTGGGTAAGCAGACCCACTGTGATTTCACAGGCTCTACATGATCATTATGTTACATGGGGGAATAGAAAAGTCAGCAGGATTTTTACAGATCTTGGAGTCCACTTTCACACACAGTCACCACAACAGCAAGATGGCAATATCGTCTCTTAAAACCATCTAAAATGAAACCAACCTAAGTTTTGGGAAGCTGACTATATTTATCAATGACTGATACAGGCACTGGTGCAAAAAGATTTAAACCAGACCCTAAGGAATTCAATTTCTTAAAAATGAGTGTTTCAAGCTGGGATTGTTAAAAAAAGAATGTTTAACTGTACTCCTCCCATGTTAAACACAAAACTTTATTGTATTGAAGCTGAACCAAAAGTTACAATAGGAACATGATGGAAAACTGTGGATACTCTTAATTCTGATTACTGAGAGTTAAGAACCACAATTATTTTTTCCCCCAGGGAAAATTGCCAGCTCCCCCCAATATGGGATTTAGATAGCGAAATGAAGGTTCAGTGAATAGTTGTTCCAAATCAGACACAGTTTTTTTGGTCAGTTTTCCATTTTTACTTGGTTCCCCGTTCTACAGATAAAGAGACGGCAAGTAGCTTGCTTAAGATCACAGATCTAACAAGTGCAAAACCAGAATTTCATTTCCCAGGCGGGCTCCCTAAGTGACTAGTTGCTCTCACAGACACTTACGGTTATTAGCCCTTTCATTCATCTAAGAGTAGGGTCAGCAAACTTTGTAAAAGAGAAAATATTTTCTAGGCCAGATGGTTTCTGTTGTAACTTATTTGACTCTACATGAACAAAACCGATAGACAATGGATACATTAAAGGGTATAGGTGCTTTCCAATAACATTTAATTTACAAAAACAGGAGGCAGCCCAGCTCTGGCTCATGGGCCAGCCCCCAATTCCTAAGCCACCCCTCTCCAAGGATCGTGCCTCCCCTGCACCTCCTGCTTGAAGGCCAGGTAGAAACGTCTGTGTTCTTGCAACATTCTGCCCTCTTTCTCCATCCCTCCTTCATTCTCTTGCTCTCCATTCCTTTCTTTTGGGAAAACCGAATTGTTTTGCCTTTTAGAAATGTGTTTTGAGTTAAATGCACAATTACACAACAGCTGTTATGTAACTTGCAGAGCGGAGCTCTGGCTGTGCCCAGACAGCTGGGTTATGCTGCTGTCTCCCTCTTCCAGCTTCGCAGTTGTCCGTGGATCCAAACACTGGTCCATTTCATGGCCTGACAGTGAAAGCGCAAAGCCTCCTGACGCTCTCGGAGTGTCGCCTCACTACCCGCACGCTCTCATTCTTGACTCTGTTGCACTGAATAATGAATTACCTAAGAATGTTTCCCTTTACATCAGACATGACCGAAGGTAGGTAAAAGAAACGGCTTGGGAAACAGGTTACCATTTAATTTCAACAAATATTTACCGAGTAGTTTTTAAGGGTAAAACACAGTGATTAGAATCAGGAATTCTCCCATGTTGATCTTCCTTGAAGGGCAGGTTTAGTTTTGTTTTGTTTTGTTTCTGCCCAGAAACCACAGGGCCTGAGGTCTCTATTTTTGAAGTCGGTGGTCATCCTGTCCCTGTCTCCCTAAAGCTTGTCTTGTGGAATAGTGTGTTCCCAGAAACCGTGGCATGGATGGAAGGCTTTACCTGACCACTCTGTCCCTCGCACACCCCACATGACTTTGCTGAAAGCACAGGGCCCAAAGAGATCCACATCAAGACTGAGCCCAGGGCTGGGTATTTTTATTGTATTTTTGTATGTATGGACTTCAATTTGGGAGTGATAGACAAAAGATGTTTGATCTTCCAATCCTCCTTACAGGCAAGCTAAATTACACATGCACACACATGGGGGCAGAGCAGTGGGAGAGAAAGAGAAGCATAATTGATTCTTCTCTTGCATCTAACTTCTTCCAGCCCTTTCTGGAAAGCTGTCATGATGCCAAGGAACACACAAACCATGACTTCGACCGTTGCTGAAACCACTCTCTCCTTTCAACAGGAATCTCTCTCCGGAGTTCCACGCAAGGCTCAGTCGCTGAAAAGATAATGGAGCTGACCCCATCCATTTCTATTTCTACTGAAATAGAAGCCACTCAAATTTGTTAAAACAAGCGTAATTATATGGTGAAATAAAAAGAGCTTCTTTTTACATTGCCTGATCTCAAAATCCAGGATCACTTTGCTGAAGCTCAATTTCTCTTGCTCAGCGATGTCCCTTCCCCATCTCTTCAGTGTTGCCTCAAACATGGCTGGGTGAGGGGCACCTGGGTGGCTCAGTTGGTTAAGCAGCTGCCTTCGGCTCAGGTCATGATCCCAGCGTCCTGGGATCAAGTCCCACATCGGGCTCCTTGCTCCGCAGGGAGCCTGCTTCTCCCTCTGACTCTGCCTTCCACTCTGTCTGCCTGTGCTCGGTCTCACTCTCTCTCTCTAAAAAAAAAAAAAAAACATGGCTGGGTGAGTCTGCCAGTTGGTTAAGCCAGTGATGGAAAGATCCCTTTGCCTTTGATCACCACAATTTCAGCAGACACCGCATTGTTCTTGGGCGCAGTTGGGCTTTAACAATTTGGGAAAAGCTGGTCTTGCCTGGGGGACAGCATCTGTCCTTGGTTGGCATGCTGGCGTTAACAATGGAGGTGGGAGGCAGCCTGTGAGTACCTTGTCCTACGTGTTATGGGCTGACTTCTGCTCATCTGCCATTCTTCTCCAATTAGCATTATCTCCTCACTCCTGATTTCTCCTGCTCTTCACATACCCTATTGTTGTTTCCTCTTCATTTTGTGTTACTAACAGTAGGGCAGATGCCCCTCTTCTCTGATATCAGTTAGTAAAGGCACTAAAACAATCAGTAGACAAAGGCCTCCATAAGATCACGATTTTAATTGAAATAGGTCTTTGCTAAACTTTACAGGGCTGAAGACGTTTCTTAGCACTGGGTCAGCTCCCACAGTTTGGACTAGCCTTACACAGCATTCACAGTGGGCTTGTTTCCTCAAAGTGGAGACAGAAATTCAGGACACTAATGGCACTTTTGAGGCAATCTGAATGTAGGTGACTTTGAGAGTTTTAGGACATTTCCTGTATCGTTTTACGGTTGTCTTGTGCACAGATCATAGAGTAATGTGTTTAACCACTGGGAAGGTTGGGTGTTTGCCTAGCACTCAAATTTATGCATAGTTTTCTTAGACACAACCCTTCTTTTCCTCCTGATAAATGTGCAATTTACATAACATTTAATCCAATCCTGTAGTTGAAAGACTAGATTCACGTGAGTGATCAGATTTCGGAGCAGAGATTCTGTGAACGGTAAGCAGGGGAGGCTGTGTCCTAAACAGAGTGAACACAGGAGTGGTGAGGGTCGTGTTCTTGCTTTTTTACTTTTTAAACATTTTTGAAAAATATTTTCAAGTCAAATATGCCATACAGAAAAAAACTACAAAAATAGGAAGCGTACATCTCAATAAATAATCATAAAAGGAACAAAAGAAAATCACCACCACTCGGGTCAGAATAGGACAGTATCGGCAACCCCCAAAGACCACGCTGTTCCTCCTTCCCACCCTTATCCTCTTTTTCCTCACCCTAAACTGGGATATCACCCATATCCTAACTTCGAATGCCTTACATTCTTTTTTAACCCTGATTTTTGAACTTGATGCAAGCAAATCATACAGACAGCATAATTTTAAAGGAAATCCAGAAGTGCAAGTGAATCTAACCGGTGAGTTAAATTGTAATCGTAGGTAAAAAAATTTTCTCAGAGAGTGCTTTCACCCAAATATAGCCCCAATAAACATAATTAAGAATTGTGAAATGTATAGCAATAGGTTAGCATTTCTATGAGAAGAAGGGCATTTTTTTCATGCTAGTCACAGTACTTGTTAAAAGTCCAGAGAAATGGCCCTTTTCCTACAGTTTTGGTCAGAGCTCAATAGCACTTATGCATTATCAAAATTTTAAATAAAAAAATGTTTGAATCCATGGGGCACCTGAGTGGCTCAGAGGGTTAAGCCTCTGTCTTCAGCTCAGGTCATGGTCTCAATGTCCTGGGATCAAGCCCCGCATTGGGTTCTTTGCTCCGCAGGGAGCCTCCTTCCCCACCCCCTCTGCCTGTTGCTCTGCCTACTTGTGAGCTCTCTCTGTCAAATAAATAAATAAAATCTTTTTTTAAAAGTGTTCAAACCCTTGTTTTAGTTGTTCTACTTCTAGAAATTCATTTTAAGGAGACAACCAAAAATATATGTAAGTTATGAACAAGTGTCTTTAATATATTATTTATGAAATAGAAAAATACCAAATGGTTAGGTAGTTTGTGCTTAGCAAAATACATAGATAATAAACAAATAATTGAGGAAGGACCTGGTAAACTTTTGAAATATATTGTAATTTAATTTTTTAAAAAGAGTAGGTTGTTAAAGCTGTGTACTGTGTAGGGGTGCTAAGAAATTATACTTCACCCTTTGGATTTGGCCAAAATCTGCGATATACCTTTGACCTTGACCTCAGCATTTGGAAAGCTAAATAACTGAATTTCAATTCCAGTGTCATTCCCGACATCCTGAAATTATGCAGGATCACATGATTCCCTTGGTTGTGGTTTTATATAATTTTCCCTTTGAATAGAGGCTCTCAAAGTTATCCTTGGAATCTGTGAATTTGACCTCATATGGTAAAGGAAAGTTTGCAGATGTGATTAAGGATGCTGAGATGAGAAATTATCCTGGATTATCGGGGCAGGCACTAAATGCCATCACAAATGTCCCTTGAAGCAGAGAGCAAGGGAGACTTGACCACACAAGGAGAAGGCAATGTGATCACTGAAGCTGACAGCTTTGACGGAGGAAGGGACCAGAAGCCAAGAACACAAGCAACACACCTCCAGAAGCTGGAAGATGCAAGGAGCCTCTTCCCATAGAGCCTCTGGAAGGAACAGGCCCTTTGATATTGGCCAGTGAAACAGATTTCAGACCTCTGAACTTTGCAGTTGGGGGAAAAAAAAAATATGTGTTGCTTTTAGACCACCGAGTTTGCGGACACTTGTTAATTTGTTAAAACAACCTTGGCAACCAAAGACACAGATCAGTGAAAGCAGGACTGCCGAAAAGGCAGCTGCTGTCATTGATCACGACTCTACACCTTATCCTGGTTTATTGCTTATATTGAAATATTCACATTCAAATAAAGGAAAGCCTCCCATTTGTACCGTGGAGTAGAGCCTTCTCAGGTGCTCAACCTCCTAAAAATCTTTCACTTTCAGTTGCTGTATAAGTGGATATTTATTCAATTGCAAAAATAAAATGCGACAGATGACAATGTGTGTGAAAACTGTTAATTTTTTTCAATAATCCTTTCACCGGGACAAGTGCATCTGGATGCTTGGATCTGTTCCTGTATTTTAAAGTTGCGTGTATGTACCCAGATCTAGAACCACATTCCAAACTCATTTTCCAGACCCTGGTTGTACATATCAGATGCCTGCTGGGTACCTGAGCTACATGTCACATCGTCATTTAACTGGGTTTCCAAACTCAAGAGCCTGTGTATTTGTTTCACGTGGACTCATACAGTGTACAACAGCAACAATAACAAAAATTTGCCTTTTTTTCTTATTTTCTTGTATTTTTGTTGGTTAACCTAGACTTCTTAACACCCTCATAACACTCCTATAAGCATGCGTAACTTTAATCACCAGCTCACACAAAATTTCTCTATTCCTGTTCTGCACGCTGTATGTCTATTATAAATTTTTTTCCACCATCCCAAAGGAATCACAATTATATAGTTATTGCCCTATTCAATGTTTATTTGTTTGATTAATTTCTGCTCATAACCTCACTGTTTCTTCCATTCTCTTTTCTCAAGGTTCTAACTTCTGGATACTTAGATCATTTGGTTTTCAGCCTTCTTCCATTTAAAGCTCTAAATTTCCCTCTCTGCATGTCTTTAGCAACATCTAGAAGATTGGATATAGCATTTTCATTTTTGGTCAATTAAAGATACTTCCACATTTTCATTGTGATGTCTTCCCTGACTCATGATTTATTTTGAGGTGCATTTCTTAGTTTCTCTATTGGCTGGCAATAAACAACCCCCGGATCATGGCAGCTTATATTAGTACAGCTATATTTTTATGTGCTTATAAACGTAGCATGACTTTGTCTTCCTAGGGAATTGAACTTTTCTTTTTTTTCTTATCATGATAGGCTCTCCCTGTTCCTCTCTATACTTTTTGCCTTGGAATTTCCTTTGATAAATTATCCCTACAAGAGCTTTTCCTTTGGTTGGGGTTTGCATAATACACTTCCCCCAGCTTCTGCATCTGTGTTGCATATAGTTCTCTAATTTCTTTTCATTTGTTTCTTGTGTCTTTTTTTTTCTAATTAAAAAAAATTTTTTTAAAAATATTTTATTTATTTGAGTGGAGAGAGCGAGCACAAGTGGTGGGGGCAGAGGGAGAAGCAGGCTCCCTGCTAAGCAGGTAGCCCTACACGGGCTCAACCCTAGGACCCTGGGACCACAACCTGAGCCAAAGGCAGACACTTAACTGACTGAGCCACCCAGGTGCCCCTGTTGCATGTGGCTCTTTAAATGGCCCATAGTTGGGTTTTATGTACTTTTGCAATCTTACAAATGTTTTCTTTTAATTGGATCATTTCCTTTATTCACATGTAACATAATGTACTGATGAATTTATGTTTAAAAATTCTCCCATCTTACCAAAAACAAACAAAAATTCAACCATCTTACTAAATACTTCGGTCTTATCTACTCTATGTTCTTCTCTCTTGACTTCTTTTTAAAACTGATTTTAAATTATTAACTTAAGATGTTAGCATTAAAATTAAACTAAATTTTAACTACATTGCTTTAAATTTCTTTTTAAAGATTTAAATTTATGTATTCGAGAGAGAGAGAGAGAGACAGAGACAGAGAGCACAGCTGGGAGGAGAGGGAGAAGCAGGCTTCCCACTGAGCAGGGAGCCCCTATGTAGGGCTCAATCCTAGGACTCTGGGACTATGACCTGAGCCAAAGGCAGATGCTCAACCACTTAACCAACTGAGACCACCCAGGTGCTCCTGAATTTTAAGTTTACATTTAGTGTACATTCATTTCAATTAATTTAAAAATTAATTCTTTATTTTCAATTTGGGAATTATATATTGTCTTTACTGTTATTTTAATGGTTACTTAAGAAATAAAAGGTTTTACTTTGTTACTTCCAAAGTATAATTAATAATTGGTGACTTTAGTCTTTTTCTTGGTGAAGACAAATTCTCGGGACACTTTAAACTTGTTTACATCCCTCCCCAAATCCACGCAATTGTCGGTACATTTGATTTAAATGTTTATATGCATGTTGATTTACTGGATATTGTTTCCCATCCTAGATCCATTTCATCTCTTTGACTCAAGACCTAGCTCTACTGCTTCTGATTTAGTTCAACTAAAAGGAAAGGGGGGGGGTGGGGTGGTACAGAAGAATAAAGTACAGGAAGAGAGAAAAGCCCTTCCTGCCTTACTTATTTTATGCCTGAATGACACTCTGGCCTGGCTGAGTCTTCCTCCTAGGACCGCAGGCTCTGCTGAGTGTCCCTCCTGTGGAGCTTTGGCTTCTACAGCTCCCCAGGCTCCAATAACACCGTTTCTCCCTCTTGCAACTTCAGGCTTTCAGGAGTGGTAACGGCTTCTCACATGAGTCAGCTCTGGGGTCTGCAGCACCCCTTGTGGGCTGCCCACGCTTCCCTAAAGAGTTCCTTTCTTAGAACATCTTCAAAATTCCATCCAGGTGTGTCTACTGTTTTTTGCTGTGACCCTGAAATGATTCCTTTAGAACTTCAGATGCATCTTTGTGTGTGTGTATGGTGGGGGTATATAAATAGTTATATATAATGACAATAAGCATTAGCAAGCAAATATGTAAAATTAAATACTTGGAAAATAACTTACATGGGTACTTGTGGTCCTTTATCTGACTGCTTTGTCTCCTCTTTCCCACCCAGATGAGAGAATTATAAAACCCATCTTCATTATTCTCTTGATGACTTCTCTTGTGTCTCTCTGTACTCCAAGAATGACATGTACGTGGTGTGTATATGAATTTAAGTTATTCCTAACTTTATAAAAACGAACTTATTTTCTTCTGAAATGCTACGTTGGTAGGAGTCATCCACATTACTGCACACCACTGTGGTTCCTTCATTTCGACTCTTTTACACCTTTCTGATCAGAGTTTACTCATCCAGTCTTTTGATAATGGGTTTTGGGGGATCTGCAATTGTGAATAGTGTTTCTATAAGCATTCTTGTGTATATTTCTGTTGACTGTATATCTGAAATCAGATTTGCTAGTTCTTCAGGAATATGAATGTTAAACTTTGGGATACAATGCCTAAGTGGGTCTATCAATCAATACTTCCACCTTCAATCGAAAAGGATCCTGAGGCTCCAAATTCTGCAGCATGGGCTAGTGTTTTATCATTTAGATTGATTTTTACAATGGGTTTCATTTTTTTATATTTAGAAACTCATTATTAGTTTAAAGAATGTTCTTCTGATTCCTACTTGACTCAGAGCTTTTGTTTTATTATGAAGGTGTTGAATGCTGTACAATTATTTCCTTTCATATCATCTTAGCTTTTTGTATATATCTTTTTCTTCTTCTTTTTTTTTTTTTAAGTTTTATTTATTATTTGACAGAGAGAGAGATCACAAGTAGGCAGAGAGACAGGCAGAGAGAGGGGGAAGCAGCCTCCCCGCCGAGCAGGGAGCCTGATATGGGGCTCAATTCCAGGACCTTGAGATCATGACCTGAGCCGAAGGCAGAGGCTTAACCCACTGAACCACCCAGGTGCACCTATCTTTTTCTTTTTAACTCTGTATGTTGTCAGGTACATTTATGGTATTTTCTAATATTAAAAAATCCTTGCATGCAGGAGATAAAGCTAAATTGGATTTCCATTTGGTGACTTACCTTGGGAATGAAAACAATAGTCTGCTCAGAAATGTACAATAATAACATTACCATGTATTAAAATCTGGGAAGCCCAATAAAAAGAAAAATAAAAGAAAAGAAAAAAGAAAAAAGATACTTCAAAGGAAATTTTTGTTCCTGAAAATTCGGTCAAAGAAAACTTTTCAAATGGAATGAATTGTTCACTTTAAGTAGCTAAGAAATCCACAGCAGTATATGCCTAAAAGAAGTAGAAAGAAGATGTAGTGAGGGCAAAGATAGGCATGAATAAAATGGGAAAAAAAGAGACAAAATAGAGAAAGTCAACAAAGCTAAAGGTTTGACTTTTGAACAAAATAAGAAGATGGAATCCTTTGTAAGACTGAGAAAGAAAAGAGAAAAAAAGACACAAAAATGTTTTGATTAAAAAATGGTATGTGCTTGCAGATAATGATCTTTTTTTAAAAAAGGAAACACTACCAACAATGACATATGAATTTATCCAAATGTGCCCGTACCATTTGTTGAAAAAACTATTCCTTTTCTATGGGGTTGCCTATGTAGCTCTGTAGAAAATCAACTGTCTGCCTATATGTAGGTTTATTCCTGGACTCTCTATTCTGGTCCATTAATCTCTTTGTCTTTAGACCAGCACCACACTGTTGTACTAACTGTTGCTTTATAACGAGTCTGAAAATCAGACCGTGTTGTCCCTCAAATGTTTTTCTTTTTCAAAGTTGTCTTGGCTAGATCCTGTTTGTTTCTACATTAATTTTAGAACCAGTTTGTCAATTTCCACAAAATCTTTCTGGGATTTCCATTTGGTTTGCAGTGAATCTTCTTCCTTCTGGGACTCCCCCATGTTTATAGATCGTGTCACTGTATCCTTTAGTAATCTTCACCACTTTTCATTGTTTTGTCTGTCTGGGCTTAATTAAGGAGAATTTCTTCTATCCTAATGAATTTACTGATGCTTCCTTTATTTGTGTCCAATTCTTATTAAATAATTCACCTAGTCGGCTTTTGATAATGGCCATTTTTATTTCAAGATTTATTCCTTTATTATCCTCTTGTTAGTTTCCAAGTCTTATGAAATTTTCATTTTTGTCTTTTAAATATAGATCTTTTCAAGTCTATGTCTGATAATCCCCCAATCTCAAACCTCTGCACCAAGAAATACATTTTGTCCTTTGTTCTTTGTCTCCTCCTCTTCTGGCTCTGCTAGCTATTTGGTGCTGGGCATTAGATTGAAAAGTGTGCTTGTAGAAATGATTAGAGACCTATGATGACATTATCTTCTCCCAAAGAATATGTGTACTTGCTATTGCTAGATTCCTAGTATTTCCAGGTTTCCCCAAACAGCTCTGGGCTCCCATATTCTAGCATCAAAGTAGAAGGGTTTCATCAAAGCTATTCTTCCCTTCTCTGCAGGCTCTGGGCTAAGAACCACCAGACTGTCCAATGGGCAATATCCTCTCTCTCAGATATTCAGGGATCTGCAGTCAGGAAATGCCCCAATGTAAAGGTTGCCCAAACAGTGGGCTTCCTTCTCGGGACTTTCATCTGGTCCTTGAATCTGCCCTGAGAGCATTTCACCATCTGGTTAGCAATTTCTGTCTACTAGAGATTTAAATAAATATTTTGTCCAGATATTCTCATTGTTCTTCAATGGAGGGTCCAGCCCAAAATACTTGTTCTGCCATTATCAGAATCAGTTACTAAGAAAATGTTTCCATTTTTTTCAATGAAATGTTCTTGACTGAAAATTTACGTTAAGTAATAATTCTGTATTGGCAGCTTTTTTTTTTTTCTGTCAGTCATTTATATGTACTCTCCTCTCCGCTTTTTTCATGATATTTTCATTTTTTCTACGATATGTCTAAATGTAGATTTTATTTTTATCCCCTTAGGGGTTTATTTTGATAGCTAAATCTGAGTTTTATGACCTTCATTAGTTTTGGAGATGTCTCAGCCTTTATTTATATTAAGTGTATGTTGGATCTTTTGATTTTACCTCTGTATTCCTGAATATGTTTCTTGTTGCCTACATTTTAATTTCCCATGCTGCTCATTAAATAATTTCCTCCAATCAATACTCTAGTTTACTTAATCTCTACTCAGTTATTTTTAATCTACTGTTTAGAGTATCCATGAAGCTTTTATTGTTTAAAAGAAAGATTTTATTTTTTTATTTAACAGACAGAGATCACAAGTAGGCAGAGAGGCAGGCAGAGAGAGAGGAGGAAGCAGGCTCCCTGCTGAGCAGAGAGCCCGATTCGGGGCTCAATCCCAGGACCCTGGGGATCATAATCTGAGCCAAAGGCAGAGGCTTAACCCACTGAGCCACCCAGGCACCCCATACTGAGCTGACTTTGTGAGTGTTTTTAATTCACCACTTTAGCAGAACTAAATTGAAGGCATGAAGTCATATCTGCTCCTCTGTACTTTAAGGGGGGTGAGGGATATTTTACTGTTATCTTTCTGATATTTCGTTCATTAGCATTTGGGAGACTGCAGCTTCATGTCTAAGTTATAGAACACAGACAAGAGTATGAGCCTGTGCTTATGAAATCACAAAGAAGAATGAATTTTTTTTTACATCACAGCCTAAGCTAAGGAGCTCTTGCTTCCCCATCCAGTGATTCAGAGGGCATATTTTTCTATTACTTTCCTTAGTGAGTATCAGTCATTCCAGGAAATGGAATCTCAGTTTCTAGCTCCTCTTCAGACAACCTTGACTACCCTCCTTATTTGGCTATCAAGCCCTTTGGCTATCTAGGCAACAAATTCTCAAGGGGAGGACAGTTTGTTTACCTCCTGATTTTTAGTTTCCTCTTTCTTTTGGCTTCTGGAGATTTCTCTTGCTTTCTTTTTGGGCCAAGTATGCTTTTGATAGCTACTAATTATATTTTTATCTTGTATTTTTTTTAAGGAAAATTACCAGTCTGCTATAATGAGTGACATGAAAATCATTTTTACAAAAGGACATAGTCATTTAAAAAAAAGAGGTGAAACTGGTTGTTTCTACAGATTGCTTGGTTTATGTCTTGTTTTGTTTTTTTGTTTGTTTGGGGGTTTTTTGTACATATTTTGGGGAAGCTTTTTCTTTATAAATGGCAATCAATAACAGAATATCTTCTTATTCTCATAGTTCTTTTTTTTTTTTTGCTTAATTATTACATATATGCATAAGGATGTATCTGTATAGACAAATCTTCCTTAAATTGGGGCTATTCCAAAAATTTCAGTTTTTTTCCTTTCACAGAAACTCCTAGTCAATTTATGCTAAAGTTACAAAGTCATACCAGTTTGTTATCATTCCAACACTAAGTTAAATTTGTATTTAGAGCTCTAGATTGAGTCTAAATCCACCACTATTCAGATATTTTTGGATTTGTCTGGAGAACTGCTCAGATTAATTCACTCGAGTATTTTTTTATATTCTTGAGGAGTATTTTGTTAAGGAGGAGCTAAGACTTTCTTGGGAATAATTCTCTAAGGGAAGGTGGTGTCAGACAAATAAACCTGGGTCTGTATAATGCTTTGGTTGTCAGAGATGAGGGTTGAATCTGATCACAACTTGCTATTTGCTCCTGAGATCTGCTACTGACTCAGTACTTCCTTTCTGAAGCCTGGTGTCACACCATCATGATAAGGACAGAACAGGCTGAAAGTAATTAATGAAAGTCATTGGTGAATGCAAAGGCAACCTTCCACATACATGAAGGAATTCCAAGGGTCCTCAACTTATCTCAGTTACCCACATGGTAAAGAGAAATATAAAAGGGAAGAGGCAAATATATTCTTCAGACATTGGCTTACAGGCATTAAGGGACCCAGAAAATACATTATCACTGGCATTCTTGAAGACGACCACCATTATATCAACTGCAGCAGCAAAGATGTAGGGCCTAGAGCAATGCCCAGGAGATAGGATAACCAGGGAGATAGGGTAGTATTAGGTAGCAGAGACTTGGAATTGGCAGCTTAGTGACTACCAAGAGAGAGATTGTGCCTTGAGCTCTAGGATTAGCTTTCTTCAGCTGTAAATGAGGTACTCTCAGATGATTTTATGGACAGGAAAAGGCTGAGAAGAGCCCTCACTAAAAAGAATGGATCACAAAAGGGGAAGGAGATGAGAGATAATGCCCAATCATGGTGGCCAGGGCCTGGGGAGAAACTGATTAATGGGTAAGGAATTTTACTTCGGAGTGATAGAAATATTTGGGGACTAGACAGGGGTTGTGGCCAAACCATATTGTGAATTAAATGTCACTGAACTGTTCACTTTCAAATGGTTAATTTTGTGTTATGAAAATGCCATCTCAATAAATTATTTGAAAAATAGAAAGGGGAGGAAGATGGAAGCTTATTCCTGACCAGAGGAGATGACCCAAAAATCACTCTAAATAATGGATGATTCTATCGTGGGGCTCTGGACCTTACAACAACATGGATATGAAAACCCTGAGAAACAGAGTTTTTGTTACTTTCAAACTGATCCAGGAATGGTTGCCCTGGGGAAATATGAGTTTCATGCCATTTAAAATATTTTGCTCCCATGTCCTATTGTTTCAGTCTCGATTCTTAGATATTGTGACAACATAAATAATGATTAGCTTGTCTTGGATAACACTTCAAGAATATTCTAAAAGGGTAACTTTTATATATTTTTCTTGTTGTTTCTGATCATTTTCTGAAGGATCATGGATGATTTCTCTCTCATTTCTCCCTCCCTTCAAATAATAAAACAAAGGTAGGTATTAATCCAAAATCTTTTGTAAGTCATGCTGATTAGTTGTGGAAAGTGTTTGTACATTGTCCTGAGAATCCGGAATTTATTCCTCTCTGAAGTCAAGCTAGTATAGCTTTAAAGCACGGGGCAGCAATGGAGAATCTGGAGTTGAAACATTTGATAAGCAAATGGTGTGTGAACATCGGAAATGGCTTCCCTCAGGTGATGGCCGTCCTGACTTGCCCTGGACCCAGATTTCAAAGCCTCCTTCTAAACCCCGGGGGGTGGTTCTCCCAGGATATAACTTTACTAGACAAAACAGCAATGGCACATTTCTCTCCCTTATGTTCCTGTATAAAGAATGACTTTGAGGGCGCCTGGGTGGCTCAGAGAGTTAAGCCTCTGCCTTCGGCTCAGGTCATGATCTCAGGGTCCTGGGATCAAGCTTTGCATCAGGCTCTCTGCTCAGCAGGGAGCCTGCTTCCCCCTCTCTCTCTGCCTGCCTCTCTGCTTACTTGTGATCTCTCTATGTCAAATAAAGAAATAAAAAAATCTAAAAAAAAATTGACTTTCTTAAATATGTGGATCATGAACTCCATAAACACATATAATCACGTAACATTATCTGTAGGCAATCCAAACTGTTCCTCAAATAAATAAATAAATAAATAAATAAATGAACTTTAACAGTATGAATCCTAAATGTGCATTAACTAGTTGATTTTCCATGAGAATTTTCCCCCCAAATACCAATTTAGGTTTTCAATTCCATCCCCAAACTGCAGAATTGCAGGAAATACACAGCTAATGCCAAAATATTGTTTCTTTGGATTTTAACGAGCACCTGTGTCCAGACATTCCACTCTGTTCCATAGAATTATGAGTTAGTCATTCCTTACCCAAGTATACCATTCCTGGCTGTTGAAACTGACCTTGCGTAACTAATCTTACTTCAGCTACCATTTGAGTGGGGACTGACCCTATAGAAAGAAATTTTACATGCCTCCCTATCTGGGTTATCACTGATGTTTGCAGCGACAAATTCTTTTACCCCAGCCAACATACAGAAAAAGGCTGGTGGACTTCTTCCTAAAAAGTGTAAAACAGGAAATTCATAAAATTGAATAAATAAAATTATTCTTTGTAAATATAGAACCAAGGGCACAGAAACCATGGTGCTTTGGAGTCCTTTTGAGACATGTGGCTTAGAAAGGCACCTCGCTTAGTAAATCCATACTAAAGCCTATTGCATTCTGGATTCATACCACTGAAGTATCCAGTAGCTGATGATTCCATTCCATTGGCCTGAAATATTACACTCCAAAAGTTGTAGCGACTGGAATCCTGCTCATTATTCAAAATCAAAGTTTCAAAGAATTATGTTAACCAAAACAAAAACAGCAATGATGACAACTGACATTTATGATTATTATGAACCTGATTCTGCTCTCAATTTTTTAAAATCTAGATGAAAAGTACAACTATTTTCCCATTGTACAGACGAGAAAACTGCAGTTTGGTGAGGCCAATTATATCCTCAATTTTTGTCCTCCTAATCCTTCCTAACCTACCATTCCAAATCAATTTAGTGCCTACCTCCTTTGACTTGCCACATCCTACAGAAATGTGTGAAATCTGTCCTCCCACATCTCTTAATCTAGCACCTATATAAACCCTTGCTTCTTCTTCCAGGGGCTTAGAAATTGAGGAAATGGCCTATCTCACTGAGCTTTGTACCAAATGCACTACAGAGGGAAGTGCCTTGCATGTAATAGAACCTTGCATAATTATTTTTAGGTTTTACATATTACTATTATTATTTTTTAAGATTTTATTTATTTATTAGAAAGAGAGAGAGAGGGTGAGTGAGTGAAAGTGAGCAGGGGAGGAGTGGAGGGGGAGGGAGAAAATCTCAGCACTCCATGCTCAGCACAGAGCCTGATGTGGGGCTCGGTCTCACAACCATGAGATCATGATCTGAGCTGAAAGCATGAGTTGGACGCTTAACCAACTGAGCCAACCAGGTGTCCTAGATTTTGTAAATTATTGACATTGATATTAGAAAAGTACCCAGATTTGGGGACAGACCACCCAGTATCTATCTTCTGAATACCTAATGGTTTAGTGTTTCATATTTCCTGATTGATGTTTCAACTTGAGTTGCCACAGATAAAAATACTCATATTATAGTTAAGAACCAGGACCCCCAACCAGCAGACCTGGTGCAAAGAATATTTGGAAAGTCATTAGCATCATAGCTTTCCATCCACAAAACTGTGATTAATCTGGCTAATACAACAAGAGACTTAGGATGCCTGGGTGGCCCAGTCAGTTAAGTGTCCAAAACCTTGTTTCGGCTGAGGTCGTGATCTCAGGGTCATGAGATCAAATCCCACGTTAGGCTCGATGCTCAGTGTGGAGTCTGCTTGGGATTCTCTCTCCCTTTCCCTCAGTCTCTCCCCCTATGCTCTTGCTCTCTCTCCCTCTCTCTCTCTCTCTCACTCAAATAAATAAACCTTAAAAAAAAAAAAAAACAAACAGAAGACTTGGTGTTCCTTTTTGGTTACCATATAAGGGTACTTCCCACAAAACTTTATGTTTATTTGCCTTCAGAGGCAAGACCACAACCATGTCACCTGGCCAGTATTCTTGTTATCTTAGGTTGAGGCTAATTTGTTCTGTAACCACATTGTCATTCTGCCAACTTTGTTCTCATAATCCAAAAATCTAAATATATAGAAGCTTATTATCAATATTATATCTCCTCCTCTCCTCCTCTGGTGGAAGGAAGAGATCTCTGCACATTTCTTTGAATTCAGTCTGTTCAAAAGTAGAAAACCAAGGAAAATTTTCATAGACTTTTCTTTCAAGCAAATATCATTCATAAATTACCTTATGATCTTCACATTTAGAATCATATTTTTTACTGTCTGCTTATCATTGTTTGGGCTGGTATTCTTCTACCAGATAGAAAACTAGTACCTCTTGCAAGAGGGAGACTCCTGTTTGTCCACCAAAATTCATTGTCCTCCTCTTCCAAAGCAAGAGAATGAAGGCTGGTACACACCTTTACAGCATAGTTCCATAAGTGGTGTGTCCATTTCTTGGTTTGGGATTTTAGACATTGAGTATACCTCCTCCATGTTCTCTTTCCCTCTTCCACCAACAAGAAGCTAGTTCTGAGGGATGGCATTACAATGACAGAAGGAATCTGGTTTATGAATGACCTCTGCAAATTTAGGGTGAACTCCTAGGGGCATTTATGAGAAGAAACATGGATAGCTTTTATCTTTAGATCACTGTTTTTTGGAAATCAGTTACAGTAGTTTATTTACTCTTACTCTGGCAAATAATCTGCAAATAGATACCACTGTTGTAGACTATCGTCATAACTGCAGGAGTCATAAAGGCCAACAGAATATCCAGAGAATCTACTGGCAAAACTCAACCTCTCACCATTTAATTTTTGGTCATTTACATAGGGTCAATTCTATCTATATTGCACATGAGGTAGGACTTTTTCAGTTCCTAAGAAATATTTGGCCTTGTGTTCCAAATTTTCCACTATGCTTATGAGATATCACAAAGTCGGCTATATTTAGTCACAACTTGGTATCAGCTTGGCAGAACACACATTGGGCTTTATTATCTTCCGGTTTCTCTCCAACTTAGCATACATGAATTCTGTAATTCCTCTCCATGATAATGATAAAAAATCTTTTCATCGTTTCATTAAAATACATATTTTTTAAATTTTCACTGAGCACTCTCTTTTTTTTTAAAGTTTGCCTGGGGGTTAGCAAACTGTCACCATGTGTGAGACAGTAAATATTTTAGCCTTTGCAGGCCCTATGATCTCTGTCACAACAACTCATCTTCACTGCTGTAGAGCTAACATGACCACAGAGTCTACATAAATGGATGGATGGGACTGTATTCCAGTAATATTTTATTTACAAAAATAGGAAGTGGCTGGATTTGGTCCACAGTCATAGCTTGCTGGCCCATGTCTTAGTCTTATCCACACTATGGATAATTATTTTACCTTCATCTCTACCTGTGTTCTTCAGAACTTTAACACCATCCATCCTGACAGTTTTTTTTAAATCTTTTTTTAATATATATTTTCTTAAGTTTTATTCAAATTCCAGTTAGTTGACATACAATGTAACATATGACAGTTTTTAAAATCTGCTTTCCCCACGTTTGTTGCCAGGTTTCTAAATGTATCTGGAAAATATTATGCTGATCAGTGCTATTTCACATTTTTATTTTGAATATCTGATCAATTGTGTGTTCATCACTACTTAGTATTCTTTCCCATTCCTCTCCTAAACCTGCCATTAATCATCCTGGATAATGACAAACTGTTCTTCAAAGTGGTTGAACCAATTTACACTTCAGTAAGCAGTGACTGAGATTCTTATTGTCTCACATCCTTGCTGATATTACAGACTTTTGAATTTCTGCCAGTTAGAGGGTTATGAAACAGGGCCAATGCATTCCACAGTTGGAGGGGGGTGACATTCATATCTGAGTGCATAGGAATGATGCGCTCTGGAGTTGAGCAGTGCACCATCCATGCATCTGTATACAGCAATCTTGGTATGAAACATATCTCAGTGTTTTTAATTTATAATTGCTTATTAATGAGTTTGAGAATCTTTTCACTTATGTAATGGCTACTTATATTTCTTCATTTATGAAGTATACATTCATGACTTCTATCCAAATTTCAATTCTTGCTGTATTCTGCATACTAGTCCTTGTCAATTGTGTGTTACAAATATCTGTTCTCAATTTTTTGGCATGCATTTTTACCCCTCTTAGGGTGTCTTTGGATGAAGAGAAGTTTCTTATTTTCATGAGGTTAATTGGATATTAGTTTTCTTCTATGGTAAATGCTTTTACTATATGATTTAAGGAGTTTTTCCTTGCCCTGGAGTCAGAAAATTTTTCAGTTTTACATTTCATATTAAAGTTTTTTTTTTTTTCAATTTACCTGGAATTGATTTTGCCTTTGTGTTATCCAGTACTATTTATTGAGTAGTTGTTCCTCTTTGTCTTTTACTTTCAGTCATAAATTAAGTTTCAATATACATATTATTTGTTTCTGTTTATTTGAGCCAATTTAGTCTTTAGTCTTTGTCTAAATGCATACTTTTGTCTACATGGTAGATATACGATTTTGTATAATGTTTCTCTGTTTCAAAAGTTATCTTTTTTTCCATATTTCTAACTGCTTTATAACTATAATATTTGTGCCTATTCACATATCTGGAACATTTGAATCTATTCATTCACTGTTCTTTGTTAGTCAATTTTTTCTAATATTTTTTGATATTACAGAGTGTGCTATAATAGACATTTTATGCATATATCTTTTTCTTATGCTGAATAATATCCTGGGGACATAATCAAAAGAATAGGCATTTTGATTAAGAGTAATACTATTACATGGTTTCACTTGAACATTTTAATTTTTTGCCTTTGAGTTGTTATTAATGAAATGATACTCTGTCTTGGTTTTAATAAACATTTATTTGATTGCCCATAAGGTTAAACCAGCTACCTTGAGTCATTATTATGCACGTCCCTTCATGAGTGGGCCTCCTCCTGCTCATTCTCTTAACACTGAAGTTTACACGAAAATCTGAATGGGCTCTTTGGAGGTTACAGACTTGTACTACATACTGTATAACTTGATTTCTTTTTTTCTAAGCGCTAACATCTATTTTAAGCCCTCACTTAGTCTGCTTTTTTTTATTCCATCATATTGGACAAATCAAACAAGATTAATCTTGAGCTCTTGAATAGAGGCAAAGGAGTTCTTTTCCAGCTGCATTTTGGCACAGATGTGGCATCATCTCTCTGAAATCACTATCACTTTTACCTCTGGGAACTGGAGATTGAATTACTGCTCTGCTTGGAGTTACCCACAAAGATCAGCTTCAAAGATGAGGGTTTAAGTTTCTATCCCATTCAAAGCAGGGCAAACATAGAAGCAGAACACAGTGAGTCATCCTCATCCTTTTGTGGGCACTCAGCTTAGCTGGCGTGTCACATCTGACAGTGCCCAGCTTTTAGATGAAGGAACATCAAGTGCTATGTTAACTAATTACACGGGGCTTGGAACTTGACTCCTGGAGTACCAGGGGTGGGGGGAAATGTACACACGGCCTCTGTTTCTTCGTGTTTGCTATTCACCAGGGTTCAATACACCATATGGATTTCCTTGGACTGAGCCCCAAGGAGAACTAAAGCATATCCTGCTTTTTCATTCATTCGTTTTAGTTAAGAATGCACCCTTTCACTTGCCTCGATGTTATGGTGGAGAGTGTTTTATAGATAACATCTGTCACTCTTCATCCTCTCTCACATCTAATAACTCACTGAATCTTGTTCATTCAGGAGTCATACATTTGGACGTACCCTCTTTTCTTTAGCTCCATTGTCTCAGTTCAGCCTCTTATCTTCTCTTATCTAGATTACTTTCATTCCACTCAGTACCTCTCTCTGCCGCCACTCTTATCTGACCTTTACTCTGCATTGGTCAGAACATTTTCAACGACAAATATAGGCAGCACAAACTATTTTTATGAAATCAACAACAGCAGCAAAAATAATTTATTGAATTAAAGAATTGAAGAATAGAGTTGACTTTAAACTTAGCTGGAGATAGAGGTTCAAATGACGCCATTGGAATTCTCTCTCTCCCCCCTTCAACTCTGCCTTCTTCACCATTGACCTCCTAAGGGCAGGTTCTGGCCACAGAGTGACACAAATGACCAAGGAGCATAGGCTTACATGAGTCTTTCCACTAGAAATTCTAGACAAAATAGCACAATGTCCCATAGCATCGGTGCCATCTACACTCCCTATCCCCAAAGGCCTATATCACACTCTCTTAGGTCAGGGTCTCTACTGGACCACTTGGATTAGCAAGCTTATGTTGTTTGCCAAACCTCACTGAGGAGAGAGGTGAAGACTTTGAGTTTTCCAGCCCTACCAGAATCACAAGGAGCAGGGAAGAGAAGGCACTATTCAAAGCAAAGGCTGGTGGGTCCAGCTGAAAACTAATAGATGTTAACTAAATATGACCTCCAAAATTATCACTTTAAAATAAATTTATAATGATGTCTCTAGTTTCCTGCTCAAAAAAAAAAAAAAAAAACCTTCCAAGCTTCCAGTTTCTTATGGGATAAGCACAACCCTCTTGCCTGGCACATAGGTACCCAGAGTAAGAACTCATTCTGCCTTCCCTGTCATCTCCCACTTCCTCCCTCACATATTTTAGGATCTTAATCACATGGTCTTATAAGTACAATTATGTGTCTGCTTTCTATCCTTGACTTTGAGAAGCTTGAGGATGGGAACCACTTCTTAATTGTCTTTACTTTCTTCACTACTTACCTCACAGTAAAGACAATTAAGAACCTATAGAGCCCTATAGGCTCTAGCAAATGACTGACCAGACACATGTAGACTGACTGAATGCATGTATGAAATAAGACCCTGGATTTTTGTGTGAAAAACTTACTGGGAAAGTATGATCCTTCCAACCAAGCGAATCTAGTCCCTTAAAAAAAAACTTGGTGCTAAGAGAACTCATCTAATAATGGGGCTCAACAGGGTGGCAGAAGTATGTTGGCACCGTGACTTATTTGCAATGCTGAAGACATTCTATGGTTTGGAAGCATTTTCAAATAGTGAAGTGAAATGTTATATAACAATCCAACAGATTATAGGCCTGAATAATGCAGTACATTACAAGTATTTCCTTCTGGCACTTTTATCTACTGGCTCCCATCCAATTTCTACCTACTGATAGATGAACAGGCTTTAAGACTCACATATTTTAGATAAACTAGGGCATTATATGTTCATGAACCAATACACTTGAAATAATGTCCCAAGCCCTTCCACGATGGTTCACGCTCAAGAGTAGCCACTAAATGATTGTTAGATAAAAAGGCAACCATTTTAGCAAGACTTGAACTACTATAACCAGGCATATCCACATTTTTTTTAAAATTTACTATGTAGCCTTTTCCTCAGAGCAAGGCCCCCCACTAGTCCCGCAAGTTTCTACCAAAGAGGTAATTATCTCTGCAGACTTGTAGGAACCACTCTTCGCCTACAAAACAATGCAGTCACGGGGAGCTCACTTATGTATCCCAGGTTCTAGTGTCTCTAAGTCAAGCTTGAATTAGAGTTTTGGCACAAACAGCAATACCTTTTACAAAAATGCTCTTGTGGGTACCACCACAGCAACCAAATACAAACAGGACCTCAGGTGTATGTAGACACAAGGTGTGTACACTCTTGCAAAAGAGCATACACAATGGTTTCTGGGGTAGTAATGAGGTGCCAGGTTATGAGAATGCCATGGGAAAAAAGAAGGGTGTAGATTTTATTTTTATGGGTTATATAACTGCTGGTGTGAAAATTAAAGTTCTTTACCAGCATCAAATAATGCTGACTCACTGTGCAAGAAATGAAAGGTCAAGCCCTAACATACAGATTAAGTCTGGGGAAAACTACATCCTCAGGTTAAAGATACGGCCTTTGTCAGCAGAGGCTGTATGAGGTCAAATGCCCATTTGGGGCTTTTACTTAATGTGTTAATTATCCATTGAGACAGTGGTAGCTTTCAAAGGTCTGCCTCTATCAGAAATGTTACAGTTCAGGTGTGTTCTTTAATGACAATTTTTTTTTTTTTTAAGATTTTATTCATTTGACAGAGATCACAAGTAGGCAGAGAGGCAGGCAGAGAGAAGGGGGGAAGCAGGTTCCCCGCCAAGCAGAGAGCCCGATGCAGGGCTCGACCCCAGGACCCTGACTGAGATCATGACCTGAGCCGAAGGCAGAGGCTTAACCCACTGAGCCACCCAGGTGCCCCGACAAATTTTTTCATATATATTTTTCATATAGAAAATTATTTTCATTATTTCATATAGCATATATATGAAATATATAATATATATACTTTTTCTAACCAAGTGGTTTATCCTTCCAAATTGAAAGTATAAGGTCTTAAAAAGTATAAGGTCTTAAAGTTGAAAAATGCCTTAGAGATCATTTCATGTTACTATTTTAATTTGCAAGCTTAAGCAGCAATAAAGAAGTATTCATTAGGTATGACAAACCACATATAGAAATAATGAATACCCAAGAATGGTTTGCCATTTAACCCAGTTCCCCTGCAGTGATAATTACTAGGATTATTGAAGAGTTTCCAGAACTTCCTTGTTTCTCAGTTAGCTCTTTAAACTTTCTGTAGTGGTTTTATAATTTTCAGGACTGTGGGACAAATAATCAGCAACTTAGGGGGGAATGAGACAGTCTGCAGGTAATAAATACTATATTTGAGTCTCCATATTTTAAGCATCCACTTTGAACTGTGGATTATGGCTTTCTTTTATTTTACTTGTTTTCTTCTTCACTTCACTGGAAAGTTATTTTGCCCATTTTTCTTCTGCTTCATATCCTGAGTTAATCTGAAAGAAGATTCTGATCTACATTTTTGGCTCTTTAACGACCAGATTTCTTGATAGAGTCTCAAGTGTTAGTTCTTTGATCTTCCACCGAAGCCTGCTACTCACAGAGGGAGGTATTGTGTGTGCCTGAGTTTGGGGGAAAGTGTGCTTTGAATAACCCTTACTTCTGTTCTATGTTACTGCTCAGATCTTTATCATATGTCCTTTAGTATTTTGTAAACCTGTTTCAGCTATTGCCAGCATTACTGGCTGTTGGCTTAAATACATTTAGAGAGATGTGTTTATGAATAATGCAAAGTGTCTTTCATTCATCTTTTGGTTCCTGATGACAAACAACTGATTTTCTTAGTAGTTACCCAACATATTTTGGAAAAAAAAATATATATATATATATAGTAAGATTATGATATAGGATTAAGGGAATGCCAACTCTCTAAAACAAAAAACAGAACCTCAAAAGATTTTTTTTTTTTTTTTTTACTAAAGGCACAATCTCCATATGGAGGTCCATTTGGAACCAAGTGGCTCCAGATTTGTTCTCTCAAGTTTCTCCTTTCCCATGATGGTGAGTTTTTTCCTTCCTTCCTTTTCTCCTCTTCCTCCCTTCCTTTTTTTGTTCTTTTCTTTCTTTTTTTTTTTTTAAATACTAGAGGCCCCATCACTAAAACAAAGCCAGGCTAGATTTTCTGAGTTTTACTAAGTACATAGGAAGCACTGAAAACAAAAGATTTATTTTCTTTCAGGGAAACATGTGTGAATTTTTTCAGGGCCAGGAATTCACCTTATTCCTCTAAAACCCTGACACTTAGCACAATCTTGACACATAGTAATTGTTTGATACACTTGAATGAACAAATACTTGAGTGACTGAAATATCTAAGTAATTTGGACAACAAATACATGGGGCTAATAAACCAGTAAGCTGTATGAAGTTTCTCAACTGCAGCTCCAAAAGACTAATTTCATAGCCTCCTTACCATACTTCCTTGTTTCCTTGATCTGACCTTTGCTTACATGAATATCACCATCTTAAAACACTGGCCTTCCAATTGCTTCCTGGACACCCGGGGCTAAGTTATGATAAGGAGAAATAGATCCCCCTCTGCTGTTCGATGAGACTCCAGGCTCTTGAGCAGATGATGGACACCTGGGATGTCTCCTCTCCTCCAAGCCATGCTCCATGGCACAGCCAGAATTTTCTTTTAAATTACCAAAAGGAAAACAGAGACTAGAATCGTGGTTACCAGGGGCTGGGGGCTGGGAAAAATGGGGGAAATGTTGGTCAAAGAGAACCAATTTCCAGTTATAAGATGAATAAATTCTGGGGTTCTCACGTACAGCGTTGTGACTATAGCTTATAATACTGCACTATATACTTGAAAGTTGCTTAGAGAGTAAATCTTAAATATTCTCCCCACAGAAGAGAATTATGTGATGTGATGTGATGTGATGAAGGTATTCACTAACACTGTGGTGGGAACTGTTTTGCAATATGCATGTGCAAAAAATCAATTTGCTGTGAACAGACATTTCTGCAAAGAAGACATCCAGATGGCCAACAGACACATGAAAAAATACTCCACATCACTCGGCATCAGGGAAATACAAATCAGAACCACAATGAGATATCACCTCACACCAGTCAGAATGGCTAAAATTAACAAGTCAGGAAATGACAGATGCTGGCGAGGATGTGGAGAAAGGGGAACCCTCCTACACTGTTGGTGGGAATGCAAGCTGGTGCAACCACTCTGGAAAACAGCATGGAGGTTCCTCAAAAAGTTGAAAATAGAACTACCTTACGACCCAGCAATTGCACTACTGGGTATTTACCCTAAAGATACAAACGTAGTGATTCGAAGGGGCACGTGCACCTGAATGTTTATAGCAGCAATGTCCACAATAGCCAAACTATGGAAAGAACCTAGATGTAGATGTCCATCAACAGATGAATGGATAAAAGAAGATGTGATATATATATATATATATATATATATATATATATATATACACACACACACACACACACACACACACACAATGGAATACTATGCTGCCATCAAAAGAAATGAAATCTTGCCATTTGCGACGACATGGATGGAACTAGAGGGTATTATGCTTAGCGAAATAAGTCAAGTGGAGAAAGACAACTATCATATGATCTCCCTGATATGAGGAAGTGGAGATGCAACATGGGGGGTTAAGGGGGTAGGAGAAGAATGAATGAAACAAGATGGGATTGGGAGGGAGACAAACCATAAGTGACTCTTAATCTTACAAAACAAACTGAGGGTTGCTGGGGGGAGGGGGTTTGGGAGAGGGGTGTGGGGTTATGGACATTGGGGAGGGTATGTGCTTTGGTGAGTGCTGTGAAGTGTGTAAGCCTGGCGATTCACAGACCTGTACCCCTAGGGATAAAACTACATTATATGTTTATAAAAAATAAAAAAATAAATTAAAAAAATAATAATAATGAAACATATAAAACAAAACAAAAAAAATCAATATGCTGTACACCTTAAACTTATAAAATATTGTATGTCTATTTCAATAAAAATGGAAAAAAGTGGGGAATGTTTCTGATTGTGGGTAGTTTGAGGACATTGTTTTTGCATGGAGAAATATTTAAATAAGACTTAATCAAAATTTCCATCTGGCTATTTTTAGTTGAGAAAATTAATTAAAATGTCATCTCTTTCATTATTGTTTGTTACCTTTAATTAAAATGTTAATTAGGTACCAAATAAAATACCAAAAGATCGCCCCATTTTTTGGCTTGAAACACTTCAACAGCTTCTTGTGACTTACAAGATAAAACCAAATATCATGAACAAGGCCTATAAATTATTTTTATCGGGCCTTTAAAAAAGTTAATTTCGCTCAAAACAGTATTTTAAATGACAAATCAAATCATTGGTCAAATTAACTGTCAAACTTCAAATGTAATGATATGAATTTAGTGGGTCGAGATCATCATTTAAAAAAGAAGGCAGGGGGCTATCATAGATTCGTGTGAACTGTATGTAGTATTATTTCAGTAATTTTTTCAGTTATGCTTATATGATATATACTATATATGATATTAAATATGTCATACGAAAAAGAACACTGCATAATATGTTAGCTCATTAAGTATTTCCTGGAAAAAAATAAATAAAAGCTGCTGAAAGTAATCATCCCTGAGAAGCCGCTGTCAAGGGGATAGGTACCCTGACAGTAAATTCGTCAAGAGAAGCGGTCCTGACTCCAAGAACAAACTTTTGAAGAGCAATGGCAGGGCTCTGTTATCAGCAGGGTGCTCTTTTCAGTTGTGTCTCCAAATCTGGGGCCATGGCTGGATGACTCATTGCGTCCAACGGTCTGATGGGAAAAGTCTTTAATGAAGAAAATTCTCACTAAAATTACAATTTCTTAGGACGAACTAGGTTCAAAGTCACAAGCCCTTGCAATTCTTTACTCCTAGGCATTCCATAGTGATGTCGTAGAGGATCTATGTTTTAGCCTTCCTCCAGGATCCTGAATGATCTTAGAAGATCCACTGGGATATCTTTCGCTCTGTATTTTAGGAGACTATGCATAAATTATATTGTCTGAGCCTGTTCTGAACCAAATCATTCCGTTAAAAGAAAAAGGCTTTGAGAGAAAAAAAGAAATTAGGGAATCAAGTGAATAGACATCGTGGGTTAATATATCACAATAGTTACCAATTAGACAAAGAATCTGTGAAAGCTAGTCAATGATTGTATTAAGAATCATCCTCAAAGCCTTTCTCTCAAAGGGATAATTTGGGTATATGTAGCCACTAGAGAACACAAAATTATACACATAAAGTTCACATGCATTTGTGAAACTTTAGCTCATTATTGGCATTGGGAAGTTAAAAGCAGGCAAATAAAGGAAAATATCCTCCCTAGAGGTCAACGGCTACAAATGGCTAAACCATAAAGCTGTTCCTTGCAAAGGACTGTTCTTTCTTTCTTCAGTAGTTCACAAACTATTAATTGCTACAATTTATAAAATCTGCATATAACCATTGAGCTACAGGATGGAGTGAAGAAAGTCCTGATTTGTCTAAGGTCCCAGTTCCCTCCCTCTGAAAATTATCAGTCTGAGCCTGGCAGATGGAGGCACTTGGACCTTCAAGTCCTCTGTGTACCCAACTGAGAAAAAAATGCTTTGGACCAGAGAAGCCGGCCTTTCAGTCTCTAGCATGCATGATGCCATGTGAACTTTATACTTCCAAACTGCTCATTAGCTATTTATTTGCCGTGGAAGATAGTAATCTGACTCAAATGACATATATAACAAGGGCAAATTAAACATTAACATGAGTTTTTCCTACTTAAAAAAAAAGAAATTATTTTTATGCAAAGGTTAAGGAATAACTGGTAAGTCTTCTGCGTTAAATATAATGGGAGTAGACTCATAGATCCCTACCCCTCACCGGCTTGCAGCTAGCTGTGAACCAATCAGCTCATCTTGCTGAAATCAACTGGGGTTAAGCAACCTGAAACTTTCCCTGAAACAACCTTGGTTTCAAAGCCAAGATTAAGGCAACCTTTGATTTTTAAATGTTTGATAAATGTGGGCAGTAAATCTGGAGATAAATATTTCTGCTATTAGGCATCACATTAACGACACTGCATTCTGAGCCCGGTGGAATGGAGGACTGAGTCCATACATGTAGTGATATAGGACAACAGGAATAATCGCGTAGGGGTGAAACACTTTCTCCTCCATAACATTGGGAAAGGTCATGTCCAACGTGCTTTGCCATCACCGAATAACGAGTTAAATTAGTCTGATGCCAAAGTTCAGAGTTAAAAGTTATTCTTTAAAAGACGCCCTCTATCACACACACACACTCCCACCTAGACCAAGCGCTTACAGAAAGGATATTATCGATCTGATGGAGTATTTTAAGGAAAGCTTTTCCTTAGGGAAGGGATATGTGCAGAAATTGGTTAAAAAAAGGGTTTCATTGTTTTTCTATACCTACACTAAACTACCCTGAATCAGAAGAGATTATTTTAAATAATACGTCATCAGCTGTTTATGGAGCTTCTACGTCTTCCAGGCACTGTGCTATGGAGTTATTTATAAGAGCAAGACAGTACTAGAAGAGCTCATGTAGGGCAACTGCAACATACGACAGAAATGATGGCTAGGAGTATGTTAGTATGGAAGACAGGGGTTAGACTTCATGACCTTAGCGCCTACTTTCCATATAACTATGAGATAGTTCTCCAAGTTATGTTTCTATGATAATTATTTGGGGGAAAAAGTCCCCATTGCAGTTCAGAATGGTTGAATAAGCACTGAAAGTATTTCCTTATTGGAAAGGAACAAGAAATACAGACAGACAGGACGGCCTCAAGATTGTTCCCTCTGATGTAGCTTGCCTGTAGGTTGGTCCTTCTAATCCTTTTTCCATAGGGCCAGACAAATCCTTCTGAAACACAAATCTGGCTGTCACCTTCTGCTAAAACCTGGTGAGTGGCTCCCCATTGTGCTCTGGATGCTAAAATTCAAGCTTTTTAGCATGGAGTGTTAAATTTGCTTCACGGTGAAGGCTTTGCTTACTTCCCATTCACCGCTCACTTCCCTGCCCATAAATGCTGATCTCCATCACAGAACACTATTTCCCTGAACAGAACTTGCTCTCTTGCTTCTGCAGATTAGAATATGTTATTATACTATTTTTCTCTATCTGTAAAATTCCCCATTTCTTTTTTCTTTCCTTCTTCTTTTTTTTTTTTCTTTTTTCCCCCACCTTCCTTTTTCTCTTTACTTGGTCAATGACTACTTCAGATCTTAGCCTTCCTAGGACTTTATTCTCGGAAACCTTCTCAGACCCTGTAAGACTGTTTGGGCTCTTACCACACTAGGGTGTCTCTGAATCTGTTGCATCCATTGGGGTATTGCTGGACTGTGTTTTGCTACCATCATATTCTCAGAAACTAGGACTGCATGTAGCTTAATGGGTGAAGTTAATCAGTAATTATTAATTACACAAATACATGTTGATCATGGTACTAGGGGGTGATGTGAGAAATCATTCCTTCTAAGTACAAGGCACATAACAGATTTTTAAAAAAATTTGTTGTGAAAATGGAGCACACTAAATTCAGAAGTCTGAAGTTCGTGCCACAAGAGCTTGTAAGCAGCAAACCATGGAATGATTTAGGATCTCCCACGGGAGCCTTGGAAGTGTGAGATCGGCTAACAAGACTGTGGAGAGTAGGTCCCCTTGAGAAGCACAACTATAAAAAGTCACTGCTTCCATTTTTAGCCACTCCCTTCAGTCCAGCGCCAGGTACATGCCACATCGTGCCTGGGATCAATTTACATCCTCTGTATCCTGTTTCATCCCCCTTGGTGATTTACATAATCCCCCTGGCTGTGCCTATCAATTTACAGACCAAAGGAATCCCATCATAGGCACTAAGTCATCTACTTGGCTGCTTCTTACAAATGCATTTTACCTGGATTATGTCTGTCAGTGCAAACCCCCAGGGAATGATAATTTCATTGTACTTTATCACCAAGTGTTCCTAGAGACAGCAGTGGGGGGGGGGGCGGATACCTGAGGTTGAGGGGAAGCAAACCTGTTCTACAGAATCACCCTTGATAACTTGTCTTCCTTCCACAGTTTGTGACTTTAGAACTGTCTTACCCTACAGGGTATTTAAATCTGTATTGCAGTAAAATGGTTCTAGGGCCAACCCCCTTTGAAGATTTCATACTTCTGTCGACCACCCTACTGTGATCGTTTTTGAAAGGCTAATCTTGAGAGGAGAGATGGCTCATTTTTCCCTCTCAAATGATGAACTTTGTTAGATCCCTAAATACTTTGAAGGGTAAGACAGGCCACCATATTCATGTCTTAAAATACATAAAATGCAAATTCATGGATATAACCAGAAGTAAATTGAGAAAGAGCTGTTTTATGAGTAGAAAGATAGAGTAAATCTTGGCTGCAAATAATAAAACAATTATGATGGTGCTCATAGTTCATTGACAAGGTTAAGGCCAATAAAATAACACAGTACTACAGCATGGGAGTATCTGAAAGTGCCAGGAGAACCGAGCGCCATTTCCCTGATGTGCTTGAGATAAATTTTCTGACGCCAAGGCGAAGAAAAGTAAGGATGGTATTTAGGACATCAGTGTGGTCCTACAAGACAATTTCTACTTCTCGAACAGAAGCATTGAAGCAGACTTTGCCAAGATTTTGTTGAGCACTTTTAAACATTCATATTTTCCCATTTGTAGAACTGTGTTCCTAGAAACAAATGATTGAGAGTAATCAGAGAGCCATTATCTCTGCTATGATCTTCAAAGTTAAGAAATATTTAATAAAAAGTATTCATTATGCATCATACTCTTTTTTCTTGCATTATTAAAACACAAAAATCGATGCTGTCCCTTCCAAAATGATCCAAATAAGCCTGAACAGAAGTGTAAGGAGAGCATGAGGGTCACACACACTGAGACTTGGGCAAGTTGTTCTGGGCTGAGAGTCAGGGTACACGACTTTTAGACTAGTTTAACCTATGATTATGAGATCGGGGGCAGTTCTGCATTGCCTTTCTCTATACCAATGGTTTTCAGGCTCAGAATTACCAGGAGGAATTGTTAAAACACATACTGGTGCTTCCTATCCCCTAGGTTTCTAATTTAGCAGGTTGAATATGCCTAAGAATTTGCATCTCCTCCCAAGTTCCCAGGTATTTCTAATGCTCTGAAAGGGGGCGGGTTTTGAGAACCACAGCAACTCACACATCTCTCCATCTGTTCCTCTTCACTGAGGGGGGAAGCAAAGGGATGAGGACGGAGGCAGCATGGCCTTGTGTTATGGTCTTCAGATGGCACTGTGGGGGGGTGTGCATTTATGGGAATGGAGGCAGGAATGAAGGGAAGAAGAAAAAGCACACATTTGGATCTAGCTCCCATTTTGTTTTGTTTTGTTTTGTTTTGTTTTGAATTTGATCAAGTAGAAGATGGGCCTAGCCCTTGGAGGTAAAGAACCCAGAGCAGTTCAGGGGAAGAGTGAAAAACCACCAGAGAATTCCAAGTACGTTCTCCAGCTTGCCATCCTTGCCCTGGCTCCTACTGTATCCTGGAGGTCAAAAATCCAAAATTATAGAGAAACATAAAGAGACAAAGCTGACCTGAAGTTATCCTGCTGGTAGGAATACGATCTTTCTTTGCATAAAAAGTGACCGCTCTCATCACTTCTCAGCCTTCTGGCTAAGAACAAGTGTAAAAAGTGACCACTCGCAACAGCTTTGTGTTAGAAAACAACAGGAAGGTTGGATGTATTTTAAATAAAGAACAGGAAAAGTTACTATGCTTTAACTAGAATGTTTTAAAAGCTAAACACGAGTAGATGCTGTTTGTGAAACATATGGATAAACACATTTATATGGCTAAATACAGCATTATAAGCTGATTTAAACATTTTCCAGGTAGGAACACCAAAATATGAAAAAGATTTATTTAGTGCATAAACTTGCAACAAATAGTGAGATCGAGCTTCCTTCGTATTTTCTGGAGCTCAAATCCCATTGTAACATTGCCATAAAATAAAAATATGTGAAAAGAATGTTTTTCTCCACTCTCACGGATGTCTCACTTCTTACGATGAGCACTACACAAAATAAAAGGCCAGTATAAAAACTGTCAGGTGTATTAACAAACTTGCTGCAATAAGATTTGTCTTGCAAAAGCTATTTTCTTTTAAAGCGATGAGGCTGCATGCTTTCCTTATTTGCACACCATTCTCTGGATTGAACACCCCTTTGTCTCTGCAATTCACTGCCTCCTCATGGACTTAGTATGGTCCAGCGTAGTTATTATAGTGGCATGGATTTCATTGCTGGAATAAATATTACAATGCTTTTGTAATCATAGGGCATCACGAGTAGGAGCATTAAGAGACATCTGCTTTCTCTGAAGGGAATTACATGAGCCCTCTAATATTCGATGGGAGAAAGAACAATGTGCAAACTAAGAGCCAGTGTGTGTCATTCACCATAAAAGTCATTCAAATTCACACCAAGTCAAGTCCAGACACAAAGCTGTCCACATAACTGAATACAGTTTGCAAACTGAAAAGATGCAGAAAGTAAGACCTGAGATTTTACTGATTAATGGGCTCTCCTTTATTTTGGACACTTGCTCACTGACTCGTCCTGGGTTGCAAAATTCTTTTAAAATATCCAATTGTTTGGATATTTTAGTATTATTTATTTTCAGTACATATTTTTAAAACAATAATAATAAATAATAATTTATGTGACTTTCATGAAAGAAATTTGATCTCTTTCATCTCATTCAAGTGTTTAAAAAAGCAGAAGTTATTTCAAGATTTTTTAAAGGAAAACTGAGGTATAGATATTTTCAATGAAAAACAAAAATACTCAATTCCTGAACTATTTACTAGGTGCACATATTTAACACATGTTTTAGCACATGTTTTTATGTATGGCATTCATGCAAATTTTTGAGGTCAAGTAAGAAAAAAACATCAGGAATCTGAATTATATTTATCCATATCCTTGGAGAAGGGAATATTATTATATTGTATTTTGTTTTCTTATAGAGAACATATATTCAAGATTTTCATCCTGTACTTAATGGTGACTAAGGTAGTATAAAATAATAGAATGGAAGAAATTCTCAAGAGTTTTTCCCCATCAAAATAATAAATCTTATTTCTAAAATGTGATCATTCTTCAGAACGTATGGGATAGATATAAAAGCAGAGAAAAACAGTGTGCTAAAATACGCAGCCATCAGAAAGGATGAATACCCAACTTTTGTATACAGCTGGAGGAGATTATGCTGAGCGAATAAGTCAAGCACAGAAAGTTAATTATCTTATGGCTTCACTAACTTGGGGAGCATAAGGAATAACACTGGAGGAATAACATAAGGAATAACATAGAAGAAGGAAAGGAAAAGTGAATTGGGGGAAATCAGAGGGGGAGATGAAGCATGAGAGGCTGTGGACTCTGAGAAACAAACTGAGGGTTCTGGAGGGGAGAAGGGTAAGGGGAATGGGTGAGCCTGGTGGTTGGTATCAAGGAGGGCCTGTATTGCATGGAGCACTGGGTGTGGGGCATAAACAATGCATCTTGGGGGGGTGCCTGGGTGGCTCAATGGGTTAAAGCATCTGCCTTCGGCTCAGGTCATGATCCCAAGACCTGGGATCAAGCCCCACATCAGGTTCTCTGCTTAGCAGGGAGCCTGCTCCCCAACCCCTACTTGTGATCTCTCTGCCTACTTGTGATCTCTGTCTGTCAAATAAATAAATAAAATCTTAAAACAAAACAAAACAACAATGAATCTTGGAACACTGAAAAAATAAAATAAAATTTTTAAAAAATTAAAATTAAAAAATAAAATACAATTTGCAGTAAAGATGGATTTAAAAAAGAAAAAAATGCTTGGTAAATCTTCTCAATTCTTACATGGTTCCAGCGACTAGGAAAGAGAATAGCTTAGTGTGACTATTCAGAATTTTGTTCAAAGTTGCAACTTAAAAAGAAAAAAAGAAGTGTTAAGAATCAAACCTGTCTTCTCTAAATCCTTCCTCTACATGGAACAGCCACTCTCATTAATGAAAAAAAAAAAATGAACTGAAATACTCCTCTCTTCTTTGAAAGTCAGGAAGTCCCAAGTTGGAAGATGTGTAGAAAAATACATCTTTTTTTTTTTAATGTAGTCAACATTTCAGTTATTCATTTTTTAAATAAAAAATTGCGAGCATCATTCTTACAGATAGAAATCATTTGGTGGAGAAGTGATGGCTGCAGGTAAATTGATAAGCAAGTATAGGAAACTACCATTTCAGCAAAATAGACATCTATTTCTCTACAAATCTTTTAAATAAACCTATGTATTTCATTAAATTATTACTTTTTTCAATTTGATTGGAGACTTAGGTCTTTATTTGAATATTACATTTTAAAAGTTTGTTATGCATTCAGATGCCATACCTTTAAAATATCCAGAAGTGTATCTGTTGATCAAGAAATACATACTTGAAAATTTTGACTGTAGCTACGTCATTCAACTATGCTGTCCACGACAGTGGACACAGACCACACATACTAGCCTGGAAATATGGCTAGTATGACCGAAGAACCAGTCTCTTCATTGTACTCAAAAAAAACTTAAATATGCTTGGGACAACTTGGTCAACTGTAAATTTTATGCAGCCAAATGCTCTACCACTGAGCTATATACCCCCACAACTGTAAATTTTATGAAATCTGAATACAGATGAAGTAGTTTCTGATGAAAATTTAGTCTTTTGAACTGTGATTTGCTGTAAGTGTAAAAATACACGGAGTTTCAGAAGCACGATGACGAAAAGGGAAAAAATTTTTTGAATAGTACTGTATATTGTTTATAGGTTGGATTAATAATATTTAGGATATAGTATGTTAAAGAAAATACATGACTGAACTTCTTTTAATTTACCAGTTTTAATATTTTCATGTAGCTGCTAGAAAAATTATAAGTTACAAACATGGCTTGCATCTTATTTTCAATGAACAGTGCTGACCTACATTATAAATAGCAATTACAACTTAATAGTTTTTGCAGTTTATAAAATCTGTGGCCAATTATTACTACCCATATTTTTGAGCATATCCAATAAATCTTTCACTAAATTTTACACACATATTTTTTAGTATATCCCTCTTCATAGAGCCACAGCTAATCTAACTACATGGGGCCTAAGTTTCTATATGTGAGGCCATTTCAGTTGTTAGTAAGTGTTCAGACTCTTAAGGTTTTTGTCTGTTTGTTTTTTAGTAGGCTCAATGCCCAACATGGGGCTTGAACTCACTACCCCTAGATCAAGAGTTGCATGCTTTACCGACTGAGACAGCCAGGCACCCCTAAGGTTAGTTCCTTTTTACTGAAAACAGGAGTTTTGAAATTAAAGCCCGTTTGCTGCATCACATGTAAGTTACAAAGGTTGTTCACAACACAAGGTCTCCTAAGTAAAAGATCCAGCCCACACTCACCCACCAAGTGATGACCCTGGGAAGGGCCTGCATTTATCTGGAAAATGGAGCTTTTTGTTTGTTTGTTTGTTTTGTTTTCTAAATGGCACAAAGACAGCATATGGGTGAGCCAACTCTGTGGGTTTGCTTCAGATGCAATATTACAACATGCGATATTATAAAATACATGCTCAGAAAATTGTTTGCTGCTCAAATCATCCAAGTAGAGTGTGTGATCTTTCCAGGTGAGATAATTCTGGTATCATCTTACATTTGCCAAAAGTTCTATTATTTTCCCAACTTTCACATATATTTTTATCAGTATTTTCAAAGGAGATGTGGAAAGATAGGAGTGTACTGTTCTCATTTCACAACAAAGGTAATGGAATTGAGTTTCCTTATTTTCCACTTGCAAATAAAATTATAGTTCCTACAGCTCATGAGGCAGCTCCATAAAAAGAAACACTGCAACTAAAAATGAACGTCACATTTACAGGCTAAGAACAGATTGTAATAAAAGAAAACAATTTAACCACAATTTTGGTTTCTAAATTCAATCAGAATTTTGATTTCTAATAAAAATATTTCATCATCTTTTGTTACTTAATTTCTATGTTTTAAAAGAGCAAAAAATAAAAGGCAATGTGGTATACCCCCAAATCTAATTTGTTTATAATTTTCGTTTCATACAGTTTATCTCCATTAGCCTATGACAAAAGTTCTCCCTTGAAAATATTCTGACAATAACAGCTACCTTTGAGAAACAAGTTGACATTAGAGTCAATTAAATCTATTTTTAGCTAATAATAAACACTGTTTTCATGCTATGTATTTTATTTAAGGATAAGAAAAAAAAAGTGGCTAATACTTTTATGAATCTACAGGACTCTGAGGAGAATATCTTTAAGATAATTCCTTAATATCCCTTTTGAAAGAGTATTAGTAGTTTCTTATTCAATGTAGATTTCTTAAGTAGCTGACATTTATTTTGTTTCCCTACCACCTGATCTTGGTACCTTAAAACCTGTTTTTCATTTGTTTTACATTTATTCATATTCTAATGGTTCCTAGTGATTTTCAACTAGAATTTTCTTAAGGAGTGGGTTTTAGATCTTTCTACACGTACAAGAAATATTGTTGGAACCTACGTATTTTGAAAACCTTAATATGTTAAACATTAATGACCCACTCAGAGTGATAATATTCTTAACAGTTACTAATATTTAACTATTGAATTGAAGGCTGAGAGTTCACTTGAATACAATAAATGCCGTGTATACACAATTATACCAAATATTCTGCCTCTCTTTTGATGTTTTTATAAATAGCTCATTTGTTCCCTGCATTTCAGACCAGGACTAATTCCAGACACATCAAATTTGAAGAAGGCAATGTATAACATTTACAGCAAAAGTTGGCATTGCAACCTATACTAAAATGTGAAATTTCCTTTCCAACTGGAGGCGATGGGTCCACAACATTGCATATTTACTTAATTCTCATGTTTACCAAGCCATTGTGGTCATCAAAAGAGATTATTCAGGCAACAGACTTTTTTCAGGCTGATTGGAGGGGCAGTTTGATAAAACGTGACAAAGAGAGAAATTATTTTAAAAGTAAAAGCATGAATTTACCCAAAGCCATCGACATCTATCTTTCCGTGGATCCTGTAATGAACGTTGTCACTTTGGCATGTAGAACATGTCTCTTCTTCCATCACCTTCGAATTAATTGGATTGTAAGGGGGAGGACCAGGCGAGGAGGGATGGGGGGGTAGAAGGCACAGTGGCTCCGTTGCTATTTGTATCCCCAGAACATTTTGAAGTCAGGTAGATATTAACCTAATAAGGGAAGCCCCACTGGCTTTCTGTCTCCTCCAGACAAGAAAACAGCATAATTGTGTCTGTGCCTCTCTTTCCAATTGTTCTACTGTAACACGGGTTGAGAACTAACTACAGATTCTAATTAACTCAAATTAGACTGATGAGAGGGATGATAAGCACTACAACGTGAAGATTAGGAAATTAATCCTAATGTTAAACCTCAAAGACATTGGGTACAAAGGAAATAAATGTTAAAGAAGCAAATTGGGCCACTAACTACTTCAAAGATGTTGGAAATTAGTGCTAACCAAGCAGTGGGTTTAACCCATTTGAAGGAGAGTTCTTGACTTTCTGCAAGGAAGGGTTTCAGCACCTAAAGGCCAATAGCCTGCGTTTCAAAATGGCGTCAAGCCTTCTCTTGCACTTCTTGTGTTTGATTAAGTATTTATCATTAGCTCAGGAATGGGATGGGTGGAAGTGATGGGGATAGAAAACTATGTTACTGATTTAAAAATAATTTGTTGAAAGCACAGAAAATTTAGAAAGACTGGGTGTTATATATTACAGACATTTGTAAAAGACATATAATGAGCATTTTTATTCTGATAGTTTGAGGAAACCACTTATTAACTATAAATACACATTAAATGAAATTCCTTACTGAAAATGTGCACACTTTCTGCTTTCCCACAGTGTACAGCTTATTAAAAATGTTACTTTCCTATTGTTGCTTCTAATGTTCACTGATTTTTCTGAACTCTCAATTGTTTACTACAAAAATAGGCTTAGAAGACATATAAATGACCAAGAGACACTTCAAAAGATGTTCATCATCACATGCCATCAGGGAAATCCAAATCAAAACTATAATGAAATATCACCTCACACCTATCAGAATGGCTAAAATAAAAAACACAAGAAGCAGCAAGTGTCAGCAGGATGGTGAAAAAAGGAACACTCCTGTACTGTTGGTAGGAATGCAAACTGGTACAGCCATTGTGGAAAACAGTATGGAGATGCCTCAGAAAGGTAAAAACAGAACTACCCTACGATCTAGCAATGGCACTGGTGGATATTTACCCAAAGAATACAAAAACACCAATTCAAAGGCATACATGCACCCAGCATTATTTACAATAGTCAATTTACAGAAGCAGCCCAAGTGTCCCAAAAGAGATGAATGGATCAAGAAGATGCAGTATAGATAGTTAATGGTGTATTACTTAGCCACGAAAAAGAATGGAATCTTACCATTCACTAATACGTGGAATGTAGGAAACGAAACAAAGGGGAAAAAAGAGAGACAAATTAAGAAACAGACTCTTAACTATAGAGAACAAACTGGTGGTTACCAGAGGGGAGGCGGACCAGGGCGGGGAGGTGGGGGGCGGATGGGTGATACAGGTGATGGGGATTAAGAGTGTACTTGTGATGAACACTGGGTGTTGTATGGAGGTACTAAATCACTATATTGTCCACCTGAAACCACATAACATTGTATCTTAATTAACTGGAATTATTTTTTAAAAAAGAGAAAATAGGTTTCTAGAGAAAGTTCATCTTTTTCATGTTGCAAGGTTCTCTTACACCAGTCATGTTGTTTGAAATCTGTATTATACGACAGAAGAAGAGTTAAAATGGTGGAGGAGGAGGAGGGCCCTGAGTTTGTCTCATCCCTCCAACACAGCTAGATAGTTAGATTATGTATAAACTCATTTGTAAGTATATGTTTGTAACTCTAATCCATGTAATGTGAAGAATTTAAGAAATAAAGTAGGGGCTCCTGGGTGACACAGTTGGTTAAGCACCCAACTTTGGTTTCGGCTTGGGTCCTGATCATGAGGATTGTGAGACTGAGCCCAAAGTCAGGCTCTGTTCTCAGCACAGAGTCTACTGAAGACGTCTGTTCTGCCTTTTCCCTCTGCCCCAAACCCCTCACTCTCTCTTTCCTAAAAAAAAAATAAATAAATCTTTAAAAGATTTTTTAAAAATAAAAAAATGAAAACCCACTGCAATAATAAAATAAGAGCGATTTGATTAAAATTTAAAAATCAGAACCACATCAAGGAAGAAACCTAACATGAAACCCAGAGGACATATAATCAAATATCGAACTAAAAAGTTTTAATACACTAAAGAAAAGACTCTTTTTAGGCTACATGACTCTCATTATTAAAAAAAAATAATAAAAAGATGGAATCATACTAGTATCTCAGAAGAAACAGTATTTTCAAGAAGTATATTCTTAGAAGTTTTTCAAGTAAGAATTCACACTGTGGCATACAAAGTAATAATCTCTTCCATAAGACTGCTTATAGTAGATGTTTGGCACATTTATAAGAAGAATATCAGTTGATATTCCAAATAATATAAAAAAGAGAGCTTTGATAAAGTGACTTAAGCTGATTTGTCCATTCTCAATTATTGGGCTCTTTTTGGTTCGTTTCTAGTCCCTTCTCTAGAGGTAGGGAATGAGGTTAGTAATGAGTATTGCGTTCCTTCCCCAGCAGACCAAGTGGGATGTTACAACAGAAGCAAGTCTCAGAATCAAGTCTGCACATACAGATTTACTACCAACAAGGTATGAAAACATTCCAACAACTTACTCTCTAAAGTAGGTAAAATTCCAACTCTATCCCACAGTCATTCACCAGTACAAGGCATCAATGGTTCTCAGGCTCATTTGACAAGTCTTGAGAATCAGCCAGTCATCTAGTTGACTAGATGAGGTGCATTTTCTATCCTGCCCATGAGCCATGGGAAAAATAGGCGTCCTAGCATTAGGGCACTGCTCTGAAGAACATCAGGAGGCTGGCTTGCCATGTTCTCATATTATCTTTACAACTGGAAAAGCATTTGAGACATTCTCCCACTCTGTTGTGGATGGAGATGGTGATATTAGAAGCCATTGTTATTGGAAGCTATACGACACTGATTAGCAACTTTGAAATGTTATCTATCTATCCTAATTAGAATGTTTCAAATGCCAATAATCTATTCTAGTATGTAGGTTATACTGAATGTATCCTATCCGTATATCATATTATGTTGAAGTATTTAAAATACACTATAGGCAATGTAACAGGAATTGTTCTAACCCACCCATGAAAAGACCCAGGGTTTTCCAAAGACATCTATCAACTCTTTCTCCTAGATATCTGCTAATACAGACATTCTCCTTTACTAATATACACAAGATATTCAATTTGTAATAATAAATAAAAGCATTCTTCTTTTTAGTACCCTATGCATAGTATTTTATGTTTCAAATTATTTCCCATATGTTAATTAATTTGTCTACCAAAACCTTGTCAATTGGAACACCATTGTGACCACTTACTCTGTTATACAAAAAGAAGGAGAAGGGCTTACCATGATGAAATGATGTGTCCAGGGCCACACAGCAAAGTTTGGCAGAGCTGTCGTTTCTAGTTGTATGGTTTTCCATTCGGTAATTTTTCTTAGTGACCTTTTGTGACATAGTCTCTGATGTTTTTCCAGGAAAGTCTACAAGAGGAATGCATTTAGATTCTATTACTGGGTTTACTTCCTCTCATTATTGAATAAAATGATTTTAAAACATCCTCTTTGGTTCGGTAAGCAGATGCTTTTAAGGTCTCTGATGATTCCCAAAAGAAAAAAAAAAAAAAAAGAAGATGATAGGAAAGAGTTTTTCAACATGGAACTCAACTGTAAATTCAACTCTCTCCTTCAGTGAAATGTGAGTAGAACCTATACTTCATTAAAAAAACACATAATAATTACCACATACTATGCCTAATTGAAATACAGATAGACATTTTAGTCCACTTATTTTGTATGGCAGAGCTAGAATATTGGAGTGTTTCAGAAACAATTCTCAAACTTAATGGTGTTCTCTGGCTTATAATTATATTAAATTATCTCAATTGTATAATTCACTTCTTTTCTAATATCAATACTTTCTTCAAAACAGAATTGGCTCCTCCTAGGAAATTATGTTGTTTCATGAAAAAAAGCATCAACTATGAGTCAGACAAAAGGAGTTTGCTCTGTCCCCTGTTTACATGTATTTGCTGGTTGACGTTGCCTCATTCCTCGCTGTATTAAACCTGGGTCTAAACTCCCGCAGACGCAATGCAGTAATGAGAACCTCATAAGGCTTCGGGGGAATATCGAATAGGGGTGAAATACGTTGGGGTGTTTTGTTTTCCAGGCCAACTCTCACTTCCTGCCTCACATAAACATCATCTTCTTTGAGCGCCCAGCCCTTGTGGGCAGCCTCTTCCTCACCTTACTGGATACACTCCCCTCTGCTCTTTTTTGCTGATCTCTTATTTACTCTCTGTCTTATTGGCCTGAATCTGCGGCTCTCTCCTAAGGCAGGTAGCCCACGGGGAGGAAGAACAGAGGAGAGTATTTCATCACTCTCCCTAAGCTCTGCTCCGAGAGCAGTGCCAACACAGAGCAGATTCTTTACAAAGAAGTTTGTTGAATGACTAAATGGTTGAATAACTGAATGGAATGCCATGGAATGGAAGAAATATTTACCCATCTGTTTCTCAAGGTTGTTGTGAAGATCAGAAAACAAGCATGTGTGTTGGACTGTTAAAAAACTCAAGCCTTATGTGTTGGCTAATTCAATAAAAAAAATATATATATATGTAAATGGTATATATGTATATAAATATAAAAATATATACTTGATATATGCATTTATATATAATAAAGCATACATAAATGTATTTTATTATATAATTTTATACATATATTATATATATATATAAAAAACTCAAGTGCCCCACGGTTTCCCTCAGCTTGCATAGCCTTAATAAATGTTCAGGGAGTTGAATTAAGCTGAACCAAAACTGAGGAAACATTTACCACGACTGCACACCTTCCCGATGTGTGCGGACCCTCTGCAGGTTCCGTCCAAGAGCCCTCGCACGAACCGGCCGGCCTAGAGCTGGCCCTCCCTGGCAGGGCCCTCGCAGAGGTTGAGAACTGCGGGGGTCTCAGACCGCCCAAACCTAAGGAGATATGACAGGTAACCAAACGGGAAACCGCTGGCTGCCTTGGGCTCCCTGAGATTTGCCTCTAACAAGGCAGACTTGTCAGCGGGCCCTTTGCAGGGGAAATGAAGCGACGAGCAAGCGCGGGGCATCGGAGGCGCCAGCTCCTGACAGGGTAAGGTGTGACCCACTGAATCCTAACCGCCGCAGACATCTGGAGGGGGACGAGGGAGCCGGGGGATGGCCAGGGGCAGGCGAGGCTGTGGGGGAAACGAGGTGTATGCAGAGCCCACAGAGAGTAGAGGAAGAAAGGGCAAGTGAGATTACTGGTCATCTGGTGTCTTAGAGCCCACGCAAAGCAAACTTCAAGCACAACAGCAAACACAACCTTTGGGTATTAGTGTCTCCAAAAGGTATTTACCAAGTGCAGTCTGGCTTGATCTCCCAGACTTGGTTAAACATGCATTTTGTTAACGCTGGGTTTCTGACTTTCTGTTCTTTCCCTTTTTTGTTATTGTTGTTATTATGGCTACTTTTGAAAAATTTTTGTTTAACACCTCGCACGCTTTATCACTAGAATCCTGATGCTGAGGAAATCAAGAAATAAAGGAAAAATGAGGAAAGGAGAGAAAACCCCATAGAGCATTTTTGAAATGGCTTTGCTAATCGAACAACGTGTAATTCAACATTCATAATTCCTAAATATATTATTACATAGATCTGGATTTTAATAATTTTATTAAATCTAATAGATACACAGTTCTACATGCATTATGCTCCATTTTAAAACACTGATATTTAGGAATTAGCAGGCAATTCATTTAACTTGCACCGTTTTTATAAACTGCCTTTTCTTAAAATGACAACAGGATCAATGGCAACATCAAAATATGTTTTATTTGGGGGCTAAGGGCACATCAGCATATCAAAGCATTTTAATAGGTCATCGTACTTTATTATATGAGGAAGAAGTGAAAAAATGAGGTGAACATTTTGATATGCTTTTATTATGGTCACTTTATCACGTTTTACCAAAGTGCTTTGTTTATATGAGCATTGCCCCAACTGAATCCAAGATCTAGGGAAAGGGGAAGGATATTTTGTTCATCCTTGAATTTTGAATAGCTATCAAAATGTTTGGGGCAAAATAAGTTTTTAATGTAAATATTTAATGAATAAAAAAATGAATAAAAATAGATCTTCTACATACCACCATATTTGTTGTAAGAACAGTTTCAGAAGGGTGGAAATTAATTTTTCTAACATCTAACACAGCTCTCCTTCTTCAGTCATTGAAACTAGTTATGTATGTATAAAATATATGAAAAGATAAATTTTTCCAATGGTTTCATCAGTGGCAACGAATATTTAATTGATAGCACTATATTTTCAGCTCTATGAGAATTAACAAGTAACACAGAAGGGTACTTAACACAAACATTCACAATAAGTCAGAGAATAAAAAGCATTCCATCTGGGGCACCTGGGTGTCTCAGTTGGTTAAGCAACTGCCTTTGGCTCAGGTCATGATCATGGAGTCCGAGCAGGGAGCCTGCTTCTCCCTCTGACTCCTCCCCTCTCATGCTCTCTCTTTCCCATCCTTGCTCTCTCTCTCTCTCTAATAAATAAATAAAATCTCTCTCTCTCTTTTTTTTTTTTTTTAAAAAGCACTCTATCATATAATGAACTTTTATCTTTAAATGGTATCTGGAATCTACAGAGCATTAAGAGGACACATTTTTCTCCTCTGAGACACACAATCTTCTAGGAGACCTTCAATGAAAGTGGTATAATTTGACTGATAATTTTTGGAATGTAATTTATATAACAAAATGGAAATTTTTACTCCTTTTGATACCTACATTTTATTTGTACATTGAAAAATCTTATTAATAGATAGGGGCAGATCAACTAATATAACACATTCCCAGAAAATCCAACTCCTTACTTCTCAAGGACAGACACAGGGCTCACCACGAAGATAAGGAAATCACAGCAACAAAAGTTTCTCTTGTATCCAGACAACACCAGCTAAGCCCCAACAAACCCAGCTGCACACAACTCTAGAAAAAAAAAAAAAAAAACATCTCTTTCCCTTCCCTAGATCTTGGGGAACCACTGCAAGACTAGTGCATCCATCGTTAGCATCAGTCACCAAAGCAGCAACAGATCTTTGGAGAGAGCCCATTTCTCAGCCTCAGAGGGTATGGCAGCAGCAACAGTAAAGGCATTTAAAACAATCATGGTTAGATGTGACAGAGACTTTGTGGGATTCTTAAGCCTTCTAGACTTCTCGACTTGAAGGACTTTTTTTTTTTTTTTTTTTTTAAATTTGTGTGAGATGCTGTTTAAGAGTCAGAAGACCTTTGTTTGAGTTGTTGGCCAGCCACTAACTAGCAGAGTGACCTTGGTTATTCTTTCTTTCTTTCTTTCTTTCTTTCTTTCTTTCTTTCTTTCTTTCTTTCTTAAGATTTTATTTATTTTTCTGACATAGATCACAAGTAGGCAGAAAGGCAGGCAGAGAAAGAGGAGGAAGCAGGCTCCCCGCCAAACAGAGAGCCAGATACCGGGGCTCGATCCCAGGACCCTGGGATCATGACCTGAGCCAAAGGGAGAGGCTTTAACCCACTGAGCCACCCAAGTGATGCAGATTTTTTTTTTTATATGAATTTCTTAGCTCTAGTTCCAGAAATTCTGATCCATTATGTTTGGTATGGACTTCATCCTAGGTGATCTTAACAGATCTCCATTCAGTTAGAAGACATCTAACCTAATCCAGGCCCTTTACAGATCAAAACCCCCCAGTCCAGCAGAAGGAAGGAGTAGAGAATACAAGAAAACATTGATGTTAGTACAAGGACCACATGCCGGTTCTCATTTTCAGATGAAACGGTTTCATTGCAGGGGGTGGAGTGTTAAGATTTTTGAAACCATCGTCCATGATGTGAGTTACACACAGCCCTTCCTCATGTGGGATTAACACTATTTATCAGCTGGACAATTTTACTTCCAGTCTAGCAAAGGTAATCTCCAATCCCAGCCATTCTCCAAAATATTATAGTTTCTGAACCTACAAATTAACGAAGGTATTTCAAGTTAAAAATAATAATAATAAAATATTGGTTATATTATCTGTTTTCCCCACTGAAAAGCTTTTCAATTTTTCTGATTATATAAATAATACATAACCTTTGTGAAACTTTAAATAATACAGCAAATCGTGGGGGAGGATGAAAACATCCTCTGAGATCCTGCTACTTTGATCTGTCCTTTTGTAGCACTTGGCTGAATTCACCACACATCTTTTTTCAATCTTTTATATTTATATATAAGACAGGACAAATGGGATTAATATCATTCATGCTGGGTCACTTGTTCTTGTGAACTGACATTGTCTCCTTCTACCCCACAGCTCCCCCATCCCCTGCTTACTAGCTACATAGCCAAAAATGACCTATCTGGTATGTCTCTTTATACCTTTTTCCATGCATATAAAATCATATACACATACATACAAATACACAGGGCCCATATAAACCACATTTTGTTACTTTGCTTTACATAAATGAAATGTCCATATTTCTCTGCATCTTGCTTTTTTTTTTTTTAAGATTTTATTTATTTAACAGACAGAGACCACAAGTAGGCAGAGAGAGAGAGAGAGAGAGAGAGAGAAGCAGTCTCCCTGCTGAGCAGAGAGCCCGATGCGGGACTCAATCCCAGGACTCTGGGATCATGACCTGAGTGGAAGGCAGAGGCTTTAACCCACTGAGCCATCCAGATGCCCCTGAATCTTGCTTTTATATTAGCTATATATCATGAATATCTTTCCAGGGGCATATACAGAGATCTCATTTTTTTCCTTTTGATGGCTAAGAAATATTATATGAAACTATCGCAATTAAACTCCCCAAATAACAGACCTTCACCTGGTTTCCAAAGGTGCCAAATACATCTTTGTCATTATATCCTTATGCACTGACACTTTCATTTCTATGGGGTAGAATAGAAAGGGTGAGACTACTGCATGAAAGGACATGCCGATTATTAATTTCAATATATAGTGCCAGAATGTTCTCCTAAAAGGCTGTGACTATTTATGCTTCCATGAGTAATGCATGAGGCTTCTCTTCCTCACTAGTTACCACTCCAGGTTGGGCCAGTCGGAGGGGGAGAGGTGATGGCCTGTTTTTCAGTTCATTTACATTATGAATGAACTTCACTCTTAGCGAAGCTGGACATCTGTTTTATATTAGCTATTCATACTTCCTCTTCTGTACTTGCCCTCCTGCTTTATGTTTTAGTGCAGGATCACTAATACTTCGTAAGAACTCAGAGATCAATATAACGATACCATGAAAAATATAAGTGCTCTCTGTGTGATAGCCTTTGGGGGAAAATACACATACCCATACACAGAAAATGGTCTGGTTTACTCCCCAAATTCAGAAAACTATTCTCTGTATGTATTTCAGGCTGATTAAATAACCATTTTCCTGGAGTAAAAACTGATGAAGCCATTCATCTCTACCTTTCATTATTTGGTTTTAATTACAATTTTTAGAACAATTCTCTTAAGGTAAAATTTACATGCTATAAAACCCATCCTTTTAAAGTATATGATTCAGTGGTTTGGGGATATACTTGCTGATATTTTGGGATACTGTACCATGATCACTACCATCTGCTATTGGAAGATTTACAACATTCCAGAAAGAAACCCCATACTCATTAGCAGTTACTCTCCATTCCCTGCCCCACCAAGCCCTTGGCAACCAGCAATCTATTTTCTGTCTCTGCAGATGTGTCTGTTGTGGGCATTTCATATAAAGGGAATCATGCCTATGTTGCCTTTTTTGTTTGGCTTCCCTCACATAATGAGCTCAAGGTTCACACATGTTGTAGCACAAATGAACACTTCATTCTTTTTTGTTGGCGACTAATATTCTATCGTATTGATATATCACATTTTGTTTTATCCAGCTAATGGATGTTTGGGTCAATCTGATGTTGGCTTAAATCCAGATTTGACAATTATTTATCTTGTGACATGGCTAAGTTAAGACAAATGAAGCAGGAGTGGGTGTCAAAGAAGGACACTGAACGACAAATGAAGGCTTCCAAACATCCACTCCCGTACAACCCTTAAAAGCAGATCTGCTTGATGATTAATTACTTGCCCAAACTTCTGACTTGGTGGGCCATCTAATACCCGGTTTATGAGGGGCAGTTCAGGCCATGTGGTCATTCTGATGTCCCATGCTTAGTAGTTCAAGACTCCAGGGGGCGCCTGGGTGGCTCAGTGGGTTAAGCCTCTGCTTTTGGCTCAGGTCATGATCTCAGGGTCCTGGGATCGTGTCCCACATAGGGCTCCCTGCTCAGCAGGGAGCCTGCTTCTCCCACCCTCCTCTCTGCCTGCCTCTCTGCCTAAATAAATAAAATCTTAAAAGAAAAAAAAAAAGATTCCACAAGAATCAAAAGCCCTCCAGGAACTTTCTCCAAAGAAGGAAAGAATATGTTGAGGAGAATGCAGATTTGCTCCCACAGCCCAGAGGTCTGCACCATGCTCCTCCTACTGGGGCTGGCTGGAGACTCCTCGGGGAAGCCCTTTTCACCACAGATACTTAGAATTCTTGAATCTGCCACCAGGAGTCTGCAGGGGGAGAAGCAAAGGGCCCTGCAGCCTGGACTTGCTGCAGAACCTTCTCTTCGGTCCCTACTCGAACATGGCGGGTTTAGAGGTGACTTGGTCAGTGGCGGTAGTAACTGGGAGAGTATACTGCCCACTTTAGCCTGGCACCACGGGGTCGGGGTGGGGTGTTCTGGGAGTGCTTTGTGGAGTGAATGAGATAAACTGCTGCTGCTGATGATGTAAGAGACCCTGGCTGGGATGACACTGACAGAAACCAGCAAATAGGAAGTAGGCCCCTTCCTCCTGCTCTTGCCTTTCAGTCGTATGATGCTAATGGCCGATTCTAATAGGAAACCTGCTGGAAAAGGGAAAGGTTATCTGCAGACTCCAAGTTCAGCATCACAAACCAGCGCAGAGAAGAGTGTATTTGGAGAGGACATCCACGAGCTTACTAGTCTGCACGGGAAGAACAGAGTATGAAATGGATCATCAACGTCATCCCCTGCATGACATGTATAAAAGAAGGATGTATTTATGGAGAAAAACTGAGAAAAACGAGACTCACCTGTAATCACACTATTTAAAAAATGCGACACCTCTTATCTCCTGATTACGTACATACACACACAGTTTAATATTAGCAAAAAATAGGGTCATATTCTACATGCAATATTTGAAACTAAATTTTAAACTTAATAATCTAATATACTGTTGACATCTTCATCATTAAATAATCCACATCAACGTTATCATCCACAAGGATATTGAGTATATCTCTCTATCGCAGGTACTACTATAAATCATTTGCTCATCTTTGAATATGTTAAGTGCTTTATATTATTAATAAGCTATACTTTGACAAGTTTCTTTTCAATTCTCTAAAAACATTGGTCGATATGCTACATTTTGGAGAAATGTTCATTCATTCTAATGACATTTTGTTGGAATCTTAACAATATTTACTCTGTATAGTCTCTTTGGAAGTAGTGTTTGTCACACACCGGAAAGCAATTTCTTGAGTGACAATTCAGAGGCAAACTCCCTCCCCTTCTTCCTTCCCTATCTCTCTCTCTCTCTACCAGTCATGATATGATGTTAGACTGAGGCATTGCTTCGATTACTGTACATTCCTCTCTAGAGAAGAAATTAAGTCCGCAAATGGGTAGAGAGAGACATTCTTTGAGTGTGGGTCGTGGTAGGAACAGCTGGGTGGAGACTGAGGGAAATCGCAAGGACATTTTACATGGATATAAATGGAATTGCTTAGCACAAAAACTTTGAATTTTTTGTGCTAGGAGAATAAATTAGAATTGAACATTTTTTTCCCTTGCAAATATTAAATACTAAAACTTAAAACCATCTGTGCTCTTTCTGAAAGTTTAAAATGTGAATTTAGGGAAGTCAAAATGAAAAAAAATCTAGGTGGGGGCTGGTGGGTTGCCAAGCAACACTGCTAATCTAAGATCTCACAATCAAGTGCCATAAAAAATTTGGCCACAGTAAGTGTGTCCCTGAAGCAAGTGAATCAGCTTCAGCTCTTTCTGGAGGAGTTTGTAGGGAACCCAAAAAAGTCCCCAATGGGAATGAAATTGTCTTCAGGCGGTTTTCTCTTTCTTCGGCAATGCAAACCCTTATGCCTTAACTCACTGGTCCCCAAATCAGATACAGACAAGGATCTAACACATACGCTCTCGCATCCTAGGAAGGTCCTCACAGCGAAGTGAGAGGACCACCTCCATATGCAGAGGCTAGGAATCCCTACCTGTATCCAAAGGACAGAAGCCCACGGCTAGAGCTGACTAACTGGGAAGTGGGAGTTCCATCTGGATCTCCACATCAGACTGAAGAACGAGAAGAAGATGGAAAAGCTCGCCTATGTTCTTGTTCCTGGAAATGTTCCACTTAAATTCAGATGATCTCTTTTGCTGCCTGCCCAAACACTGGTTCCACTCGTGGTGTTTTGTTTTTGTTTTTGTCTGTTTGTCTCCCCCACCCCCAAACTGCCTTGAAATGGAGTTTGTTGAAGATAAGGATTTGTTGTTTTCCATATAACGAGTCTGGTCAAGTGAACCTTCTGAGAATTTTAAGGAAATGATTCAAAGTTGTTAGTGGGGGTTCTTCCTCACATATAAAGACCTGTGTTTATTTAAAAATCAAAGACAAGTAAGCCCTGATTTCCTGTGAGTTTAAGAATGAGCATTGATGGAGATAAATGATCCAGGAGAAAGTCCTCTTGTCTGATATAAACTCTGGCAAGAATGAGAAGAAGCCTAGCATGGGTAATGATATTTACATATATGCACTGATTTCTAATATTTTTTTTCTGGAATGCATGTACATTTTCTAGTCGTTTTGAGTGAAGATGACAGAACATGTAACTGCCGGCCTGGAAATTTGTAATTGGATGTAGACCCAGTTAGGGAAGTTCTGTTACCTACCAACAAAATTAGTTAAAGTTTAGTTAAAGGGGAGAAAATACTTCTGGATTTTAGTCTTTGAGAAGGTAGGTCCCTCTGATTTTAATGATTTTTCTTGTTAGAATATCTATAATTGTTTATGTGAGTAAGTTATGTTATTTGGCTTAATTACGATAAATAAGGGTGTATACAGTGCTTACATAGATTAGGTGAATTTTTTATAAACTCCTACTATTAGTTGTTACTGGTAGCTCAAATTAGATGATACCATAGTCCTTTGATTTTTCAGTGTGTTATTGGAGATATAAATTGATATGTATTTTTTTATTTTATAGAGATGTTACAATGGAGGCACTATAAATGTATTATTTACGTTGCTGAGGTGCTGACTGATGACTGTTATTTATTGCTAAACTAACTTCTAACCTTGAAATTATGAAAGTTATGGTTTTCAAGTCATATAGGAGTTATATTTCCTATTTCCAATTGCTAATCCTTTCAAATAAATAATTATTCTCATTTTTTTGTAGCAGAAGTTTGTAACACTTTAAAGATTTAAAAGCATTATCAGTTGATTCTAGAAAATATGGAAAATATGGAAACACAGAGAATGTTTGAGAGGAAAAAGTCTGTCTGCAATCTTATCAATCAATCATTATTAATTTCCTTTCAGTTTTTAACTCTTTCTCTTTTTTATCATGCTACAATGTCCTTTTTTTTCCTGTAGTGACAGTTTTTATATCCCCTTTCTTTTATATTCTGTGGTTACTGTATATTTCTATGCTAGAAATGTATATAAGATACTATATAACTTTATTTCTTTGGATAAGAAACTGTTTTTTTTTTTAAATTTAAAGAAGTAGTGATTCATGTCCTCATGTTATCCAATGCCTCATTAACAGGTCTCCTTGATGATTCAGTAAGTCTCAAACAATGAAGCATGTATTCTGCTGGCTATTATGTATCTTGTCTCATTGTAAATGTACTCATCTGAAGAAAGGATGTGAGGACAGTTCTTAGTGTTCCACGCACACACTCAATCCAGCAGTGTTTTATAATTGTGGTTATCGTTAACACTTGTTTATCTTCTTTTGGAAGATATTACTTTTGTTTCATGATAAGCTGCAGTCAAGAACTTGAGAATAATTCCAAGTTTTATCTTGAAATTTGCACTTAATCATCTCTTGTTTTCTTCTCTTTTGAAATATGAAATTAATACTCTAGAAAATAAAATAAATTATATTTGTTTAAATAAGATCGTGTCTGAAGAGGAATCATCACCTAGTCATTCCTAGTTTAGAAAGGTTATTTTGGCAACTATACTTTAAATATCTGTGTATTTATTTTAAATATCTTAATATTTAAATAGCTAAATGCCTGTATAATTTTATGAGCTGTGTTTTACTAATATGCAGTATACATTGTATCTAGAGGATAACATTTAAAGAATGTTATTGAATAAGTGCAAAATTTATGGCTGTGATTCTCAAAAATCATTGATAATTTAATATTAGTTAATGACCAGTATTTTCCTGGAGAAAAGAGTGGTGTATTTCCGCAAACGCAATTCTTACTTCAGCCAGTATGATTCACTAACACCTAGCCTGTGTTTTTATTTGGTTTATACAAGAGTATAAATCTGGAAGTTGGTTCGATAAATCATGCCTCAAGTTATATTATCCCATAATGAAATATATGTTTCGGTAGATTCTTTAATCACTCTTAAGCCTTTAGCGATTACTATAGAACAATGCTTATAAGCACTGAGTGTAGACAAGATTGGCTGTGTTCAAACTCTGGCTTTGCCATTTGCAAACCCACTGGCTTTAGGTAAGTTATTAAATTTCTCTGTGCTTTAGTTTTTCGTGTATAAAGTGAAAATATCAGCTACTATCCTAAGAATTAAATTAAGTAATATTTTTAGTGTAGTAAGAAGAGTGCTTGGCATATAGTAAGTGCTATTTACATACATAAGTGTATGCAAATACAGGCTACTATTTTTATCACTATTAATTCAGCATTCTTCTATAAGCTGTGAGGACTTTTAAAATGCCTGCTTTCATAAAAGTTTAAAATGCAATAAAGGGATGAAAATCATATATAAGACACAATAGTGAAAAAATAAAATACTCGTAGGATGATCCTTCTACTTTTAGGATAACATTATTTTGCACATATTTCCCATCTTAAATATAGTTATAGCCTTTATAAATTCTAATTTAAGTTTCAGTAAGTCTTTACTAACTCTGTGACTTTGGGAAAGATACTTAATTGCTCTATAACCCAGTTTTCTCATCTGTAAAATGGGAGAATATAAATGGTATCTATCATAGGATTATTGTGAGGAATGAGTCAAATGTGTGAAAACAATTTCCCAGGAAAAATTGGAAGACAGGAAAATTTCCAGGGAAATGATGAGTAAACAGGCATTTAAACAGGAGAATTAATGAGTTTAGGTAACTCTTGCAAAAGAAAAAAAATGTTTTTGTTAGGAAGACAAGGTATCTTTACTTCTCATTTCCTAAAGAGAGAATAACGAATTAAAATATAGCTCTTAAAAAACATGACTCTTGGAAGGCTTTTTTTTTTTTTTTTTAATAGGAGAGACTAGATCAGGTTGCGTGCTGAAATAAAAGAGCTTATAGATGCGGGGGCACTGAAGCATGTGTGTGCACATACCCACACACCTGTGTGTTTGTGTGTGTATTGAGAAAGAATTTAGGAAAAAGTTCCCAAGGAGGTGGAAGATGGAGAGTCGGTAACGCAGTAGAAGCATTAACCGTGGATACAGAGGTGCCTGAGTGGCTTAGAAGTTTGGGCATCACCCTTCAGCTCAGGTCATGATCTCAGGGTCCTGGGATCGGAGCCCCACATCAGGCTCGCTGCTTGCTGGGGAACCTGCATCTCCCTCTCCCTCTGCCTGCTGCTCTGCCTAACTGTGCTCTCTCTAATCTCTCTGTCAAATAAATAAGTAAAATCTTTAAAAAAAAATCATGGATAGAAGGGAGTCCTCACCAAGTAAGGGCAATCGTTTCTAGCCGCGACCTGTTTTTTGTACTTGATTTGCATTATCATCTCTGATGATTCTATTTTTTTTCTGTGAAATTCAGCGTCAGCATATTTGCTAAAAAAGAAAATACTAGAACTCAAGAAAAGTGGTGACCAAATAGCACTCACTATGGGCCAAGCACTCTTCTTCCTGCACTAACTATATTCCTTAATTTAATTCTTAGGATAGTAGCTGATATTATTATTTTCACTTTATACATGAAAAATTAAAGCATAAAGAAATTTAATAGCTTTCCTAAAAAAAGAGGGGGATGGGAGAAGGACCTTGTTAGGGACACATAAAAGAATTCTAAGTCATGTGAAAGCTAGTGATCCTGTATACTCCTGAGGTCTCATTTGAAATCCTTTAATTTCTAAATATTTTTCTCTCAGGACCCTAACTTCCAATGTCCTATCTTCCAGATAATCACACACATGCTAATATTTACACATCTGCAGGTTATTTTATGCAAATACATTTAAAATAATATTAATATGCATTCCTTACATTGTGTGGTACTTGAAATCTATGAAGTTTTTTTTGTTTTTCCCAAATTCAACACCACAACTTCCAGCCAAGAAATGAAGTCTAACCAAAGGCCTAGCATTTGCTTCTGTTCAGTACTGTCCTGGTGTCCAGTCACTGACTTTGTAAAGCCTCAGATAGGATCAAATCTCTTCTACAAATACATACAGGACAGAAAGTTCCAGAAACCTTCATAACTTGTGCTTTACTGATTCCCAGATGGATTTGGATGAATAAGGTGGTTTTCTCAACTATTTCTCAGTGCAACTTTATGTAACTCTTGTATCAGTTGGCCATTTAATCGTCATAATGAAACCTTGAATTCTGCATACAGAATATAGATCCTTCCTTACTACGGTCCTCAGGCGGCAACATACACTTGACTTTTACTCATAAATCCCTTTGATATGCCTCACCTGTGGGCAATGGCCACAGCTATGAACTGATGCAAGTAGGTTGGCTCTTGTCCAGAATTCAGTTGTTTGCCTTCTCAGTTGGGAATGCACAGAAGATCTTGGCAACATGACTCAAGATTTTTTTTTTTTAATTATGTACTAAGGGAGATTATTGAAAGCTATTGTGTTTATCTTATCAGTGATTATAATAATGAGCAAAGGCCAAAGAATGCCATGTGCTTTTCAATAGGTAATTTTATTTATCTGACTTCATAACTTAATGTGACTTCTTAGCTAGGACAAAATGAAAAATGATAAACAAAAGTATTCACTCTCGAAATTCTATTACATGTCGGCCAAGGTTAGCTTGCCTGGATATGGACTATCAGACCAGAACTAAGCACAGAGAACCTTTGCGTGTTTGGGCACCCTTCCGTGTGTACCCGTTCTTCCCCAGGAGGGCTCACGCTGAGAAAAGGGAAGCAGCTCTGCAGACCAGGGGTGCTTGCCCCGGCTCTCGGGGCTCAGTGTCGCTGGGATCTGGCCTGTTCCTCACAGTCAGGCCACAGCATTCTATTGAACATAAACAAGTTCAGAGAACGACAAAACACAGCAAGACCATTCTGTAAATGTGCTGGATCAAAGCAAAAACAAGAACATCTCATAACCACATCTTCAAAGATAAAAACCAGAAACACTGGCCAAATGATTAAAAAGGCCCAGATTACCCTAATCTGGCTATTACTGCCTTCTAACCAAATTCAGCTTCAGCTGTGCTCCCTTCTTCCCTTCTCTTTCCTCCTAAAAAAGCATTAAGATGTCAGATCAAAGAACTGTCCTCACTTCCTGAGGGCAGCCACCAATCCGGAGCAAAAGCAAAAGCCTTGCTTCCTTGAACTCTCCCTACAACTACCAAACATATCCCCTAATCTTTATTTTTTTTTCCTTTTCTTTTTTTTTTCTTTTCTTTTTTTTTTTTCTCCCCTAATCTTTAAATCCTTTTTCATCTCCCTTCTACTGAGATGCTCCTATGGTTTTCACAGTGCATGTTCTCTCTCATTGCAATGAATGAGTAAAAGCAACTATGTTCTACTAAAAACATGTTCCAGAGGTTTTTGGATGGAGAGATTTGACCAATCTGTATGATGAGTGTCCAGGAGCCAAAGGAAAGGTAGAAGGGCCCTCAACCAGAAAAGACAGACATATGCAAAGGACACAGAGATTGAAAGTAGCAATTGAAATTCCTCTAAGTGTGCAGAAAAAGGGAGATTAGCCCAGAAAGACAGAGAGAAGAAACACTGCTAGAGATGATATAGGAAGAGAGGACTTGAGAAGGCAGGTAGCAGTCACAATGGGACATTGGAGGCTGCTGGTGGTGGCGTGGGGATAACTCACGCATGCACCATTGGTATATTCAGTCAACGAGACTTTACCAGGTGCCACCAACAGGCACTGGGTCCAGGGTATGCAATGTTAAACAAAGGAAAGACTATTTCTGCTTCCTGGATCTCACAGTTGGTGGGAAGCACAGGGAACACACATTACTCAGTTAATTGCAGAGGTAATAATTGTTCTTGTGAGCTGTGCTCTGGAGGGAAGTCTCTGAGGCTAGCAGAAACCATACAAGGGCAGAGAGACCCTGAATGACATCCTTGAGTAAGCAGCTTTGGATTAAGATCTGCAGAACAGGTAAGATCGAGCCAGGTGAAGGACAATTCAGAACAAAAGAATCCAGGCAGAGGGATGGACATGAAGGCCTTCTAGTGGCAGAGAAGAGAAGTATAAGAACATGAAGTCAGTGACGTTGACGTGGCAGTGGGGGTGGGACACCCTGCATAAGAGAACACAGAGGTACACAGGGTTGTGATATGCAGATTATAGGACAGGCATTGGCCAAAAACAGCCTGTGAGTCTAAGCTAGCCTATCGCGTGTGTTTCTCTGTACCCTCTGGTTGGATCACAGCCACCTCTTCTCACAGTGTCCGTGCTCATTTGTTCATTACCGGAACTCATTATCACAGAGAAAGCACAGCCCAGGAAATGTAAAGAATTTATCATGTAGCGCCTTGGGAGGGAAGGTTTGCTGACCCCAGTTGTTTTTTATGCCAGGAGTTTTGTTTTCATTTATTTATTTATTTGTAATGTGACTGGATTTTTTTGCTTTGTTTGTTTTTAGAGCAGGAACATGTGAGTGGGAGGGAGAGACGGGGTAGAGGAAGAGGGAGAAAGAGTCTTAAGCAGACTCCGCACTGAGTGAGGAGCCTGACCCAGGGCTCCATCGCACGACCCCAAGAATATGACCTGAGCCGAAATCAAGAGTCAGAAGCTTAACAGACTAAGCTACCCAGGGGCCCCAGAGAGAAATAAAATGCCATCCGTGGTATTGAAAAGATACCTCTGGCCGTAACATGGTGAGCTCATTGAACAGAGGCCAGAGAATGTGTGAACAGCCCCGTCAGGAGGCAGTGGTTATAGTTTAGGTGAGAGATGAGATGTTTTAAAATAGGGTAGACGTGGTGGGGATGGAGGGAAGTATGATGAATTGGATCTTAAAAATGGGAGAGAAGAGAGGTTAGGGAAGACTTCTGGTGGCTGGCCTGCACAATGAGAAGGAAGGTGATGTCATTTATTGTGGTAGAAGATGCTCAAAAGGGAACCAGGATTTTGAAGATTGATTTTTACCAAAGGAAGAAGATTATGAATTAAGTTTGAGTATGTCAGTTTTGAGGTGACTTTGTGATGCCTGAGAGAAGATACACATTACACTTCTAGAGATTAAAGAAAGATATTATGTATACGCATAGTTCCGACAATGGTAATAAACAATTCAGAGCTAATCCAAGGAGATGAATGAGGATCCAGGTCCAGAATCAGAATTACCCTGATAATACTGGATTTGAGTACACTAAGGGCTTCCTGTTGCTGGGATTTGACCTCCCCAGTCTAAGGTGGACAAAGTAGAGAATGGCAGACATCCCTTATAGGAGGGAGCAGATGGATGCTGAAAAGGAACAGAAGGAAAATGTTCTGTTTGAGAAAAGAACAGCCCATGAGAAAAAGAACAATAAACAAGGTGCAGGGCTAGGCACAAACAAGAACTTGAACACGAATCGTCTCAACCCATGGGGAAGCCTGGCATTAATGAAGGTCACATTCCCACACAACTCACCAAACAGATAAAACTCTTCCTTCATCCAAAAGTGAAATGGCCATGTAGATAAAAGGGATTAGAAGTGTTTGATATGGCTCTAAGTTGGCGCGTTGAGACTGAATACTGTTTTCCATATGGCAACATGAGGGGAACAGATAAATTATTCTGTTGATAAAAGGCACCAAAATCATATAAAAGACAAGACATATATAAAGGGTTCGGATTCTTATGTTCTAATTTTAGGAAAGGAGAAACTATGGAGCCAATTTAGATCCAAGAAACTCATTAATATAATTACATTTGAATAAACCAGCTAATAGGGGATTAGTGGACATAAGAAGACACTAGTAAGAAGTCTAGGAAGGCTTGGCCATTCTTAAGAACCAAGCACTGGAGGGTGATGCACTCCTGAGCCTGAACTTTGAGCAGTAAAAAAGCCTCGATGTCTTTATCTCTCCAGGATATTCGCTGTGGTGGATAGTCAATTTCATGTAGCTGGTGTACTAGGACAGAGCTCATGAGAATGTTTTAATCACTCCTGCAAAACAAGCCCATTCTTTGTTACTCATAATTCAATACAGAGCCACCATTAGAACTGGATGTTGAGCTCGCTGGTTAGTCACCAACTGACTATATTTGCAGTGGGAAAATAATGGGTGCCTTTGTCTTTTCGGCAAGTTCAAGAGCCTTTCATAAAAGTAACATTTTCTTCCCATAATGTCCAAGTGGTACTTCTTTTATGATTTTAATTTTTCCTCTTAAATGTTCATAAGTTCAGAAGTTATACATGTTTGTTGCCCAAACTGAAATATTCTGGAAGTAGACACAGTGTAAATTGAAAGCCTCCTAGGAAAGCATGTCACCTGTTCCCTTGTCTCTTTCTCTCCCTACAATATCTTAGCTATTTTGACTGTATGTACCTACTGAAAGTTATGCCTACATTGACAAACAGAATTTTCTTTATATAAATAGAAGTCATGCTTATGGAGTACAACTCTTATTTCTATTGTTTTTATTATTATTATTTACCTTGCTTCTAACAGATAGATCTCCTTGGATAACCGCTAGGTAACACCTAGTACCGGGTGTGGATGTCAGATGTTTTGTGGTATTCAGAACCCAAAGCCACATTTTTAAATGATTCTTAGAATAATACTGTGAGACTTGTGAAAAAAAATATTTTAGATCTGCATCAAAACTATTGCCCAGATCTTACCTTACAATCACAGGAAAGACAACAGTTTCATGGAAAGGGCAGGGAAGTAGCTCAGCTCATCCTTTGACCCCTCTGTGCTCACTTTGTAAACTGAAATATTTGAGTTCAGATTATTTGGAATATTCCTGCTAACCCTAGAATTGTATATGTGCTCAGTATTAGAACCGCCAGTTTTAGTGAAGAACTTCTCCTATTTGTCAAGTATCCATTATCTATCTGCATTCAATACTTCATGCAAACTGAGGGACATAAACATGTTACATTGATTGAAAGATAATTTCTGGTTTCCCCTTGAATTGTTATTCCCAACAAGTATTCTCTGAAAGTACTGGTGATTTTTTAGATGCCCTGATCTTTAAAAACAGAGAAATAAGAATCTGGTTAAAAAAAAAAAAAAAAAATAACCAATTAGTGGCCAGAGGAATAGAATCAAGCAAACTAAAGTACAATTTTCTTTTTAGGGCGAAGAAGGAATTTCTCTTCAGTTGTGGGAAAGACATGCAGGAGATAAAACACTAGAATAGAAAAATTCCTGGGAGCCAAGTATGGAAAACAAACTTATCTTTGGTCATTCAGACTCCTGGAAATGACTGCTGCACCCCCTTGTGGTAAGTGTAGGAAGCTACCGCCCTGACAGCAAAGCCTTTCATCCTAGACACAAACCCCTATACTACCTACTTGGATTACAGTGACAGACTTGCTTTCAAGGGAAAAATGCAAGGTGTACTCAAGTGGATGCCTCAAGTATGATTCTATTTCAGATATAGGCTCAACATCACCAAGAGAAAAATGCAGTTTAATCTGGAACCTATAAGCGACAAATTCCCATTAATTGTATAGGAAGTGAAATGTTAAAAGAATTAGTTATTAAAAAAAAAAAAGTTGCCCCTCTCTATCGTATCATTAACTATTCTCTTACTCTGCTTTTCTTTGTACAATTTACTACTATCTGACCTCGTATGATGATATGTGTTTACCTGTTTGCTGTACCCTACCCCACCCCCATATTGGATAGGGTAGGGACTCCCGCTTTCGCTTGTGCTGCATCCTTAACCCCTAAGTGAAGTGGTGGGTAGTTGATAAGTATTTGTTGATATTATGAAGAGTCTGTATTGGGAGCCAAAAGACTTGAGTCAAGGAGAGCAATGAAGTGTTTATCAAGATGATAAAGCTTACCTTGAAGAGAGGAAAGAGAACGGAGACAGTCACTGTTTTGAAGAATGAAGGGCGCTTGCTAACTCGGAGTGTGGCTTTAGGGAAGGAGAAGGAGGCTGCTGGTGGTGTCACAGAAAACTGGGCAGTCAGTTGGAAAGTACGTTTTGGCCAGATAATAGGTTAAGCTCTTGAAGGTCTGTGGCTGAGGGGGAGTTAGAGATCTCTAATTACAGTCCAGGCTTGCCAATTTAGCTTTATGGTAGACATGGCAGCTGAGCTGCGGGATTAGATAAGGTTTCTGTGGGACAAACTCTAGATGCAGTGAGGAAGAAAACAGAGGACCAAACCTTAGAGTTATGTAAGCTCTCCTTGAAACAGACCTTAAGCACTGCGGTCCATTCATAATTTACACATCCATTCTCACATGGCTCTCGAGCCCCAGCTATGATGATTCTGGGGGACTCACAATCTAGTAGGGAAAACTAGCAAAAAGGAAAAAGTTACACACATGAGCCATCAAGAAGAATCAGCCACTCCAGCTCCAGCCAACTCTGAAACTAATGTTGCCAGATCTTACGATCTTTTAAGACAAGCTGAGTTTTTATGTGGGAATTTCTAACACATAAATATAGGACATTGATTAAAATGTGTGGAGCAAACAAAGGATTTTTGCTAGCCAGATAAAATTTACATCCAGCTCTACTGTAATCCCAATCAAGAAGAGATTCTTCTATTTCCCTCACCCTTTAAATTGTGCCATCTCAGGCAACAATGCTTTTGGCCCTGTGAAGACAGGATTCAATAATTTGGTAGAGATGGATGATTTAGGAAGGACCACTGTAGAGTGGAAGATAGGATCGCTCTTATTAATACGTCTGCACGTGTTAGGAATACATGCTTATTTATTTATTCAACAAATGCTTCTAGAGCTCATACTCTGTGGTAGGAACTCAGCATGTAAGGGTGAGCAAATTAGATAATCTACATTTTGTTTAGACAGATTTCATCAGATAGGAAAGGAATTAGGATCATTACCAATGGAAGGAAGAGGAACCCTAACAGCTAAAATAAAGAATCTGGCTGAAACTGCTTTAATGTTCATGAAAAAGCTAGGGATGGAAGTGGAAGGTAATTTTCCTAGGTGGAGTTTATCTATGTATATTGCTGGGGGAGGGTGGGTAGAGACTGTGAAGAAGGCCTTTGAAATACCTATAATGTGCAGGAGAAAAAGCAAAGTCATGAAAAATATAATATATCACCTATGTAGCCTGTAGGAAATGACAGCAAAGATTAAGTTTGAATTGGATACCAAGTAAGTGGATTCCAAGATTTCTTTGTGTAACAATAAATAAACTATTTTCCCTTTCCACACAGTACATGAAAGAGACACACACTTAGATATGTATGTGCACATATGTGCACAGACACACACATACACCAAACAAAAGTTTCAGATATTGGGGCGCCTGGGTGGCTCAGTGGGTTAAGCCTCTGCCTTTGGCTCAGGTCATGGTCCCAGGGTCCCAGGTCCTAGGATCGAGCCCTGCATTGGGCTTTCTGCTTCCTCCTCTTTCTCTCTCTGCCTGCCTCTCTGCCTACTTGTGATCTCTCTCTGTCAAGTAAATAAATAAAATCTTTAAAATAAATTAAAAAAAATGTTTCAGATATTAATATTTACATTTCCTACAGGACACCCTGAAAATTTTTCCATCTTTTTTCACTTCATTTTTAAAAAGCACTGATCATGACATACTTAGAAGCTAATTTCACATCTTTGAAAACAATGGATTAAATAAAATAGTGACAGGTCATTGTGTATTAGCCCTTACTTCACAAGGGCCCATGAATTTTCCCAGGGCTTTGGTTCTGAAAGTTTACGATGATTGCTGAGATATGAAACAATTCTGAGACTATTAAGTGATGATCATTTTATTATTTATTTACTCTTTCAGGTGCAACACCAATTTATTGAGAATGTATGCTCATTTTCAAGGACTTTGTACTTTCAGTAGTCAAAATCAAGTCAGTCATGATTCTGAGAGTATACAAAACTGAAATTTTAAAATAAAAGGTTATCCAGGATAAATTTAAATTTCTATTTGTGGAACTTGGGCTTGCATTTAAAGATACTCATGACTAAAACATCAATGATAATTCACAGTATTAATTGCTTATTGTTTAAGTTTCAACTTGCATTATAATAGTAACATTAGAAAAATTAGCCCAAAATGTATAGAGTTTTGAAAATACAAAGGCTTCTTTGTTCATATTGACTCATGCTGCTATTTTTAAATTTACTTTGTTAAGTTGTTGGCTTTTGAAGTAATTAAAAGAGCGGGAAATTACAGACAAATCACCTGCTTTTGCAAAACTTCTAGGAGTTGAATTTCTGGAGAGCAGGGACATTTGATTATAATGTTTGTATTATGTTCTTAAGCAAATCACTAGTTTACATTGAAAGGCGATACAATCATATTGTATAACAAATGTTTAGGACAAGAAAACAAGACAGGAGCCAAAAAAGCAAGTAAAGTAAGAAATTTTAGCTTGATTATTGGTTTTTTGAGTTTTGAATTTGGTAAATTCTTTTTTCTTTAAGACTTTTTTTTTTTTTTAATTTGACAAACAGAGAGCACTAATAGGCAGAGAGGCAGGCAGAGAGAGGGGAAAGCAGGCTCCCCGCCGAAGCAGAGAGCCCGATGCGGGACTCAATTCCAGGACCCTGGGATCATGACCTGAGCCAAAGGCAGCGGCTCAACACACTGAGCCACCCAGGTGCCCTGAATTTGGTAAATTCTTTATGGATTTTGGATATTAACCCTTTATCAGATATGCCCATTGACTGATGAATGGATAAATAAGATGTGAGGTATATTTATATATGTAATAGAATATTACCCAGCCATCAAAGGAATGAAATCTTGCCATTTGCAAGGATGTGAATGGAGCTAGAGTATATTTTGCTAAGTGACATAAGTCAGTCAGAGAAAGATAAATACCATATGATTTCACTCATACGTAGAATTTAAGAAACAAAACAGGTGCACATAGGGGAAGGAAGAAAAAAAAAAAAAAGAGAGACCAAGCCAAACCGTAAGAGATTCTTACCATAGAGAATAAACTGAGGGTTGCTGGAAGGGAGGAGTGGCGGATGGGCTAAATGAGTGATGGGTATTAGGAGGGCACATGTTATGATGAGCACTGGGTATTGTATGGAAGTGATTAATCACTAAATTCTACTCCTGAAGCCACTATTATACCATGTGTTAACTAACTAGAATTTAAATAGAAACTTGATGCCAAAAAAAAAAAAAACAACAATAACAAAGCAAAATAGAATCTTAGCAGTTGATAGTCTAAGATATACAGGATAGACTTTGATGGAGTTTTCTATTAATCTCCCACATAATGGATAATAAACATGTACGTCCTATAATAGGTCTATATTATGATACTCTCTGATTTCCTTGCTCCAGATTCTGTCACGTGGTAGGGGCTCCAGTAAATCTTCAGTGACATTTATAGGAATCATTAACATTTGTTAAGGATGCTGTATGAGAAATTCCATAATTATCCATCAAGTTAGGAATGGTGGTTGCCATTCAAATGGTGGCCCCAACTTGAACTGTGTAACTTTGATAAAGTTATGAACTACCATGGGACCTTTCAGGCAAAAATGCATAGCCTGAACAAAATCACAAGGAGACATCAGGCAAACTCATGTTTAACAAGATCCCAAGAGACTATTGTACCCTCCTGAAGTGTTAAAGTGACAAAAGACAACGGAAAACTGCGGAACAAATCTAGATTGAAGGAGTTTAAAGAACCAGGACACCTAAATTCATTGTGTTTTTCTTCTGCTAGAAAGAACAGTTTCAGGTAACTTGAGTAAGATGATATTATTGTATCAATGTTAATTCCTGATTTTAATTTTACTGTAGTATGCCTTCATTTTTATGAAATAAACTCTAAACTATGTAGAAGTAAAGGGATGTTGTGTCCTTTACTTACCAGAGCTGAGAAAGAGAATGAAAAACCAAGATGATAAATATTATTATTCCCGGAGACTGAAGGATAATAGGAGAGTTCTTTGATTCATTATTGCAAAGACACCAAAAGTGGGCATAATTATACCAAACTCAAAAAACTCTTATTAGGGATAGGGACTAAATGAGGTAATTTGTATACAGCTGGGAATAATCCTCCAGAAAAAGGTGTTTGTTCTTTAGTTATACCACAATATATCTGTTCTACAAAAAACCTGGATTTCTGCAAAAAGGTATACCGACAGGGACATTCACAAGCCAGGGTTAGAAGCAGACTGCTCAAAATGTGTTCTTATTTGTAACCAGAGCACAGATGAAAATAATTAAAATCCTAGTAAGATCTCAACATGGTTACGTATCGACTGGCAATTCCTCTCACCTCAGAATTTCTCCCCAGGGAGGTAGACTGAAGATGATCTTTATTTTTTAAAAGAGACGAATTTAATCAAAACATGTTTTTAAAAATTGATTTACGGGAGGAGGGAGGAGCAAGATGGCAGAGGAGTAGGAGACTGAGATGTCATCAGGTGCCAGGAGTTTAGCTGGATCGTTAGTAAACCATTCTGAACACCTGCAAACTCCACAAGAGATAGAAGAGCAGCAATTCTAGCAACAGAAAATCAACCACTTTCTGAAAGAAAGTGGAGAAGTGAATCCGAAGCAACATTCAGGAAGGTAGACTGCGGGGGGAGGGGTGGCTCCCAGCAATTGGTAGAGCAGCAGAGCACAAAATCGGAACTTTTAGAAGTCTTTCCAATGAGGGATGTCCCTCCAGAGGCTAAGCAGGGGGTGGAGCCCTAGTGGGGACAGTGTAATCTCAGGACCCGTGGGGTCACAGAAAGACCGGGGGTGTCTGAGTGTGGCAGAGCTCCCAGGTATCGGGACTGGGGAAGCCGGCTGCAGAGATGGAGCTGGGGGGCTCTCAGCTCGGGTTACCTTAAACCGTGACCCGAGGCACCGTCGGGCAACTGCTCTTTGGGCAGAACCCCACAAGCGGCTGATCCAGAGAGACTCACCTCTGGGAGGAGTGGCGTGTGAGCACACGGCAGGAATCTGCTGGGTTTGGAGACTCCAAACGGGTCCATGTGCCGGAGAGAGAAACATTTGGTCACAGGCCTGGTGCGCTCTGAGCGTGGCCAGAGACAGGGAGACAGGAGGGATTCACTGTTTTCCTCCGAGGGTGCACTGAGGAGTGGGGCCCTGAGCTCTGGGCTCCTCTGGGCCGGGGACTTGGGAGGCCGCCATTTTCATTCTGCTCCGGCAAAGCTCTACGGAAAGCGTTAAGGGAACAAAAGCTCCGAGAGAGCGAATGCGAGCAGATTACTTAGCCCCTCCCCTGGCAAGGGCAGCTCAATTCTGCCTCAGGCAAAGACATTTGAGAATCAAGGCAGTAGGCCCCGCCCCAGCCAGAAGATCAGCAAGAACAGCCCTCCAAGACCAAGTTCACTGGATCAAAAAGAACTGCGGAACCGCTGAGGTAGGGGAAAGCAACATATAGAATTCATGGCTTTCCCCCCATGATCCTTTAGTATTGCAAAATTAATTTTTTTAATTTTATCTCTTTCTTATTCTATTTTTTAAAAATTTTCCTCTTTCCTATTTTAACATTTTTTAATTATTTTATCAATATCTTTTTAAAAAATCTTTTAAAAATTTCATTGTTATAGTCATATTTTATCCCTTCATTGTATTTAACCTTATTTTTCGTATACATATGGTTTTTTTTTTTCTTTAAAATTTTGGGATAAAATTTCTTCTAATAGATCAAAATATATCCTAAATCTAGTCTCCTAAATTTAGTCTCCAGCTGATCACATTCTTTCCTTTTTTTTTTTTCCTTTTCTTTTTTTCAACCAACTTCTTATCTTATCAATTCCTTTTTTGGAATCTTTCTGAATTTTCATCTTACAGTCATATTCCATTCCTTCATTGTGCTTACCCTTATTTGTGTGTGTGTGTGTGTATTTTTTTCTTTAAAATTTTGGGAGGTAGCTTCTTCTAATCAAGTGGGGGACTCTTTTCTATTCACCAGTCATTCATATCTATCTATCTATCTATCTATCTATCTATCTTTTTTTTTCTATTTTTCCCCTTTCTTCTCCCCCCATTTTTGGGTCTCTTCTGATTTGTTTAGTGTATATCTTTCTGGGGTTGCTGCTACCCTTTTAGTATTTTGTTCTCTCATTCATCTATTCTTATCTAGATAAAATGACAAGGTGGAAAAACTCACCACAGAAGAAAGAACAAGAGGCAGTACCAAAGGCTAGGGACCTAATCAATACGGACATTGGTAATATGTCATATCTACAGTTCAGAATGCTGATCATCATGGTGCTAGCTGGGCTTTAAAAAAGCATGGAAGATATTATAGAATCCCTTTCTGGAGAAATAAAAGACCTAAAATCTAACCCAGTTGAAATTTAAAAAGCTATTAATGAGGTGCAATAAAAAATGGAGGCTCTTACTGCTAGGATACATGAGGCAGAAGAGAGAATTAGTGTTAAAGAAGCCCAAATGATGGAGAATAAAGAAGCTGAGCAAAAGAGAGACAAACAGTAGTGGACCATAAGGGGAGAATTTGAGAGATAAGTGATACCAAAAGACAAAACAATATTGGAATAATTGGGATCCCAGAAGAAGAAGACAGAGAGAGAGGGGCAGAAGGTATATTGGAGAAAATCATAGCACAGAATTTCACTAATCCAAGAGGCACAGAGAACCCCCCCCCCAATCAGTAAAAATGGGTCCACACCCCATCATCTAATAGTAAAACTTACAAGTCTCAGTGACAAAGAGAAAATCCTGAAAGCAGCTCAGGAAAAGAGGTCTATAACACACAATAGTAGAAATATTAGATTGGCAGCAGATCTATTCACAGAGACCTGACAGGCCAGAAAGGACTCTGATATATTCAGAGCACTAAACAAAAAAATAGGCATCCAAGAATATTATATCCAGCTAGGCTATCAATGAAAATAGAAAGAGAGATAAAAAGCTTCCAGGACAAACCAAAACTAAAAGAATTTGCAAACACCCAAAACAGCCCTATAGGAAATATTGAAAGGGGTCCTCTAAGCAAAGAGAGAGCCTAAAAGTAACAAACTAGAAAGGAACATAGAGAATATACAGTAACAGTCACCATATGATACACTCAATAGATGCTGAAAAAGCATTTGACAAAGTATAGCATCCTTTCTTGATCAAAACTCTTCAAAGTGTAAGGACAGAGGGTACATACCTCAATATCATTAAAGCCATCTATGAAAAACCTACAGTGAATATCATTCTCAATGGGGAAAAACTGAGAGCTTTTCCCCTAAGGTCAGGAACACAGCAGGGATGTCCACTATCACCACTGCTATTCAACATAGTAATAAAAGTCCTAGTCTCAGCAATCAGACAACAAAAAGAAATAAAAGGCATCTGAATCAGCAAAGAAGAACTCAAACTCTCACTCTTTGCAGATGATATGGTACTTTATGTTGAAAACCCAAAAGACTCCACTCCAAAACTACTAGAATTCATACAAGAATTCAGTAAAGTGTCAGGATATAAAATCAATGCACAGAAATCAGTTCCATGTCTATACACCAAAGACAGAAAAAAAATTAAGAAGAAGACAGAGGAAATAAAAATTAAGGAGTCATTCCCATTTATAATTGCACCCAAACCATAAGATACCTAGGAATAAACCTAACCAAAGAGACAAAGAATCTGTACTCAGAAAACTATAAAGTGCTCATGAAAGAAATTGAGGAAGACACAAAGAAATGGAAAAATGTTCCATGCTCATGGATTGGAAGAACAAATATTGTGAAAATGTCTATGCTACCTAAAGCAATCTACACATTTAACGCAATCCCTACCAAAATACCATCAACTGTTTTCAAAGAAATGGAACAAATAATCCTAAAATTTATATGCAACCAGAAAAGACCCTGAATATCCAGAGAAATGTTGAAAAGGAAAGCCAAAGTTGGCTACATCACAATTCCAGACTTCAAACTTTATTACAAAGATGTAATCATCAAGACAGTATGGTACTGGCACAAAAACAGACACATAGATCAATGGAACAGAATGGAGAGCCCAGAAATGGACCCTCTACTCTATGGTCAACTATCTTCAACAAAGAAGGAAAGAATGTCTAATGAAAATAAGACAGTCTCTTCAACAAATGGTGTTGGGAAAATTGGACAGCCACATGCAGAAGAATGAAATTGGACCATTTCCTTACACCACACACAAAAATAGACTCAAAATGGATGACAGACCTCAGTGTGAGAAAGGAATTCATCAAAACGCTTGAGGAGAACACAGGAAGCAACCTCTTTGACCTCAACCACAGCAACTTCTTCCTAGAAATAGTGCCAAAAGCAAGGGAAGCAAGAGCAAAAATGAATTATTGGGACTTCATCAAGATCAAAAGCCTTTGCACAGCAAAGGAAACTTTGCTGGAACAAAACCAAAAGACAACTGACAGAATAGGAGATGATATTTGCAAATGACATGTAAGATAAAGGATTATTATCCAAATTCTATAAAGAACATATCAAACTCAACACCCAAAGAACAAATAATCCAATCAAGAAATGGGCAGAAGACATGAACAGACATTTCTGCAAAGAAGACATCCAAATGGCCAACAGACATATGAAAAGTGCTCCACATCACTGGGCATCAGGGAAAAACAAATCAAAACCACAGTGAGATAGCACCTCACACCAGTCAGAATGGCTGAAATTAACAAGTCAGGAAACAAGATGCTGGTGAGGATCTGGAGAACGGGGAACCCTCCTACACTGTTGGTGGGAATGCAACTGGTGCAGCCACTATGAAAACAGTATGGAGGTTCCTCAAAAAGTTGAAAATAGAGTTACCCTATGACCTGGCAATAGCACTACTGGGTATTTACTCTAAAGATACAAATGTAGTGATCCAAAGGGGCATGTACACCCGGATTTTTATAGCAGCAATGTCCACAATAGCCAAACTATGGAAAGAACTTCGATGTCCATCGATAGATGAATGGATAAAGATGGATAAAGAAGATGTGGTATACACACACACACACACACACACACACACACAATGGAGTACTATGTAGCTATTAAAAAACATGAAATCTTGCCATTTGCAAGAACATGGATAGAACTAGAGGGTATCATTAAGTGAGATAAGTCAATGAGAGAAACACAATTATCATATGATCTCTCTGATATGAGGAATTTGAGAGGCAGGGTGGGGGTTTGTGAAGGATAGGGAGGGAAAAAAAATGAAACAAGATGGGATAGGGAGGGAGACAAACCATAGAAAACTCTTGATTTCACTAAACAAACTGAGGGCTGCTGGGGTGGGAGGGCAGGGATCGGGTGGCTGGGTGATGGACATGGGGAGTGTATGTGTTGTGGTGAGTGATGCGAAATGTGTAAGACTGATGATTCACAGACCTATACCCCTGGGGCAAATAATACAGTATATGTTAATAAAAAAATTGATTTAGATCATAGGCTTCTTAAGCAATCCATTTTTTAGTTTTTAAACCACAAGAGTAAATATATTTTTAGAGATTCTTTCTTTCTGTTTCACCAAATAGCTTAATGTGTAGAAAGCATGGCCACTAAACCAATCACCAGGAAAGACTCTTGTCAGATTTATGTTTTTCCCCCCTGAGGGATAATTTCTGTCTTTGAGAGAGAATTTCTCTTAGAGAGAAATTTTGTCCAGCTTACGTAACTGGGGAGAACAATAAATTGAATAAATTGACTTGCTCTTTAAACTAGCAAGACTCCCCTGACAGATAGGAGCACATTTCTCTTACAGAAACACGCATTATAGGGGGTATAGCTCAGGGGAAGAGCATTTGACTGCAGAAACACGCATTATAGAAACAGACTGTATTATTTCCTAAGTAGGAAGGAAAAAAAAGGAATACATTTTATTAAGAGCTATTGTTAAAGATGGACAATTTGAACCAGGAATAGAATCATTAAGACATAGAATAGATTCTTTTGAATGAGACTCTTAGAAAAGTGAATAAAATAATAAAGAGCAATCTTCCTGGAATGGGTGAGTCCTTCTTAGAACAAGTGGACTAGATAGGTTCTAGAATTTGTTTTCAATCCTTTAAATGGATTCCCTGTCTCAAGTAAATCCAGCCAAATCAGGTCTCAGAGCAAATCCAGACCTATTAAAACAGTCATAGTAATTACTTTGGGGGTCAAGCATGCAGCTTTTGGATTTATTTTTAAAAATTTCAAGTGTTCAATCACCACAATTTTAAAAGCATTTGACAAAGTACAGCATCCCTTCCTGATCAAAACTCTTCAAAGTGTAGGGATAGAGGGCACATACCTCAATATCATCAAAGCCATCTATGAAAAACCCACCGCAAATATCATTCTCAATGGAGAAAAACTGAAAGCTTTTCCACAATTTTAAAATAAAGGGTAAGAAAGTGTTCCGGCTTACTCAGTTCTGAAATGTTTAGCAATGATACCAAAACAAACAAACAAACAAAAAAAATAAAGAAAAAAGAAAAAAAAAGTATTAAACTATTTTTTTTCTTATCAACAAAAGAAGATACTTGGAAGAAAATTTTGACCACATTTTAACTGAAGTATAGTTGACAAATATATTAGTTTCAGATATCCAATATAATGATTTGACGATTATATACATTAGGAAATACTCCATGGTGAGTGTAGTTACCATCTGTCACCACATAGTTGTTGCAGTCTTATCGACTATGATTCCTATGCTGTATTTTTCATCCTTGTGTCTAATTTATTTTCTATCCGGAACTTTGTATCTCTCTCTCTTTTTTTTTTTTTTTTTAATTTATTTAACAGATAGAGATCACAAGTAGGCAGAGAGGCAGGCAGAGAGAGAGGGGGAAGCAGGCTCCCTGCTCAGCAGAGAGCCCTATGCAGGGCTCGATCCCAGGACTCTGGGACCATGACCTGAGCTGAAGGCAGAGGCTTAACCCAGGCGCCCCCGGAACTTTGTATCTCTTAGCCCCGTTCACCTATCCCCTCTGGCAACCTCTGTTTTGTTCTCTGTGTTTATGAGTCTGTTTCTGGTTTTGTTTATTTTTCACAAGTTTGTTTTTGTTTTGGTTTTAGTCATATCATGGTACCACTGAGTGAGAAACGCATAATAAATCAGTGAAAACTGTATTCTGATGCTATGAACTAAAAAAGAAGTTCATTGTGTTGAGAATTATAGCTTTTCTCACTTGAGAATTTCAGTCATTTTTTTAATTCCAGTAGAACACAGAACATAAAGTTTACCATTTTGACCATTTCTAAGTGTACAGGTTAGTGGTATTAAGTCCATTTCACATTGTTGAGCAAACACCACAGCCTCCGTTCTCCAGATGTTTTTCGTTTTGAACAAATGAACTAGATATCTGTACTGAAACTATAATCAGTAAATAGTAACTCTCCATTTCCTCCTGTCCCCAACCCCCCAAAACCACCATTTTACTTTCCATCTCTATGAATTTGACTACTCCAGGAATTTCACATAAGTGAAATTATATAATATTTGTCCTTTTGTGACTGGCTTATTTCACTTAGTATAATGTCTTGAGGGTTCATTCATGTTCTGGCATACATTAGAATTTTCTCCCTTTTTAAGGCCGAATAATATTCCATTCTACATATATCATATTTTGTTTATCCATTCACCCATAAATGGGCACTTGCATTGCTTTCACCTTTTGGTTATAGTGAATAACACTGCTGTGAGCATGGGTGCACAAATATCTGTACAAAATACCCAATTTTGATTATTTGAGTATGTAGCCAGAAGTGAATTTTGGGATCACGTTAAAGATAAAATTGTTCAGACATTTGTTAAGCCAGTAAGAAAGACTTTATTCAGGATTACTGCAGCAGGTGTCAAGACTATCACAGTAGGGGAGAGGTACTGGGTTCGACTCTGATTACAGCAAGAACAGATCGAGGTTTCTAGGCAATGCGCAGATTGAGGGGGGTCAGTGGATGAAAAAGTACCAAGAAGAGACATCAAGGATAGGGGGATTTGTGCCAAACTGACTTAGGATTTTTACCGAAGGCTGACCAGGTGATCAGTTATCAAGGCAGTAGGAGGAAGAACTTGAACTGATGTCAAGGGTGAGAGATTCTGAGTTAGCAGGATTCTTGCTACAACTGCGCGAGGCTAAATGGAGATGAGGTTGAGGACAAAGCCTTGTCAAAAAGAAGGCTCAGGGAGGATGTGGAGTAAAAGCAACCCTCTTGCACTGTTAAGTGAGAATACCAACTGGTGCAGCCATTGTGGTAAACCATACGGAGACTCTTCAAAAAATTAAAAATAAAACTGTTAGATGATAGAGTAATTCCACTATGGGATATTTACCCAAAGAATATGAAAACACTAATTCAGAATGAGAGATGCACCTCTATGTTTACTGCAGCATTATTTACAGTAGCCAAATTACAGAAGCAACCCAAGTGTCCATAGATAGAAGATGTGGTGGTGCATATTTATACACAAAGGAATATTATTCAGCCATAAAAAAGAATGAAATCTTGCCATTTGCAGCAACATAGGTGGATGTAGAGGGTATAAAACTAAGTGAGGTAAGTCAGAGAAAAAAATACCATAGGATTTCACTCATACATGGAATTTTGTAAGAAACAAAACAAGGGAACAAAGATAAAAGGAGACAAAAAAAAACCCAGAATATTTTTTAAAAAGATTTATTTACTTTTTATTTTTTAAAAGATCTTATTTATTTATTGGAGAGAGAGCACAGAAGGAGAGGGAGAAGCACACTTCCTGCTAAGCAGGGAGTACAACATGGGGCTCGATCCCAGGACCCTGAGATCATGACCTGAGCCAAAGGCAGACACTTAACCCACTGAGCCACCCATGTGCTCCCCAAACCAGAATCTTAATATAGAGAACAAACTGGTACTTACCAGAGGAGAAGTGGGTGGGGCGGACAGGTGAACTAGGTGATAGAGGGGGTGAAAAGTACAGGTTCCATGATAAGCACTGAGTAATGCATAGACTTGTTGAATCACTGTATTGTACACCTGAAACTAATATAACATGTATGTCAACTACTCTAGAATTAATATTTTAAAAAATTTAATTAAAAATGAAAGAAGGTTCAGAAAAGGCTAGTTATTGTTTGGTTTGGAAGAATTTTTTTCAAGCATATGTTTAATTTCTTTAGGAACTGCCCTCCACAGCTACTGGCATGGTTCTCTAGTCCCACCAGTGACGCGCAGACGTTCCAATATCCCCACGACCTTGACCACACCTGGTATTCCCTGGGGTTTTTGTAATGGCTGCCCTAATGGTGGGAAGTCATATTTTACTGTTGTTTTGATTTTTATTTCTCTGATGATTAGTGATGTTGAGCAAATTTCATGTGCTTTTTGGTCATTTGTGTATCTTCTTTGGAGAAAGGCTCACCCAAGTCCTTTGCCCACCTTTTTCTCTTGGGTGGTTGTGGTGGAGTTGTAGAAGTTTTTTTGTTTATTTATTTGTTTGTTTTTTATGTTCTGGATATTAATCCCTTTTCAGGAATGTGATTTGTAAATATTTTCTCCCATTAGTTAATCCCACACAGTTCATTAGTTTCTCTTATACAGTCAATCCAAGTACTAAGTTAACCAGAAATTCACATTTCTAAACAACTTGAGAGATCATTATATGTTAAAAATCAGTATTATGGAGTTCTGAATATTGGATTATAAAGTTTATCTTATGTGAACGGCTTCCTACTGAATACTGCTGTATGATAAAAGCTTACTACCTGATTCATTTTATTTCTTTGCTATGGTACCAGGTATTAGATATAGGAAGTATTAGGCTAATAAACTGCATCACAGACCAATATATGTGACTGTGATTTATTTGTCAAGCCTGAACACACACACATGAAAAATTAAGGGGAAACTCATTAATGCTGCCCTTGCTTTCAACACAAGCAGTTTTTATTTATTTATTTATTTTTTTAACTTTATTTATTTATTTATTTATTTTTTTAAAAGATTTTATTTATTTATTTGACAGAGAGAGATCACAAACAGGCAGAGAGGCAGGCAGAGAGAGAGGAGGAAGCAGGCTCCCTGCTGAGCAGAGAGCCCAATGCGGGGCTCGATCCCAGGACCCTGGGATCATGACCTGAGCCGAAGGCAGCGGCTTAACCCACTGAGCCACCCAGGCGCCCCACAAGCAGTTTTTAATAGTAATATTTCACACTGGTGATATGAAATTTATCAGAATGAAAAATATTCTGCAGTATATGAAGAAAACTGCTTTTGTGCTTTGTGGAAATTGAGACTGAAGAAAAAGTTTAGCACAGTGCAGAATGTGCCACGGACTAAGTCTTGCCTATCTGAGGTAAAATTAATTGTATAGTTCCTACACAGAAAATTGGATTTTCTAGGAAAGAAGTAGGTGCTGTTAAATTAAAATTTACATTTTATCACATCCAAGTGAGATATAGAAGAAAAAGTTCTCCCTTTTAGGCTGAATCATTCTGAGTAAGGAAGTATAGAAATTTGGTAATACTTAATGCTTTACAAAAAGAAAGAAATGTCCTGCATAGTGCAAGACATAGTTCTTCCCCTCCACAAACTACCTGTTTTGAATGGCCACATGATAAAATTCAGCAGGTGATTTTTCAATGTTAAATTTCTTCATAGCAACACTTCTCAGTAGCACATAGTAGCCACAACATTAACAATAATACCATGTAAAAGTATCATCCATTAAAAGCCTAACTATCAACTGGGCATTGCATACACTTTTTTTTTTTTTTTTAAAGATTTTATTTATTTATTTGAGAGAGAACACGAGCAGGGGAAGGGACAGAGGGAGAGGGAGAAGCAGACTTCCTGCAGCAGGGAGCCTGAGGCAGGGCTCAATCCCAGGACCCCTAGATCATGACCTCAGTAGCAGGCAAACGTTCAACGGACTAAGCCACCCAGATGCCCCAACACAGATTTTTCTAGTCACCACAGCAAACTTCAATGTACCTTCAGAAAGGACAGAAAAGGAATGCACCTTTAGAAAGGACAGGTGGGTTACTCAGCCAGGATCATGCTCAGTTTCCTCTTCTACATTCTTTAATGTTAAAAATTTTGTATTTCTGGGGTGCCTGGGTGCCTCAGTGAGTTAAAGCCTCTGCCTTTGGCTCAGGTCATGATCCCAGGGTCCTGGGATCGAGCTCCGCATCAGGCTCTCTGCTCAGCAGGGAGCCTCTTTCCTCCTCTCTCTCTGCCTGCCTCTCTGCCTACTTGTGATCTCTGTCTGTCAAATAAATAAATAAACAAAATCTTTAAAAAAATTTTTTTGTATTTCTTTTTGATGCCAGCTTGTCTACCACCTGACCATGACTGGAGAGGCTCCCCAATCATATCTGCATGTTCCCCCCTAGTCTGTATGCCTTGGAGGATGGGGGATACACTCTCTGCCTGCTACCAGGACTGGTCAGGTCAGAGCACAGGCTATGTGTGTCAGTCCCATTTCCCGAAAGGTTTGCAACCCACCAAAATGGTCTCTTCAAGTAAGGTGAAGTGTTGTGTCATTAATAATCAGAACAACACAAATAATAGTATAACAGGTAAAAACAAGTAATAAGTATAGCAAGTATAGATATGAACATGCTGATAAAAAAGCATGACTTCTAAAAGCATGATTTAAAAATCAAAAGTAGATTTTTAGACATTTTTAACTGAATGAAATGACACATGCTCACTGCCAACAAGTTTAATCAGTACAGCAAAGTCTGAAGAAGTAAATGGTTTCTGCGATTCTCATATGATCACAGAGGATTATGTTTCCAGATATTATAACTTTATGACTATGTGTGTGTGTGAGCTTGGTTTTGCATGGATAATTTTAGAGATGATTTCTTCCTATGCATGTGGTATGGTATCTTGTTTTGTACTAAGCAATACGGTATATACATCTTCATGGTTATAAATAGTGAATTCTTACTATACTTTCTAGGGATGCAAAGTACTCCTCAAAAAGAAGTTATACTGAACAAAGCTTAGGTGACTTCAAAATTTTCCCTGTCCTAATCTTTGAGCCCACATTTTATGTCCTTGGTTGATTATCTCTTTATGACAAGTCCAAAGACATTATCTGTCTGGGTCCAAGGACAGAAGTGTAATATTGCAGTCTATAACCATAAGCCACTCTTAGAAGGATAGAAATGTGTATTAGCTACTTTAACTGCTTTGCCAAAGTTTATACACAATACTTGTAATATGTGATATATAAGCTGACTTCTGTTTTTCATAATTTATTATTGAATAGTTATTGGGTTTTAATGAACAAACTGAGGCTCTTCTAAGGCTACGTGGTCCTTTTTGATGAAGACTTTTGGTTCTCTAACAGAGGCATCAATTACAACGGCCTCTGCGAGCCACAACCATCAGCTGGCCTCACAGGTCCCCAATAGGGGTACAGTAATCTACTGATATACTGGAAATACTTGCTTAATGAGGGCATTTCAGATCCCAACACAGATTGTAGGCTAATAGAATGATCTGTGGACCCCTTAGTTCCTGATCTCAGACTCCACCAGATTGAAATACCCTTCAGAAGGTGTCTGCACTTCTAATATTCAAGAAGACATCATTTCAAGGAGTCTAGACTGAGCACCAAAATAAAAGTATAAAGCTCATATTTTACTGCTTCCTTTCCCCACATCTGGTAGCCCCCAAGTGGTTATCACAGAGTTAACCTTTCATCATTCCCTGTGCTGGTTCTTCCTAGTAAGAAAATGGTTGGATCTTGGGAGGAGCAAAGATACACGGACAACGTCTACTACACTTCATCCACAGTTGGTTACCTTCAGCGCTTGCACCAAACTCCATTTACCAAAATGGGTAGCAAATCAGTTTTATTCTATATGATATGCCTACCTGGCAAAGAGGTTAAAGCTACTTTTCTGAGAAGGGGCCCATGTAGGTGCCTGTATTTGAGACCTCTTGTATACCCCTTACTCACTGTCAAGGACACGCTAGATGTTTATGTGGGAGGGTATTGATGTGTGTGGTGGCGGTGGGGAGGGCTCAGGCTCATGAGGGCATAATCAGATAGAGGGGTGATGCTAAAAGGTAATGTAAGTCTTCTGTATGGATACAGACTTTTGTATTCATAGATTGTGGCTTTTATGATTGTAATTTTGATAAGACAAAAAGAGAAGCATCAAACAAAAGCTCTAGTATTTTAAGGAGGAAGCGCAAGCCTTTTTAATAGTACTTTCTCTAGAAAATGTCTTCTGATTTTAAACTTTGAATGCAAGATGCAAAATCCTCCTGGTTTGGTAGGAGTCCAGACCCCTGCCACAAAGCTGATGCGAGACAACAATCAGTTTATAAAAATGCTAAATATCCCTCCAAGGCCGAGACTGGCCAAAAGATTACATGCAGTTGGTCACAAATTCCAATAGAGTTGTCTTCAATTGGGTCCCCAAGAAAAAGATTCTGAATGGAAATCTCGACCTAGAAGTCTTGTTGAGGAGGACTTCCAGAAGATACATTTGCAAGGAAGTGAGGAAAGCAGATTTGGGCAGCAAGGGAACCAGGTGGGTACAGCTGTGACCACCAGCTCAGTGGGTCCTCTCAGGCAGTGATGGGGGCAGGAATGAGCCTTTGCAGCTCTCCTAAAGGGAGTGAGGGCAAGGGGAGCTCTGCTTCTCTTCATCAGCCAACCACCAGCTATAGGAAGGTGAGAGCTAGGGATTTTCCTGAAATCAAGGGGCTCATCTGGAAAAATAACTTTGTAAATATAATTAGGTTAAGGATCTCAAGTTGAGACCTGAGGCGAAACCGAGGAAAGAGAAGGCCACATAAAGACTGAGACAGAGGGGCGCCTAAGTGGCTCAGTGGGTTAAAGCCTTTGCCTTCGGCTCAGGTCATGATCCCAGGGTCCTGGGATCAAGTCCCGCATCGGGCGCTCTGCTCCGCGGGGAGTCTGCCTCCTCCTCTCTGTCTTTGCCTGCCTCTCTGCCTACTTGTTATTTCTCTCTCTCTCTGTGTCAAATAAATAAAATCTTAAAACAAAACAAAACAAAACTGAGGCAGAGGCTGGAGTGATGCAGCTATAAGCTAAGGAGGCCTGGAAGCCCCCAGAAGCTGGGAAAGGCAGAGTTCCCTCTTACAGTCTATCCAGGGAGCTGGGTCCTGCTGACCCCTTGATTTCAGACTCCTGGCTTCCAGGCTCTGAGTTAGTGACTTCCTGTTGTTGGAAGCCGTCAAGTTCATGGTAACTGCTGACCGCATCCCCAAGACACTAATACACAATCCCCCGCGACACAGGGCAAGGGTGGAACTCACACCCTGCCAGCTAATTTGGAGGAGTCGCCCACGTGATCTTAAGTGAGCATCTCTCACATTAGAAGTCACCTCAATGAGGACGGCTGTCATTAGCGGTAGAAGCCGCAGGTTTCAGCTGAAGATTTCTCCAGTATGAGGTGGGACCCAGACACTAGAGCTATGCTAACTGGGTTCAAATCTCTTCTACCCCTACGCCATGCTGTTCACTTGAGCAAATTTTGTAGCTTCTCTGTGCCTCAGAATTCATCATCAGTCAAAATAGAGAAAAAAGGAGCAGTTCTGTCCCATCTTGGCTATGAGAAGTAACTGGAATAATATATAAAGCATTTTAAAATGCCTGTTTCTTGTAAGCTCACAACATGAACTGCCACAATTATTTTACAATTTCCTCTTGACCAATAGGAATACAAGGTAATTCTCATTATCCTCTCCTAACAAACCTTTTAATTAACAGATTTGTCAGGCAATTAGTTTCAATTGTCTGTAATATGAGTACTTGCACAAGGAACTAGATATGGGTACATAATGTCTATACACGAATCCAGCGTGGGCTTAATTATATTAGAGAAGGTGACGCTTCATGGAGAAACACTAGGAGTAAAAATATTTAGCTTTGTTTTTCAGTAGCGAAATATGACACGATTAAATGCTAATTAACACAACTTCTGCCAGTGGGTCAGAAAATCCCTATGGTTTGTAAGTCTTTGTCTGATTTTTTTGGCCATGTGACTTTTAGACTTCAGATATTAGAAATCTATGCCATATATAGATATATCTATAGATATATTTTAATATGAATATGTAGCTCAGAGTCTGAAGGTTACTCTTGAGGGAATATGTCAGGTTTCCCGTTCCATTTGGAGGCTTGCTTTCTTCCCTGTGTGAGAAAGTGGGGGCTCCCATGATCATTCTTGGATGTTCTTATTAAAAGCTGACCTCAAAAAAAAAAAAAGTGACCTCAAAACCTCTAGTATTTACTCAGCCCCAAAATACAAAAACCTAAAAAAAAAAAAAAAAAAAAAAAAAAAAAAAAAACAACTCTCTTATGTATTAAGTTGTGGACATCTTGACAGAAAGATGTCCCTAAACCACAGATTGTTTACCTGGTCACAAGTAGAAAAAGGAGCCTTCAGGTAGAAAAACTGGTGTTTATCCAGGTTGGAGAAAAGTGCCTAGACACAGAAATACCTTTTCGAGCCAAAGTTACGAATATCATATTCATAAGGTAACTGTTCCAGTTGTGGAAATACAGGTCTGTCTAGTTGGTGAAACTCCCAACGGACCTGACTACCCAACCCACCTGAGAAGGAGAGCCTAAATGTCCTGGATTTTGTATTTCGTCCAACTTCCCAACCCTGTGCCTGCGTGTTTTCCTGGTTTCCGGAAACTCACAGCAAAACGATGCCTCCGTCCCCTGTCTTCTTCCTCCCTGCCCCTTCCCTCTCTGCTACAGGTCTTTCCATCGACCCTGCTTGTCCCCAGCAATTTAGAAATGATTAGTCTTTCTGTCTCCCCTGTTCTGTCTTGCTTTTTCCCTAGTTTCCCTAGCCCTCTTCCCTAATCTCCATCCTACCCCCTTCATCAGAGCCCATGGTTCCAGATGTGACGTCTCTTCCGTCACTCACGCTCAATTCTCCCAGCTGCCCAGGCCCAAGTCTGACTACAGAGACCTCCCATCCCTTCGTCCAGCTCTCAAATGCCTTAATGCATCTCTGGAGCCCTCTCTGCACAGATCAAAGGTCCGTCCCTCACCCTCTCTTCCTGGAACATTCTCCCCAGCCTTTCCCCAGGCCTGCTGTTGCTGCTCTGACCAGAATGATCCTGTTTCCTAGGATACCCACGGCTTTCCCCCAAACCTTCTCTGTCTTTTGATTCCTCTGCCAGATTCCTCACACTGATGGGCAAGATTTCTGGGCACAGGTGAGCCTTCCAAACTTCATTGTGATTTGGCTGAATGGATTTGTTGATCTCCTTAGCAGGCTGTTTTTCCCTACAAAAGGTCCTCAACCTAGAATGCCCTTTCGTCATATTGAGGAGCTTTTTAAAATGCATCCTCCTAGACGGGTGGGATGTGGACATTGCTATGGCTTAACACTAGTGTGCTTGTCTAGGTTTGGGAATCAGTCCAGAAGCTTCAACCTACACATGCTCATCTCCCCTGGCCCTTCTCCAAGGAGGTTAGAGTTCACCTTGAACTTTTGAGGGCATAGCAGCCCACCTGTAGGAGGCTTCACCCCCTGTCCTCTGCCCTAGTTCACCCCAAAACAACAGGAACAGAATGTGCCTTCAGAGCTTTCCAAGAAAGTTGCAGGGAAAGTTGGCAACCCATCTGGGCCTGGTGAACTACCAAAGAAGATTTAATAGAAGAAAGGAGAAGGGCCCTGGCTGAAAAGGAATTCAGGGTGATCACACAACAGTGACTTACATTTTTCGATGAACTGTGAACTTCCCTGGAAACTGGGGCAAAACAACGGTGCTGGGCAGTGACCCTGTGTGTCACCCCTGAGTTTCTGCCCCCTCTTCCCTCCTAGGTTTGATTGCTGATGGCTGGAGCTGGACTTTGAAGTCTTCTAGTCTGAGGGGACCATTTCACAGATGAGAAAAGTGAGGCCAGGAGAGATGATCATGATTGGACATAAGGTTCACAGCTGCACAGGGGAAGAGGGAGGCAGGAAACAGTCATCTGCCTGCGAGTCCACTGTCTTTCCAGCCACACCCATTCTCCACGTTTAGTCTCCTTTGGAAATGGGGCCGCTAACCGGCTACATAAAAATTGGTGGTTTGGTAAATGCCTAAGAGAAATTGAATTTTGTAAACAAGCAAGTGCTAGTGGTAATTGGTGATTCATTATTAAACTCGAAAAAAATGTGGGAAATAAATGGGAAAAATGACTCTATCTCTCCAAACCTCTCCACAGCAAGAAGATGCATTACCTCACAGAGGTAGGAACTGGAAAAGAGGGAGCGGATTCAGTGCTTAGTTTGGGACCTGTCACGTGGGAAGAGGACAACATATGGTTGTAGTAACAGGAGGGGTTTTGCAAAATCAGCCCGTTGCAAAGCAGAAACACAATGAAGATCTCGCTGTTTTCCTTCTGAACAGAGAGAAAAAGGAATTTTTGCAAACTGTAGCTGTTGCATTGATTGGGGACTCAGTTTTTTCTTTTCAGTTTAAAAGCACACTTGGGTGCTTTACCCCAGCTCCACACCCTGTAAAAATGAAGCTGATCTCATGCTTTTATTCAATCCAGTTCATTCCTTAGGGAACAGTGCAAACCAAGCTAGAGTAGTTAGTCACATTTGTGACCTTGCAAAGATGAAATAAACATATAAGATAGGTGACAAAGAACCTATTTGCATATTTAGAGTGGAAGCTTTAAAGCATCTTTGATGCTTGGTGCATTTTTTTTTTTTAATAGAACACAAATGTACTGGTTTTTACCACCTTATCACTTTCCTCTAAACTGGAAAACAAATTCCTTGCTGTTTGCAAGAACGTTTTTCGGTTTATTAAGCCCCCCCCCCTTTTTTTCACATGTCTTATAAGAAACGATTATACATTTTTAACTGTTTTATTTTGAATTGCTATAAAACATAATGTTAAATAACGATCTTAAACATGTAAAGTGTACAGCTCAGTGGTAGTAAGTATATTCACATTACTGTGCAATAGATTGCTAGAATTTTTTTTTCAAAACTGAAACTCAGTTTTGACAATTAAACATCAATTTTGCTACCCTACTCCCAGCCGTTGGCAACCACTTTTCTGTTTCCTGTTTCTTTAACTTTGACCCCTTTACATAATTCATGTGTGTCCAGACATCAAGGATTTGTCATTTTGTGACTGGCTTATTTCACAGAGCAGTGTCCTCAAGGTTCCTCTGTGTCACAGCCAGTGACAGGATTCCTGTCTTTTGTAGGCTACATAACATTCCACAGTATGTATAGACCAAATGTTGTTTGTCCATTCACCTGTCAATAGACATTTGAGTTGTTTCTACCCCTCGGATTGTGAATAATGTTGCAGTGAACTTGGGTGGGCAAGAATCTCCTCCAGGGGCACCTTCGGCTCGGGTCATGATCCCAGGGTCCTGCGTTGGGCTCCCTGCAAAATCTCCAGACCTCACTTTTGATTTGTTTGGATGCATACCGGCAGTGGGGTTGCCGGATCCACATGCTAATTCTTTTTTTAATTGTTTGAGGAATCTGCGTCCTATTTTCCACAGAGACCGAACCATTTTACCGTCCCGCGGGGACTGCAGAAAGGTTTCGGTTTCTCCACATCCTGGCCATCCCTTGTTTTCTGCCCTCTTGATAGTGGCTATCCCAATGGGTGAGAGGTGATGCCTATATTTTGAAAGAAACTCTGATGTATAATAATTGCTTTATTGTGATCGGACTAATGTGTGGTTATACTTGTATCATTTCCCCCTAATTCTAAGTGTTCAAATATAAAATAAATTGAAGATAGCAATTTTGCCAATAGACACTTTGTCTCATTTCTTTTTCGGGGTTTGAAACAGTATCAACATGTCTATTTTGGAGTTTTCTTTTTTGATACACTATTCAGAAATTCAGGCCAAAATAAGTAAAATGCTTTCAGTTTACAAATATAATTTGATGTAATTATTTTTCTTATTAAGTTAAAATAATACTTTTCTTTCAGGTGAACCCTTTGGGCTGGAGTCAGATTTGAAGGCAGGAGAATTTTACCCTGCAGAGAAGTTTCCTTAAATGAATTATTCAGACATCTCTCTTTTCTCCTTTTGACTATTTCACGTTGGTCCGCATATGAGTCTCCCCTGAAATGGCAACTGATGGTAGGGTAGGAGCATGAGGCATCAAAGGCATTAGAATATTTTAAGAGCCAGGGCACTTGGGTAGCTGAGTTGGTTAAGCCTCTGCCTTCAGCGCAGGTTCTGATCCCAGGGTCCTGGGAAAGAGTCCCACATCCGGCTCCCTGCTCAGTGGGGGGTCTGCTTCTCCCTCTCCCTCTGCTATTCCGTCTGCTACTCCCCTTGCTTGTGCTTCCTTGCTCTCTCTGTCAAATAAATAATTAAAATCTTTAAAAAAAAAGAATAAGTGCTTTAAAATCTCTATTATTTTGATTATTTTAATCTAATTTCACTTTGTTTTGAAACCCTCTGCTGAAATATTTACATAGAACGAAGGCACATTTTGTGACTATTTTTCATAACTGAACTATGACATCATTACTTTTCATCTTATATGGACTAAGTGAGGGAAGAGAAAGAGAAATTCCAAACAATAGATAATCCAGCCATAATATGTATCTGGCTATGAGGTGTCCTACAGACACACTTAACTTCCTCTTATGAACAGCTATAGTCACCTGTGGATGGGGTTTTATATTCAGCAGCTCACAGTTTTACTGGGTGACAGACTAATAAAACCAGTGTGGCCACAGATAGAAGAAACAGAGTATCCATTTGTAAATGTCTTAAAGTTGACTAAAACTTATGCCAGGCTCCCCAGCCTGCAAATGCATGACCGTATAGAGGAGGCAGATCGGCTTTATGGAATCGTAATGCAGAGAGACAAAGTTCCCATAGTTTGACTCTCTTCTCATTGCACACAATTAATATTAAAAAATGAAATTCTCGGGTTCTTTTCTCTTCGCGTCTTTAAACAGTGAAGGAGTAGGAATATCTTTCACTCCAGGAAGCTGCTGTGATCATGTGCTAATTGGCACACCAGGTGCCTAGTGCCCTCAGCCCAGGTGTCCTCCGACCACAAGCTGAGCAGAGTCAAGGTCGGACTGAGCTACGCAGCTCCTTCTTTGGCATCTATAGCTGCTCTCCATACTCACTCTGTCTGCAGTGATCCCTTTGCTTCAAATGTCCTTCTGGCTGAAACAAATTTCATCTTTAACCAGGAATATATATGTAGAGAGAGAAACCTTGTAATTAATGCATTTCTATACTGAATCAATGTTTAGAATAAACAGTCACTTTTATATTTCAATATTGGTGAAATCAAATTTTATATGCTATACATGTAACGAGACATGGCCTGCTATACATGCCATAAAATAGGAGAGTGTGGGTTTTATTATTATTTTTTAATGTAGAATATAATTTGAGCAGCTTATTCCACAGAGGGTGTGTGAACAGGAATGTACTGAGATAGGGAAGTGACCATGCATAGGAGGAGGTAATCCTTCCAAAACGAGATCTGTTGTGTGTCTACCTCCCCTTTGGTTGCATTTTGGGGGCACGCAATAAATCATGTCCATATTATTTGGCGAAGATCAGCACTAGTTGCCGGATGAACACAGATCAGATAACGATTCAAATATTAGCCTTTTAATAATCAGAGCTAGTTTGCACAACTTATCTTAGAGCTAGAGCAAGTTGGCTAGCTCATACTTCTCACCTGAATTAGTCACACTTGTCCACTCGGTCTCTCCTAGAAATACAAAACCTGCTCCTAAAACCACAGCCCATTCTTGGTTATAGATGAAATGTACCTTCCCTATAGCAAGAACTGAGAAGTGGCTAAGCCAGATGGGTCCAGCGTCTTTGCTCAAACACATCCAATGGAAATGTCACTGCTTCTCTTCTGAGAAGTGTGAGGACCATCCAGGAAGTCAGGGAGCACCAGATGGAAACAAACAGATCTAATCCAATTCACATATGATCACAGAGGCATAAGGGGAGAAGTATACAGTCTGTATAAAGAAGTCTGAGTATGGGACTAAAATATAGACTATTTGTTCTAGAGGCAACTTAGAGATCACCCAACAAAGCTAACATCTATTTCACAGGTAGGAAATGAAATCATAGATTAGGTATGACATTTTCCCAGGTTTTTTTTGTTTTGTTGTGTTTTGTTTTTTTTGGTTGTTTGTTTACTGTTTATTAACCTGGGAATGATTTACATTCTTCCTAACCAAACATCATTCCTTCTGTTTCTCTTAAAAGAAACCGGAGAGAAATTCAGTTTTCTCCCCTCACTGATAACGGGAAAGATGAAGTCTTAGTATAAATTCATTCAGGGCGGGGCGCCTGGGTGGCTCAGTGGGTTAAGTCATTGCCTTCGGCTCAGGTCTGATCTCAGGGTCCTGGGATCGAGGCCCGCATCGGGCTCTCGGCTCAGCAGGGAGCCTGCTTCTCTCTCTCTCTCTCTCTGCCTGCCTCTCTGCCTACTTGTGATCTCTGTCAAATAAATAAACAAAACCTTTAAAAAAAAAATAAATTCATTCAGGGCCACCCAATTTCATAAGCAGGTTCCTGGGAGATGTGCGAACCTAAGATGTGGACTCAGCCTGTGTGTGGGTATGGCCCACTGATATTGGAAAATGTAGCCTGAAACCCCCACTGGACCATACATCATAATGCAGGGTTTGTTTTCCCCCTCTCTGTTTTTGTTTGCTTTTTTGTCTATTTTTCAGTACCTAGATTAATGTCTGGCACAGAGTAGGCACTCAATACACATTTGTGAATAAAATGTCGCTAGAGACTCACCGCTATCAACAATTAACAGGCAGGCCAAGCTGAAGGTGTGTCACACAGCGTAAGTGAGGGTCATGACGAGGTTCTGGTGGGAATCTTGAGCTCCGCAGCTAAGACTCATGGAGCCCTACTGTGTGTTGAGCCCCAAATCCTGAACTGCCACCTCTGACTCCCAATAATCACCCCATACTGTGGGACTACCATCACCCCAGTTTTGCAGAAGAAATTTTTCAACCAAGCTAAACAAATCGCTGAAGATCACCTGTTTAGCAGGTAGCAGAAGCAGGACTCACATCTAGGTGCTTAAATCTTGTTTAATGGAAAGCAGATGCCCCATGTGGTCCAGGCTCAGTGTTTCTAGAAAACTAGTAAAGACGACATCCTTATGCACCCAGCGGGCTCTACATACAGCTCCTCTGTCTTTGTCCTCATGCAAGACCTCATCTGGGTGATATCTCCTGCTCTAGGCTGGGGACTGTATTCTGTGCACCTAACTGCATCTTCATCATCTCTGTAGCCAGCAAAACAGAGGAACACAGCATATGGACAGTCCCACTGGAAAACTTAACCGTCAGCGAGAGTGATGCTTCCATTCACTAGACCTGGTGATTGTACTGAATGAAACTAAGCATTGTGAAACCCAATATGAGAAAAAATACAGCTGATATAAATTTAATGGCATTTATTCTCAGTGAGGACAAGCTCAAGTATCCCAAGGGGTCTACGATGCCAGGCACTTGTGGCTGTATTGAATATTAAGTCATGTTCAGACAGAGTTTTAACACAGGTGTTGATAAAGAAATGCCCTTGGCAGGAAGGCACTCGTTGAAGCTAAGTAAGTATGTGATTCAAGACCTGATATTAATGGAGAAAACATTTCAATTAAACATATTAATGTTTAATCGAAAACAGAGGTCACAAACTCAAGCACCCACTGAGCAGTGGAAAATACCAAAAATAAGAGAATTGCATTCACTGAAACACGGGGAAGTGGTCATTTGTTCTTTCTAATCTAGCCCAGTAAACTGCCATTGTTCCTGTGTTGTCCGCTCTTTCCGTTATGAAACAGAACTTGGAAATGCAGCTTTTCACGTGGAATCTTCTGATTTTTAAATGTTAGCAACAATGAATTACATTTAAAAGATTATGAGAGGAAAATGAAATTTATTAGAAGACCAACTATGACTTGTAGGTCTCCAGATGACATCAGGGGCAAAGAGAAACATTTTTTTTTTTTCTCCTAGACAGAGGGATGACATCTATAACGCAAAAAAGCCCATTGCTTTGTAAAGTCAAGTGGGTCCCCTAGGATGTACTAGGAGACATGCTGGCATTCGTCATCATAGATAAGCCAAATATGGTGCCTGTTAACAAAATGTGGAGGGAGAAGAGAGAACCAGATGCACAAATTGGGAGCTGTGGGGAACCCGGTCAACCAGGGCCACTTTCTGGAAACATGGTTTCTCTCTGTGGTGATGCATGGATGCCATTTCTTTCTTTAAAAAAAAAAAAAAAAAAAAAAAAGATTTTATTTATTTGACAGAGAGCGACACAGGGAGGGAGGGAACACGAGCAGGGGGAGTGGGAGAGGGGGAGTAGGCCTTCCCCTGAGCAGGGAGCCCGAGGCGGGGCTTGATTCCAGGACTTTGGGATCATGAACTGAGCCAAAGGCGGACACTTAACGAATGACTGAGCCACCCAGGCACCCCAGGAAGGCCATTTCCTAAATATGTTTGCAGCACAGTGAGAGGTGTGGCTCCAAGTCTGATCACTCTGGCTCATTTTGCTTAAAGCAGAGCAGACGGGGGAGATTACTCTTCATTTATACCATAATTTTGGAATATTCTTATGAGAATTTGGGGGAAGTCTTGATATAACATTTTTAAAAATTGAAATAAATACTCAAATATCTTATTCACTAATGACTCAGAAGTCATTTTAGTGAAAATTAAGTATAATTATACTAAATCTAAATTTGTCAATAAACTAAAAGAAAAAATGACTTTTACATCCACTATAATTATATATGTAAAATTATATATATTCATAATTGCGTAGATACATATGACACAGGTATATATGTACATACATACTGTGTGTTTGTGTATATAAAATCCCTAACAGATATGCCAAAGTTGAACAAAACATTTCATGCAAAACAAAATTATTGTGAAGCTGGCAGCAAAGGTGAAAGTGATAAAATGACTTCCTTTTAAAATTTTACTTTTGTCTACTTTATACAGAACTATTTGGGATAATCCCAACTTATTTAGACGTCAGAGATTTCTAAACGAAAACAGGAAATGAAAGTCTTGAGGACAGAATGTTGATATTTGGAACGGGGCTCTGGAAGTGTCTCGGGGAAGAAACTGAACAAAAGGAGAGATGCATTTCATCATTCCAGTGGCTCGAGCTGAAGGAGACTGGACACCCACAGGCAACTTAACCAAGAAGCCAGAACGTATCAACTCCAAACAGAATCCCAATTCTGTTTGCCAAACAGAAACCCAATTCTGTTTGTGTTCTTAGATTCTCAGACTGGGTGGAAGATTTCTTGTGTAATTCAAAAAGATTAATGGGGTTCAAAAATCATTTGATAAAAGCAGATTAAAGCTCCCACCCCTTGAACTACTACTAGTTCCTGTCCCTGTCTATCATCCTAATGTAGGAAGTGTTTTTTCAAAGTGTGTCATAGCCTCAGTCCTAATATACGAGATCTTGTCTCCTGAGACTCTTCTAAGAAGATAATGAAGTGTGATGTAATTCGGGGGGTCTGAAGTCCGTGTCTCATGTGGTCGTATTCCTGGTGTCACTGAGGAAGTGCTGTGAGTGGGGAAGGAGGGACAGATGGCTGGTGGACTGAGCCAGCAGCACAGGACTCCGTCTACCTTCTTTTTACCACAGCTCCCAAAAGAGAGGTACACTTATATCTGTTTTAAATATAGGGATCAGAATAAGAACAAGGTTCTGGTATTAAATATACTTCTTTCAGTTGCCTAGGAAATAACAGATGCTCAAGGAGGTTCAGAGAAAGGAGCTAAAGTCACCTAGAACACCAAAGAAGATTTAATGGTGATGAGAAGTAAGCTATGTTAGGTATAGGAAGGTAGGGAAAAGCACATGAGGGCCAATTTCTTCAAAACCCATTTTTATATCAGCTCTTATATTTTCTGTGTTAACTATTTAACTTTGGAGAAAACTGGTGTTTTTACCATGTCACAGATTTCTTCTCATACCTGCTAAATACACTTGCGTATTGCTTTGTTAGGGAAACCCTAACAAAATACCAAAGTCTGGGTGCTTTCAACAACAGAAATTTATTTTCTCACAGTTCTGGAAGCTGAAAGTTCAAGATCAAGGTATTGGCAGGGTTGGTTTCTCCCAAGGCCTCCCTTCTTGGTTTGTAGGTAGCTACCTTCTTACATGGCCTTTTCTCTGTGTGCACACATTCCTGGTATCTCTCCTTTTTCTTAATAGGACACCAGTCATATTAGATTATAGCCTCCTCTAAGAGCCTCATTTTAACCTAAAGCGAGAATCATCCTAGTAGACCAACGAGCCGCCCCGAGCCTCATTTTAACCTAACTATACCTTTAAGGACCTCATCTCCAAATACAATTTTATTCTGCGATACCGGAGAGTTGGACCCTCAACATACGAATTGTGTGGGGGAGGGGAAATACAGTCCATAACATGTTATGAGGGGGAAAGAAAAGATAGCAATTAAAAAATATATATTTTTCAGGGCGCCTGGGTGTCTCAGTAGGTTAAGCCTCTGCCTTCAGCTCAGGTCATGATCCTAGGGTCCTGGGATCAAGCCCCGCATTGGGCTCTCTGCTTAGCGGGGAGCCTGCTCTCTCTCCCCTGACTCTCTGCCTAGTTGTGAGCTCTGTCTGTCAAATAAAGAAATAGAATCTTTAATATATATATATATATATATATATATATATATATATATATATTTTCAGTGTGGTACCCAACACTAAGTATGTAGTCCTTTAATTAAAAGTGGTAGTGAGCTAATGCATATAAGGAACATAAAATGGACAGTTTGAAAGACCATGTATTTCAGATTGAAGGGTTAAGGAGAACCATATAAAGGACTTAGAGTCAAAGCTGGGAGATAAGAGCAGATCTCAGATCTAATGCACATGGGGAGGGAGAGGCTCTAGCTACTGACCTCCCCACTAGGACATAGCAATGGAAGCAGAGAAGTTAAAATAATTTGGAGACATCGAGAATTAGTGTCAGGACTGGGTCTTTCTTTCCAAATATACATAAACCCAGCATTATCCTTGGAAATAAACAAATTGGATTGCTTGTCCTTTCTTGTAAAATCTTTTGAAATTATTTATATTATCCCCATGACAGTGTGTCAAACTGAAACTATTCTTCCTTTTTTTTCTGTAAAAAAACCTGTCAAATCTTCTGTGTACTCAACAATTATGGGAATGACTAGACCACTACAGGAATCTGTTTATCTGGTATTTTCTTTAAAGAATTGTATCTTTCTAGCCTCTTGTTTTTGTTGTTTTTTTCTAAGCAATACAACAAATATGATTCTATACTTTTATTTTCACACATTGTATTGTAAAATGCTGATTTTCACTTTTACTGTGCTCCTAAGATGTAATTAAATAGGATACTATAAGCTTTTTATTTAATTCATGGTTTACATTTTATGTATTTTTAAAAACATAGATAAAACAAGGAAAGGGAAGTTTATTTTATTTTATTTTTTAAAGATTTTAGCTATTTATTTGACACAGAGAGAGAGAGTGAGAGACGGAACACAAGCAGGGGAAGTGGGAGAGGGAAAAGCAGGCTTCCTGCTGAGCAGGGAGCCTGATGTGGGGCTCGACCTGGGACCCCAGGGATCACGACCTAAGCTGAAGGCAGACACTCAACTGACTGAACCACCCAAGCACCCCAACGAAAAGGAAGTTTAAAAGCAAAATTGGAATAGCCTTCCTTGTTCATTTAATATCTAAAAATGAGTAACTTTTAATTATATGTATTTATCTGGAAGTAACATATTTTATACATTATAATCCAAAGCGATACAGTGTACCAAAATATTATATTGAAATAACTTACATTAACATACACACTTTAAATAATCATCTGGAAACCACACACAGAATTCTTTATGACTATAGAGCAGTTGATAGCATATGGATTTAAGCATCAGTGATAATCCAAGATGAGTAAAGTCCCCAAAATCATTACATCTGAAGCAAAAACGCAGAGTCATAAGAATTAGACCTCTTGCTACACACAAGCATCTACAGATAACTTCCTGTCCTTCTTGTAGCTACAACCCCTTGGGGCTCTTTGTCACATTATGAGGACCAAGACCCGTCTAGAAACATTATCCACTTCATGATGTGAGCGAGCACAGAATGTGTCTGCTTCAAGAGGTTTTCAAAGAAGAAATCTTGCACCAAAATTCAGAAAGGCATCGATATACTGCCGTATTGCAATTCTCTAATTTCATCCCAGTTAAGCCCAACATGAAGGTGTGATACCAATCCAGGCAACAGGATGAGAAATCATCCTCTTTTGAGAGGCAGAAGGGGATTTTACCATTTACATAATTACTAATTGGGCTGTAAAGTCTACAGATGCTTCCGGGCCCTCCAGCTAGGTGGATACACGGCATGCTATTTCTGATTCACACAGGACTTCCCCCACAAAATCCAAGATTCATACTTAAAGCAAAGAAAACAGTACCCGACTACGTACACCTTAAATCAGAAATAGCTAACGGGAGCTGTTTTATGGCCTAACAGGCTATAAAGCAAATTTTCTGTAGGGAGTACACTGCTGGCTTTCTCTTAAGATAAGAGTAATAATGCAGGAGGCAGGCAATGGATTCCCCCATCACATACATTTTTAACACGGAGAGAGCCAAAATAAATAAAAATCATAAAACTTTATAGGTCTTCCCCTTTCCTTCAAGTTGTTTACTGAGAGTAGCTCACTTCAACTCAGTGTAACCCTCAGGCCCCCCCCTGCAGGAAGCTACAACAGACACACCATACCACTGCCATTCCTCTCTGTGGATGGAAACATGTGGCATGAATGAATTTTCCAGCTAAGCGAGATAACCAAGCTCCCAGAGGTGTATTTTAATGACTCTTCAAAAAAGTCTTTTTGGGTTCCTGGTGTTTGAAAATGCACTTACTACACACACTTTCATATTTTCCAGACTTTATAGTGACATTTTTTTTCTATAGGTCCTGCACTGGGCTGGAAGCATTTTATGCTCTCTTGGTCATACTTCCCTCCCAGCCCCAGTACTTGGTTTGCTTTATCATTTTAATGGCAATCTCTCCAACTTCCCTGCAAACTCCACAGAAACATGTTGGCTGACTTCCCGTTGTAGCTACAGTGTCCAACACCGTTTCAGGCACGGAGCAGACAACCAATTAGTGGTTTGCTCCGTCAGTGGATCTAGTTGGAGGAGGAGGAGGAGAGGTTTTAGCAAAAGAAAGGTCTGAGATTTTCTAGTTTGGATATTATTTCCAACTTGTCTGCTCCCAGTTTAACTTCTACCTCATAGCCTACATCTCCTCTGTCTGCAAATCCGTTCAGTCGTCTCACACTTGTTTAAGCTATAAGATGAAAGTCTCATCAAATGAGTCTTTTTTTTTTTTTTCCATTACATTTTTATGGCCCCAGATACCAGCTAGAAATTAGCTGCCTGTCTCTCTCCCCGGAACCAGTGTCAAAGTATATCCCAGGCATTCAGGAAAACTCTCCAATAGTAGTACCTCGAACATGTTCCAGAATGTCACTATATTTCTCCCACTCTAACCTCTTTGTCTTATCAATGCACATACATACAGGCAGCTGACCATGTCATTGACTTCATGAGAAACATCAGTTTTTCTAGTACCATCTGTCACTTCTCCTGCCCACTCTGAGACTGAGAAGCAGTCACTCTTTCCTCCCTATAATGTTTATACTCAAGGATGAGTGTTGGCATTTACCTACTCTACAATGGCACAACCGAGAGTTACTGGTAATTCTAAAGAAAGCCTACTTGAGGGGCGCCTGGGTGGCTCAGTGGGTTAAAGCCTCTGCTTTCGGCTCAGGTCATGGTCTCAGGGTCATGGGATCGAGCCCCGCATGGGGCTCTCTGCTCAGCGGGGAGCCTGCTTCCTCCTCTCTCTCTCTCTGCCTGCCTCTCTGCCTACTTGTGATCTGTCTGTCAAATAAATAAATAAAATCTTTAAAAAAAAAAAAAAAAAAAAAAAAAAAAAAGAAAGCCTACTTGAAGGTTTGGGGATATTGGAAAGGACTGAACCCTCCACTCCCCTCCAAAAAAAATCAAGTCCTGTAACCTACTGCCCAGACCTAAGCCCAGACTGTGCCCAGGACCTCATCCTGAACCAAGTCCCTGCTCTCTTTGTTCCCTATGGACAGGTGCCCTTCCCCCAGCACCCTATCCCCATTAGAACTGTTCACTCCAGCTTTTGCACACTCAGAGGCTGGTCAAACACAGAAACAAATTAGCCTTCTCTCAGTCCTGGACGGGGCGGTGAGGGGGGCAGTTTGTCTTCTGACCCTTGTCCCAGGCATAACCTCTGAATTTCCACTTCCTACCCTAGGATTAACCCCTGCCAGGGATGACTAAAGCCAAAATGTTTCTTTCATTCAGGGCCAAGTTTAGGTCCCACAGAAGAAAGCTGGTCATATAATCTCAACAGATACTCGTATTTGTGCTTTCCAAAATCTGGGATATTTATTCCCATTTCATTGCCATATTTCTACTAAAATTAGAAAAACAAGCATTTGTCTTGATTTGTTCCACTTTTCTCAAGCTTCTTTGTCCCACTGCCAAAGACAGAAGCTCTAGCAGTCTTTGAATATCTTCCGTGTCAGGCAATGTAATAAGCATCTTTAAATTACTAATTTAAACACAAACCATGGAATAGTTACTGATAGTATCTTTTTTGTAGAAGACAAGGCTCAGAAAGAGGAAGTGATATGTCTGAGTTCCTTCTGCTGATAAGAATTTAATCCAGGATGAACATCTACATCAAACTCAATTCAAAGCTTGTATGGTTTCCATGATGGTAATGGTTTCCAGAGTATATCCCTTAATTCACATGAAATTTTGGCAGCATTTTAATATATAAAATTAGGCTTCTAGTCAAAATAAAGATCAAGAGCTTAGAACTTGGCCCCTTTGTTTCTCACGCCACCACCCATAAGGCTAGAAACCTAGAGGTAATATGTAGGATGGATTTAGGGAAACCATCTAAGTATATATGAAATGATTGAAATACATTCCAAAGTTACATCATTCAGAAAATTAATTTCAGGTAGATTAAAGCTTAAATGAAAAAAGGAAAATTTTGAAATGTTTAGAAGAAATTATTCATAGAAAAATAAGGAAAAATTCTTAAACCAGGTGCAGAAAATGCAATCTGTAAGAAAAATGACTACCTCATTTAACTACATTGACATTTAGAATTTCTGCTTAAGAAAACACAAAAACAAAAGCAAAAAACAAAAACAAAAACCCAAAAGCAAAAACAAGCCACAGAGTAGGAAAAGATGTTGGCAACACATACAACAGATAGAGGAATTGCATCCGGAATTAAAAAGAATTTTTTCGGAGCAGTATGAAAAAGTCATCAGTACTGCCTTCGCATACCCCCTCAAAATGAGCAAAGTTTTTGAATAGGCAGAAAAGCAAAAAAAGAAAAGGAAAAGCCAAGTAACATGAGCTGTCACCCATCTCAGTAATAATCAGTGAAGTATATATTAAAATGCCCTAAATTATCAGTTCTCACTTAGTAGACTGGTCACAATTTACAAGTCTGACAATATAAACAATGTTGAGTTTTTGGAGAAATGAGAACTTGCTTTCCCTCTTGTTCAGGGTGTAAAGGGTACAACCAATATGAAATTTGGAGATTTTTAATAAACTTGGAAGATGCACTTACTTGATATTCAGCAATTCCATTAGAGAAGCGGTCGCACGTATGCATGAGAAGGCACGCGTTGTCCACTCCAGCTTTCTATCTTCTATATTGCTGGAAAACTGGAAACGAGTTAATGCTTGTAAATGAGATGCCAGGCAAATGTAATTATGTTGCAATTACATAATAGAATACAACGGTGTAAACCGGTATACTAGCCTTCCATGACTCGTGCACAGGGATAATTGGCACAAAATTCAGTATCTTGTGGATTGTGCATATACATTTTTATTGATTCTATTGCCTGTTGTTACACGAGAAGAGGAAGCTGTGATGTGGATAGAATGCTCACAAAAATACAATTTTGGGGGCTCCTGGGAGGCTCGGTCAGTTGAGCATCCTTCTTTTGGTTTTGACTCAGGTCATGATCCCTATGCCCCGGGATGGAGACCTGCCTTGGGCTCTGTGCTCAGCACGGATTCTGCTTGTCCCTCTTCCTCCCCTGCCCCCGCTCTTCCCCCCACAGGCACACTCTCTCTCTCAAATAAATAAAATCTTGAAAAAAATTTTTTTAAATACGATATTTTTTCTATTTCTGTTTCGGCTTACACTCTGAATATTGCATTTATATAAATTATAAATTCCTTCTACTTCTGTGAACTCACATCAAGGGGGAAGAAAGGCCTATGGATGGCAAATCTGTGTCATAAAATTCATGGATTTGGTCTAGACACGGGGGTGCTCTTCAGACTCTCTGACAAAGGAACTAGACTAAGGAACTTTGACTTCAAACTCCAGGTCACAGAAACTTGGCATTAACTAAATTAAAACGAAATTTGGCAACTGAGAATAGGAAGCAAAAACTATTATAAAACCTTAAAAGTCAAGGATCATTGACTGATTGATTAAGAAGCTCTCCACACCAACAAAACACTTTTGTTTAGTTCTTTTTTTTTTTTTTTTTAAAGATTTTATTTATTTATTTGACAGAGAGAGATCACAGACAGGCAGAGGCAGGCAGAGAGAGAGAAGAGGAAGCAGGCTCCCTTTCAAGCAGAGAGTCCGATGCGGGGCTCGATCCCAAGACCCCGAGGTCATGACTCCAGCCGAAGGCAGCGGCTTAACCCACTGAGCCACCCAGGTGCCCCCTTTTGTTTAGTTCTTAATGAGTGTTTTCAGGTGTCTATTCTAAGCCAGGCATAAAATGGATGACCGAGATACATCCCTAACTTCAGAAGCTCTTCAAGGGAGAGGCAAATATTGATAATTGTGTATATGCATGAGAATATATACATAGTTATGCATACATATTTTTAATTGTTCTAAGACTGGCCGTAAAAAATTCAAGCTTCCTCTCACTCTTCTCATGTAAATAAGGTGGGTGTGCGCTTGAAAATTCCTATGCAAGTTCTGTTTTGTAAAAAGTCCCTGACAGGGTGAATGTCCTTTTTCAATCAAGTATATTTGTATAGTTCTGCTAATTCACTTATTTGCACAGCTGGTTCTTTATTCGTTCACGCCTCTGTGCTAACTTGGCCTGTTTTAGGCAGAGCTCTGCACGCTTTGTGGTCCTCACCGGGTCTCAGTGTAACTTGAACTGTTCTGCCTGTAGTTTGACCTTCATCTATCTGTTTAGAATTGCCAACGAGTCTGCCACATCAGTGTAGGCGAGAACAGGGCCGTTCAGAATCCAGCACCTTGGGAAGAGGGTTTCAACGCCTTTGGAGGGCTGAAATTCAGCTCCTGTCCTAGCAGGGCTTAGCTCAGAGTCTGGAACATAAAGTCATTCAGCATGGACTCAGATGAATCACTCCTGAAGCATTTACTGGCAATCTTCATTGGGTCTTCATGGGCTCTGTGGGCTATGGGAAAGTATTGTGTGCAAAGGCTCTCTGAAGTCAAAGTTGTGGCGGGCGGTGAAATGATTTATAAGGGGATCTCTCTTTAGTTAACAATATACTCTCCGTATTTCAGAAGATTGAGACATGGAACCTGATGAGGGAGCAGGAGGCTGGCTGAGGACGGAGCAGGGGCTGGCGCCTTGCACTCCCTCTCCACCCACTCCCCTTGGTAACATGTGTGACATTCCACAGGCACCCCTGACGGCCCTAAAAGAAGAGCAAATGGCTATCTTGCAGAGATCACAGTCCTGCAAGGCAGGAGTCTCTCTTGGTTTACAAATGTCCTTGAGATTTACAACAAAGAAGTTGTCTTATCAATAGCCCAATTTCCAAAGACACATAACTCATTTCTTCAAGCCCTAACGTCACCCTCCCCTCCATAAAAAAAACCAAAGGAAACGGAGGTAGAAGGAAAAGTAAATAAAGTTAAATTTCTTTTAAAGACCTAAATCTCAGGAACAAGGACGTTTGATAGCAGGAATGTAACATTCCACCAGGAGACTCCCAATGGTCTTTATGTTAGTGCCTCATTAGAGGGAAAGTGGCCTTGGCTTGATAGTAACCAGGCCTTCAATATCCTGACAGTCTTCTTTACCCCAATAGCCCTTCTGAACACCCCTTTGTCCTCACCTACCCAACTCCTGTGTATATAACCAGCCACTCCTCACAGGCCCTGGGCAGCTGCATCTCTGCCTGCCCACGGGTCCTGTCCCCGTGCTCTAATAAACCACCTTTTTGCACCAGAGACGTCTTAAGAATTCTTTCTTTAGCCGTCGGGTCCGAACCTCACCCCACCGAACCCCACCTAGGTTCAGGAACTTCATCAGAACCTAGTATATCAGAACTGTTCTTCGGAGCAGGGACAATAATTGACTTTGGTTTTGAGAGGTGGTGTTTCCCCTGGCTGTTGGGCGAGGTAACATGAACCCAAGGACTCCGGACCCGGGAAGCTGCCGCTTGTGTTTCTGGGTAAACTGTTTATAAACTATTCTCTCCCTGCTCCTGCCCATGGCTTCCTGCGCTAAACTACAAACACAAGTCAGCCGGGAAACTTCTTATTAAACCACACACACAGACAGCTGCACAAAGTATAAATTTCAGGTTTGATGCATGTTTACGGACTGAACACCACCAGTGTCCTGGAGCTTCTCCCCCACCCGCCATCATTGTGTGCCTTTTCCCACGTTCCGATCTCGGTGCTCCAATGCTAACCACTACCCTGCCCTCCAATGTCACTGTTTGGTTTATCTGCTTTTGAATTGGAAATGGGGGAATCACACAGCGTATACCCTTGGGGGCTTGACTTCTTTTGTGCTCCCAAGTCCCACCCCTGTTGTGCGCAGTTTTCTTTTCATTCCTTCTCATTGCCGTAGTATTCCATTAGGTGACTACACTGCAGTTCACGGATTTTTTTTTCTGCTGATAGAGGCCACTTGGGTAGTTTTTAGTTTGGGTCTATGATGACGGGTGCTGCTATAAACATTTTTGGGGTGGACCTATGCCTACCTTTCTGTTGGCCACACAAACATAGGACTGGAATTGCTGAGTCATAAAATAGTCATATGCTTCTCTTTCCAACTTCCAGCCCGGTTTTCAGCATGGCTGTATCAACGTGTACTCCCACCGGCAAGGTAAAAGAGTTCTCAGATTTTTCCACACCCTCTTCAACAACTGCTGTTTTCTGTAATTTTGTGTTAGCCACCATGATGCCAAACATACCCTCAGAGGTATGATGGTCGGAAACATCCCTGGCCTGTTACCTTAAATGAACTTGATTTTGGCAGTGTGTGTGGGTTAGTTCTCTCTTAATGAAAGGAATCTAGGGCAGATTAAGTGGATTCGGCCACTTGAGTCCCTCAAAAGTGAATGATCTCCCAACCTTCTGCTACCTCCCCTCAAATACAAATGACTTAGCTCACAGTTACCATGGCCTCCTGAGAAAGTAGGTTTTGCCAACACTATCTTTTTCTAGTTTCCTTGGGAAGAGATGCTATAGGATTTTTCCCATGAACCAAAACAATCTCAGCTTTCAAAATATATCTGTTGCCACCACGTCTATGTTTTGTTCATGATTCCAGGGGAGGGTAGAAGTGGTTTTTTATACCTGTTGGTCTTGTAGTTTATGTCTCGTGTATTTTTCAGGACACTGCTTTTCACTGCAACAGTTGAGACTGAAAAACAAGATGTTCCCTTTATTGATGCACATTTCTAAAATTCCTTCTTGGTCAAAAGTGTAAGTCTGCTGACCATTCCAAACTTGTGTCTTTCTGACAGGAAAAGAAAATCAGGGAGGAAACATTTTGAGATCTAGTATTTTTCATTGTCTTTGTGCTTCTTTTGCTCTATTTTACTTCATGTAATTTCCAATTAATAGCATTCTGTTTAACATTTAGCTACTTTATAGTAAAGACTTGAATTAAGTTTCATATTTTTTATTAAAGTGTCATTTATTTAGAAAGTTTTTTTTTGTTTTGTTTTGTTTTGTTTTTGGTAATACAAGCTTACGTTTTAACTCTGAAGTTCTTCTAGTAATTTGATTGAGAAAGTTAGAAATTTCTCTTTCTGTTGAACACAGTGAGGTGACCCTATGAGTTCCACAGGGATTTTTATATGCAATGATCCTTCAATGATGAGTCTCTCTTAAAAAAAAAAAGAATCTTTACCACACTTAATTTATAAACATATCTTTGAACTTTGAATTTGTCTCTTCATTTTGTTTATGGTTATATCTTACCATAAATACATTTAATTTTAAAATAGCCAAATCCACCTGATGTTTCCTTTATGATTTTTGAGATTCCTACTATCCTTAGGAAAACCTACATTTCCTACCCCAAATTTATACAAATAGCCTCTTACAGTTCCTTCCAATATTAAAAAAAGTAATAAAATAAGGATCCAGTTCTTTCTGCATAATCAATCACAATAGCACCATTTATTAAATTAGTCACTCTTTTTAAGTGAGATTAAAACCACATATATACTGATCTTTCTATAGATGCTCAGTCATATCTGACTAATGTGTTTGTGTATTTTTGTGCCAATATCACACACTGTTGACTGTAGTGACTTTATAGTTATCTTACTATCTGGAAGTCTCTCACTTCACTTTTCTAATGGTTCGTATTCAATATTCATAATTTTCTTGACTACTCTTCAAGATTTGGTCTTCTACATACATTCCAGAATCATTTTATATGGTTCCATAGACAAGTTCATTGAGATTATAATTTGAGTTGCATAACAATTTATATTAATTTTGGAAGTACTGACATTTCTGTAGTTAGTTCTGATTCAAGCGATTTATGTACTTTTTTTGATTTCATACTTTAATTTTTAGGTCTAACACTATTCTCGCTACATTCAGGTCCAAGAATTTTCTTGTTTTGTCTATATTATAAATGGATATATTTTTCCACTTTATTTTTAAACATTATTGTGAAGACAGAGAAAAAGCTATTGATTTCCATAAAGTGTCAACATAAATGGGACATTAACATTTCCCTTCTAATGGAGTGATTAGAAATTCACTTGATAATCACTTTTTTATTCAAGGCAATTTTATTAATTAAAAAAACAAGCCCTAATCATAATATTAATAGCATAATCATGTTCTTCCACTTAAGGAAAAGAAAGCTTAATGCCACAAGGACATACTGAAATTTCTTTCATATCCATCTTGTTCCATCTTGTTTGTCCAGCTGACTGGTTTCCTCAATATTGGCTTTCTGACAAATCATTGCACAACTCTGATTTTGTTTGTTTTTCAGCTTTAAAGTCGCCTTCAGGCCAATCAACAGTTTGCAAATATTTGATTATATTTGAGATTATATGCAGGAGACTCTTTTGCTTCCTCTTTGAAACTGGTGGAGACTCCGACAGGATTAGGACTGACCATTTATGACTCAGAGTCTCAAAACAGAATTCGTGTGTCATTTGATAATTCACTTACGTGTTCTTTCATTTCACTCTGCACAGTTCTTTGGGTGGGTCTCAAAGATCTCGCTCGCATGAAACTTAGATTTCAGTGAGGAAAGACCCAATAAATAAATAAAGTGGTGAGGAACACCAGGAAGTCATGCAGACAGAAGAGGACAGAGAATGACAGCGGAGAGGGGTGGGGATGCCCTTTCATGTGACAGCGAGGAAAGGCCCCTCTTATGAGGTGACGTTCATGCAGAGGGTTGTAGTGAATGAGGGATTAAACGGATATCTAAGGGATACACAAGGAAAGAGACCCTGAGATGAGAATACACTGAATCATACCCAAGGAGGGGCAAGAATGTGGCAGGTCTGGAGTCTTACGAGGAAACAGGAGAGACAGAAGACCCGTGTTCAGGAGCTCTATCATCAGGGACATACTTGTTTGGGAAGATGGCTCATGTTTGTGTATGAGAATAGACTCTAGAAGTGCAAGGGTAAAGGGCTATTACCTACTTGCAGTGTCTTTCCCGATTGGATGGGGGGGCGCCTAAATGTGGGGCCAAGGGGTGGAAGCTGGCGGCACATGGCAGTGAAAGGATTCACCTGAGGCAGAACAAAAGAGAGAAAACGACAGAATGCGCAGCAGGGGGGCAGCAGGCGGCACAGCAAAAGGGAGAGTCTGTCCACAAGACGGCAGTGGGTGGGAACTGCATTTAAAGGAGGAAGATGAGGAGGTATGGGGACTTAGTGTAGAAAAAAATGAATTTTAGGTGTTGACAGAAGGTTATACGTTTTCCATAGCAGGCTTTTCTGTGTTTTCAGATTCTAGGGCAAAACGAGTGAAATGACTATTATGAGAACACAGCAGAGAGATGACAGTGCTTGGACCAAAAAACTCTAAGTGAGAAGAGGTCAAACTGGAAATACTTTGAGAATAGGTGCAGAGAATTTGCTGGATGTGAAACAGGGCTCATATCTCTCTGTAATACAGGACATTAAATTAAGATAATCAGAAGTGTGTTTAATAAAGGAATTATTTAGAAAGATGTTGGCAGCAGGTAGCGCAATGCCCTGAAGAATGAAGGGAAGGTGTGGTTATTCAATCTTGGAAGTTGAAAGTCCAGTAAAAAACAAAAACAAAAACACCCCAAAAAACCTGTGTTAAGTGGAGTTAGAACAGACCAGCCTTAAGGAAAACACCCAGCCCAAAGCTGCCTCATAAAAATACAGACAAGGGAAACAATGCTTTGGCCTCACTCTTCTCCCCAGCTCCCATCTTCAGCAAAGGCTCCGTTGACTGAAACCAAGTGGAAGACAAAGGGCGAGAGACCATCTTGATTTAGTTCCTACACGTGTGTGCTTTATTGTCATGAATCAAGGGGAAGAAGGGCGGAGAATGAGCTTGGAGGACACGTGGAAGACACAATGACCCTTCAGACTTGGCTTGAGTACTTGGAATTGCCTAATGATAGGGTGTGTGTGAACGTACGTGTGTGTGTGTGTGTGTGTGTGTGCGTGCGTGCTCTAAAAAAGGGTTAGAAAAGGGGCGCCTGGGTGGCTCAGTGGGTTAAAGTCTCTGCCTTCAGCTCGGGTCATGATCTCAGGGTCCTGGGATGGAGTCCAGCATCGGGCTCTCTGCTCAGCGGGGAGCCTGCTTCCTCCTCTCTCTCTCTCTGCCTACTTGTGATCTCTGTCTGTCAAATAAATAAATAAAAATCTTAAAAAAAAAAGAAAAAGAAAAAGGGTTAGATTAAAAGAAATCAAAGTTCAGTTTCAGATAACACAGTTTTATTTGGCAATTTGACAGTAGATGTGAATTTTAAAAATGTATGTCCGGAGGACATGGGAGTAGTTGGGACTGAAGACCGCACAGGAGGAATCTTAAGCATACGGTTGATGTATAAACCCTTGGAACTTGTTGAAATCACCTAGTCAATGAGTATTGACGGAGAGGAAATCACGAAAAGCAAAAAGGACAGCAAAGAAAATTTTTTGAAAAAAGGAGAGTCATTTGTTATGTCAAAAATGATTACTGAGAAATGATATTAATTTATTTCAATGTAGAAGTCATTAATGACCTTCCTAAGATTAGTGTAGAAAAAAAATTGTGTTTCAATGGAAAACGATGCATTTCATCGCAACCTTTCTGGGTGATCAGTTGATTGTTTTTGAGCAATTTCTGCAAATCCTTGTGAACATAGGTAAGTGATAGGGAAATTCTGGCTTGTCTGGCAGTATTTAGTCGACATTTTCTGTCCACTTCGGTGGGGACTTAATTGGCTATGGAAAAACCAGTTTGGTCTCCATTCTATGATTCATTTCAACATGGCTTTACTCCATACAAATTTCGCTGTTTTGACTTTTCCTTTGAACTGATTAACACCTGCCTGGTTCTCTCATATTATAGGAATAAAAGAAATTCTTTCATGTTCATTTTACATCTGCATGAGAGACACGATTTTACCTTTTTTTTTCTGAAAATTGTCTTTGAACATTAGTTTTGGTATAGAGATGTGGGCCGAAGACCGACTCAAGCTGTTTGAGGGAAAACAGGGTCAAGACAGTCGGTTGGATATTCAGCAAAATCTTTTTTGGTAAAGCACAATGAAAATTGTTAGTAGAATTTACAGATCAACTTTTTGAAGCATGGTAGGAAACTAGACACTTGAATAATAAGAAAGCAATCCAGAGGGCTAACGGAGAACTAGTTGTGCCCTTGGGACAGGAAACAAAGCTGGCGACCAGAGCTGGGTAGGAGGGAGGACTCTGAGGGCAACTGAGGACTGGGATTCTTCAAAGGGTCAGCTCTCAAGGGCAAACCTGCCTTCCCTTAAAAAACGGAGACGGTGAAAGTACTTGCCCTGTTTTGGTCCTAGCTCTGGCTGAGGCAGAATAAAAGAAGAAACTTCACGCTGAGAATTCCTAACCACAAACTAGCCCACACTATGCATGTGTGAGGAACGCAAATGAGGCAGGTTTAGAGAGAACATAATAAGCTAAAGGCGTAGTCATGTGACCCGGGAGAGATTCTTTTTCTAGGTCCTTGTCTGTCACCTCCTTGCTACCCCGACATGGAATTTACAAAGGATGACTTCTCTATTTCACTGCATAATTCAGCTAGAAGGGCGTCTCTCGCTTCACCCTGGCTTATAAAAGCCCAAACATGATTCTTCCATTGCAGTGCACACATACAGGTCACAAGGATATTAAAATCTGCAGATTCCATCCCTCTCCAAGTCTCATCTCGCAAGAATTGGTTGGTGACATGATAATGATATTTACTTAAGTTTTTATTTTGTCATTCGATCCGTCAATTAATCTGCTCACCCCAGGCAAGAACCCTAAAAAAGAAAAAGAGTGGTTCGCACAGAATTCTCCTTCCCCTCCTCCCATATTTTCTTTTCTTTTAAACAGACATTCTTTTCCTTTGCCGAAATGGTTAAATGAATCATTTGAAGGGGGAAAAAAAATCCCAGGATGAGAAACTAAGTTTGAGGGAAATTATAAATCTTAGCTCAAAATCTCAGAGAGAGTACTTATATTTAAAATTAACTTAGACCCTTCTCTGAGCTCCAGTCCCATGGTAATTCAGTCGGACTCTATCTGGGTGTGAGTAAGCGAGCAGGCATCTTATGAAAAAGAGGGCGTCTGAGGAAAAGCCTTCTCCATCTTGCACCCATTGGGATCCCTCTCAGATGCCTTGTTTCAGCTCATACAGGGCTACCGACAGCTGAGAGCCTTGGCTTTCTGTTTCACCTGGAAGCCCAGTCAACTTTGCAAAGGCTAAGAACCTGAGCCTAGATTGCGGACTCAGGCAACAATATAGCCCCCCTCCCCAAATCAAAAACTCTCTTCATCTCCGGAAATGCTCGGAGGGATTAAGCTCTAGGTTCCAACTGGGAATGTCAGATCTGCTTTTCCACCCTTGCCTTCAGAGGATGCACCCCCCCCCCCCCCCCTCCTCTGTAGCACAGGCACTGGTCTCTTTTCCCCTACCTTCCAGGAGGGCCAGAAAGACCATCCGTGCTGTCCTATAGCACAAACCTCCTATGAGGCCAGAAAACACGCAGGGGCTCGCCGCCCTCTTGGAGTGCGCTGGAGTGCGGGAAAGTGCATTAGGGACAAAGCACGAACTAATATCCCAATTCTACAATTTCCTAACGTTTACAAGCGTGCCCTCCCCTCATAACCGGAAATGCCTGATAAAGGAGGGCAAGGTCCTTCCCGAATATACTGCCCAGTTTGTGGGTGAGCCAAGGGAGTGCCCAAAGCCTCCATCAGTGGCCTGACCTTTATAATCTTTTTACAATCACAGTTTTTTAATTTCTGAAATCTGAAGTCAGAGGCAGGAGGAAACTTAGATTACAAATGTTGTGGCGCATTTATTTAAAAATTATGTCATTCTACTTACACAGATGTTTCGTGTTCTCTCGCCATCTTTCTAAACCTTCTGTACTAGCGGGCGCCTGGGTGGCTCAGTGGGTTAAGCCGCTGCCTTCGGCTCAGGTCATGATCTCAGGGTCCTGGGATCGAGTCCCACATCGGGCTCTCTGCTCAGCGGGGAGCCTGCTTCCCTTCCTCTCTCTCTGCCTGCCTCTCTGCCTGCTTGTGATCTCTCTCTCTGTCAAATAAATAAATAAATCTTTAAAAAAAAAAAAAAAAAAAAAAAAAACCTTCTGTACTAGCATATCCTTTAGTGTATGAAAGAAATGAAATCATCTCTTGCCTCCCATGGGCAGGTGAGACTATGGTGGAAAGATCTTGCCGGGAATAATAAGCAGGTGAATGTTGCTTTTGCTAAGAAACCAATGGAGATAGGTTTGCTTTTTATAAATGCCTTGTCAAATAGTCATATGTAGTTAAATGAAAGATATCGTTGCAAACGGCAAGTGATCATTCCTCAACAAACCAGAAAGTCTAATCGGCACCAATGAGCATGTGTATGTTGGAGACGATCCCGGGTCAGGAAGGAAAGAGCTATTATTTTGTCAGCTTTTCCGTTTCTTGGGAATGTAGGACTGTGTCCATTGGTTGAAAATTTTAAAAGTTGGGTTTTTTTTACCTGTCAGTGTGTTCTTTTTTTTTTTTTTTTACGATTTTATTTATTTATTTGACAGACAGAGATCACAAGTAGGCAGAGAGGCAGGCAGAGAGAGAGAGGGAAGCAGACTCCCCGCTGAGCAGAGAGCCCAATGGGGGGCTCCATCCCAGGACCCTGGGATCATGACCTGAGCCGAAGGCAGAGGCTTTAACCCGCTGAGCCACCCAGGCGCCCCTGTCAATGTGTTCTTAACTAACATCTCATATTAGACTGAAACCTTATTGTTCTCCTTCTTTATTTCAGTCTGAGAAAGGAGTTGGGGAACGTGAGCATTTTTTTACCCCCCTTATATTGCGTTTATTTTGCGCAGCTGGGAATCTCTAAAGTTCCACTGGCTCGACCTCGGACGCGGCCCCAGAAAACGTCTCTGGTGAATGCCGGAAAGAAACCAGAGAGGAAGAGAACTGGACGCAAGATGAAGATGCACGTTGGCATTCTAGCTGTTCCTCACAACAGCACCCCATTTCAAATAGTCTGCTTTCATAGGGAACAGTTTAAAGCTGGCATCGCTAACATATACTCAGTGCTCAACTTCCAGTATTCGATCAGTTCTGAGATTTATTATTATTATTATTATTATTATTATTTTTGGCTTTTGTTTTGTTTTGTAAGCAGGAGGAAGGCGAACCAGCCAACCTTTTAGATGTTGGAAGATGCATACTCTAGCGCCACCTACTGGCTATTGGTTTACAGTGCCCCAAATTCTAAGGAAAACCCCAAACCTGATTCTTTCCCCAAACATTTCATTTATCTCCTTCCCTTTCCTCAGTCTTGTTGCTTTTCTATTCATTTCTCTTTATTTTCCTTTACCTGTTAGAAATACTCTGACTTTCTCGATGTAATTCTCATACATGATTGTCTAAAAGAAGCCCCTTCATGACATGTGGAGAGGCTGCAGATGGGGAAAAAAAGAGGTCCACGTCAGGTCGTATGTCTTCACCTTAAAAATGATGCTTCGTGGCTAACTGGATTCAGAAAAGCATTGTTTTATATATGAAGTATTTTTTAAAGATTTCACTTATTTTTTTGAGAGAGAGAGCAAGCACAAGTGGGGGTCAGAGGGAGAGGGAGAAGCAGGCTTCCTGCTCAGCAGGGGCTCAACATGGGACTCGATCCCAGGACACCAGGATCACTACCTGAGCTGAAGGCAGATGTTTAACCGACTGAGCCGCCCAGGTGTTCCTATGTATTAACTATTAATACTTCATATTAAGGCTTAGTATTTCCCTGCCTGGACCCCACTGAATCCCACTTTTCTACTAGCTAGCTATGAGCCTGCCCAATTGTCCGTATCTCTATATTCTTACTTGGAAAAAGGCAGTGCTAACATCACATAACTCACAGTAATGTCAGAAATGAATGATACATATGCACATAAATTCCTTGGCAGAGCACCTTCCGATGCAGTAAATAAACGTGCAGTAAATGTTTTCTGTTATTATTACACCTCTGAGGACACTGTGTTTTCATTCACTTCTAGAGCTTTAGAGTGCAGAGAAGGGGGTTTATACAAGGTAGAAACTTAGTGACTGCCTTTTGACTTAAACATTTAGAAAGCATGAAATTATTTACAAATAAACAGTGTTACTATTTCCATCGCTGAAATTCTAAATTTTTTCTTAGAAAAGATATTTGAAAACATTTAATCAGTATTTTCTGTCTCAATACAGGGCAGAAAATGCATTGTGTATAGTATAGTAGAAAAAAACCATTATTACCTTTTTTTATGATGTTTTTAATGCAGTTTCAAGCTTATGATTACCACATAATGGTAACAGCTAAAATGTATTGGGCAAGAACACTCAATAAGGCCTGCCCCTAAAATCCTCCCACTTTTCTTCTTATCATCACCCTGTGATGGAGGTACTCATTTACTCTCATTCTAAGATGAGAATGCTTTAACATATAGAAAATAAACACATTCAAAGTCACAGATAGTTAAGTGGACTATCTAGCTTTCAAATGGACATTTGAGATTCAGTTTGTGTATGTTTTTATTCCTATGGCATTATAATTTCTAGACAATTAGGATAACTGGAATCAACTTTTAACCACCCCTTGACATTCCCTTGACAATCCTCTAAGATCTTGCCAGTTTGGTTCGATAATCTTGCTTTGATATCAGGCATTGCTGGTTTCCTCATTTTGTTTTCTTTTGTCTTACTGTATTTATTATGATATCTCCCTTTGCCCATTAACTATGTTTCATAGTCATCAGAAAGGATAAAAATAAATATTGGAAGACTTGTTTTTCTTTGCCTCAGCTTGGATCAAACTTATAAAGTACAGAAAGGGCCTTTATGGTAATGTTCCAGAGACTAGAAAGGACGGGATAATGCAGGAGTCACAGGGAATAGGTCTGCAGAATGGAGAAACCAACTTTCTTATCACTGAACCATAGTGGAATCTTTTGGCCTTGGCTAAATTACTTTAGTTGACTTTCCAAAGAATTAAACAAATTCATGGTCCTCTATGTTGTTTTATTTGGATTTTTTTTTTTTTTTAACTAGGGAGATTGAATCATAGCAATGTAATTTAAGAATATTCTAAAATCAAACATTAATGCTTTCTTTGTGAAATAATTTGTTCAATAATATACACAATTATTTTCTTTTATTCATATGGAGTTTTCTAGAAATGCATTCATTTGGATTTCTGACTTTATATTTTCTCCTTGGGATAAAATGAAGTATTTCCCAATATAATAAAAAAGAAATGGGGGCACCTGGGTGGCTCAGTGAGTTAAAGCCTCTGCCTTCGGCTCAGGTCATGATCCCAGGGTCCTGGGATCAAGCCTTGCATTGGGCTCTCTGCTCAGCAGGGAGCCTGCTTCCTCCTCTCTCTCTGCCTGCCTCTGTGCCTACTTGTGATCTCTCTCGGTCAAATAAATAAAAAAAAATCTTAAAAAAAAAAAGAAATGGTAACTATGAGAGATGTTGAATGCATTAATTAACTTGGTTATGGTAATCATTTCACAATGTGTACATATATTAAATCATTGTATATACATTAAAAGTTTCTTTAGAGGGCACATTGGTGGCTCAGTCAGTTAAGTGTCAGACTCTTGTTTTTGGCTCAGGTCATGGTGTCAGGGTCCTGGGATCCAGCCCTGTGTTGGGCTCTAAGCTCAGCATGGAGTGTGCATGAGATTATCTCCCTCCCTTTCTCCCCCTCTATGTCCCTTCCTCCATAAATAAACAAACAAACAAATAAATAAAAGTTTCTTTAAAAATGACTGCTAAAAAAAAAGAAATATCCTTCCCCCTCATATATTTAGCACAGAAAGTTATGAAGTAGCATTTAATTCAGTGTTGAAAGAGTTCAGTGTTATAGTCCAAAAATCTAAAATTAAGATCTGGCACAGCACTTGGGATTAGTTGAACAGATTAGAGAAATGATTCCCAAATCTCCACCAATCTGCAGAATTTGCTTGGGATAAATTACGTCTTCGACATGCTTTTGAGTTTTATGTCTATGCTTAACCAGATGTTATTAACATTTCTGTTTATGGACTACACCATCTCATTGCCTTCTAAATTAAGAGAGTTTGACCTGATTTACATTTAATTTTGAAAGGGAGAATTCTTTATTGCTTTATCCTTCTAGTTCTCTTTTAGCTCCTCTGCTTTATGGGCCATCTGTTCTGAGTGGTGTCCTTTGATATACATCCCATGCTAAGGGAGAACAGTATTATTAACGTAAGATATATCCAAGAGGAGATCTAAACTCATTTAAGTAACTTTTAGATGATAACTCAAAAGAAACAAACGAATCCAAAATCAAAGAAATTAATGTCACAAAAAACCCATTATCATAGCCAGGAAATTACTCAGATTCAAAAAACAAGATATTTTCTTAAAGTGTTTGTTTTAAAATGATTAAAGTAGACACTTCTATAAACAGAACAAAAACATGTGGCATGATCCTTCTAAGGCAATGGAAGTTCAAGTGTGTCCTTTGTGGGGCAAAATGAGTACTCTATTTTGCTCAGAAAAATAACCATTCAAATTAAGAGACGTATAGAGATAAAGTCCACAAACTTGAATAAATCCGATGTATTGCCTTGTGTAACAGACAGAATTCTAAAATAACCTCCAAGATATGTGACCCTTAATATACATGTTCTGTATAATCTTCTATCCTTGAGTATAGATAAGCTTGGATATAATGAGGTATTACTCCCATGATTATGTTACATTTTACAGTAAAAGGAGTTTTTTAGATATAATTAAGGTCCATCATCAGTTGACTTTGAGTTAAATAAAGGGGAGATTATCGTGTGTGGGCCAGGCCTAATTAGGTGAACCCTCTAAAAGAGGGGTTAGGTCTGTCCTGGAAGTCAGAGAGATTATCATACTAGCCTTCAGCAAGTGGGCTCCATGTTGCGGGAGGTCTGTGGGAAGGCCACATGGGAACTGACCAGCCTCTAGTAGTTGAGCTCAACTCCCTGATAACAGCTGGCAAGAAAATAAGAACCTCAGTCCTACAACCACAAGCAACCCTGATTTCTGCTAACAGCCATGTGAACTTGGAACAGGATCCCAAACTCTACAAAGGACCACCACCTGACCAACATCTTGATTACAACTTTGTGGGATCCTGATTAGAGGGCCAACTAAGTTACACCTAGACTCATGAATCATAAAAATGGATTTTAAATGCATGTTGTTTAAACAAAGGCTCAAAGATTTTTTTATCTTACTCCAGTTAAGTTTGCATATGTTTGATGAGAGAAGAAACCCTATTCTTTTTTCTCACAACAGCATTTTTAGAGTTTAAAAAAGCAATTGGAAATTAAGCACAAGTTTATCACATGACCCAGCAATTCTACTTGTTGATATTTACTCAAGAGGAATAAGAACATGTCTATACAAAGATGTTTTCATAAATATTTGTAACACTTGTTCACAATGGCCTAACAATAGGCAAATGAGGAAAGGAATTCTAGTCTATCCATATAGCAAGAATGCTCACAATAGAAAGGCATGACCTATGGAAATGCAAAAATATGGGTGATTCTCAAAACCATTATGCTGATTAAAAATGGAAAATCCTGGGTGCCTGGGTGGCTCAGTGGATTAAGCCTCTGCCTTTGGCTCAGGTCATGATCCCAGGGTCCTGGGATGGAGCCCCGCATCGGGCTCTCTGCTTAGCAGGGAGCCTGCTTCCTCCTCTCTCTCTCTGCCTGCCTCTCTGCCTACTTGTGATCTCTGTCTGTCAAATAAATAAATAAAATCTTAAAAAAATAAAAATAAAAATAAAAAATGGAAAACCCAAATATAAAATGGTACCTACTGACTAATTCCATTGATAGGAAATTCTAGAATAGGCCTGTATAATCAAAAGATCAATGGGTGTCTAGAGGAGGGTGTGGGATAGGGAGTGTTTTCAAGTGATGAAATCTTTGTGTCTTGATCATGGTGTTTGTTACGGTATACACATTTGTTAAAACTCACTGAATTGTACACTTAAAGGGGTCCTTTTAGTAGAAAAAAGTTCACCTTTGTGAAGAGCTCATTTTAGTGAAATTAAATCATGATAAAGCTGATTAACAAAAACAGCATCTGGTATATACTAAAATGTTCAACAGATATTGTGTATTTACTTAATGTCAGTTTTATTCTTTAAATAACTTATAATTTTAGGAGAAATCTATTTTTCATAATAGCCCCATGGGTCGGTTTATAAACAGAGTCAGAACACAGATTATAGATGTGGAAAGTACAGAATTAATGTCACAAATTATCTCACTTGTCAGCAATTGTGGGATACTTCAGGGAGTTTGCCATTTCTGATGCAATCCAGTGTTAATTCCTCTATGTCTTGAGGATTCTCTATGTAGTGAGTTTTAGGCATCATAAGATTTCTGAAAAGATGTGGCACAAATTCATCAACAACACAGTTTAGGAAGTCACAAAGACTTTGAGGATCAAAATAATACATTTTGATACTGGAATTAAGGCATTCTGAGTAACAGGTCACATGTTACATTAAGTAAAACTGATTTAAAAGTTTGGAGTCCCATTACGCCTTAGAAAATACTACTTTCATGTCTTTGGATTTATTAGGATAGGGTGTCCATTTGCTAGCCAGGAGTTTAAATTGTCATTTTTTTTTCCTTTTCTTTTTTTTTTAAATTATTATGATGTTCAGTTAGCCAACATATAGTAGATCATTGGTTTTTGTTGTAGTGTACAATTCATTAGTGGTGTATAACACCCAACGCTCATCACAACACGTGCCCTCCTTAATACCCATCACCCGGTTACCCATCCCCCACCCCCTCCCTTCTGTAACCCTCAGTTTGTTTCCTGGAGTCTAGAGTCTCTCATGGTTTGTCTCCCTTTCTGGTTTCTTCCCATTCAACTGCAAGAACATATATCTGGATAAATTGTCAGATTTTTTAAAATAAAATTACAACCTTGAGATCATTGATATTCACGGAAAATCAAAATAAAGTAAGATATTTGTAGGAAACTTGGCAGTGCCTATTAAAAAGCAGGGGAATATAATTGAGGTCTCACGCTATTATTTCTCTCCTTGCTGAGCTTTCAGATGTTTCATAGAATTGTCTTTTTTATGCAAATCTCCAATAAGGCAGGATTTGTTACAAGCTATGACTCTCCCTTGAAAGCAATAATTTCATTAACTCGTGAATGATACAAAAAATAAAATTCAAGAATATGTCTCATACATTCATAACTCCCCAACCTATTTTTCATGGTTCTCTGGTACATCCTTCCAAAATCTTCACGAAATCAACTGTTTGCCAACCTGAGACAAGCTGTTTTCTTGTGCTCAAATACTTCAGCATCATTACGTGAACAGATCATGGATTCCTTGCTGAGCAGCTGACATTTCACAATATGTAACGGGGACCTGCTCAAACCAATGAGGTCATTTCTGACAGAAGCTTTGAACTTTCTGCGTAACCACTACTCAAGTTCTCTTCCACCGTTTGCTCCACGGACAAAGTTTATTTTTATTTTTATTTTCTTAAAGATTGATTTATTTATTTCTTTTAGAGACAGTGAGCATGTGAGCAGGGGGAGGGGCTGAGGGAGAGAGAGAGAAATAGTCCTCCAGCATGACCCCTGCTGAGCTCAGAGCTCCAAACCGGGGTCAACTCCGGGACCCTGGCACCATGACCTGAGAGGAAATCAAGAGCTAGCCCCTTTAGGGACCGAGCTGCCCAGGCGCCCCTCCAGGGTCAAAATTTAAATGGTCAAGAAGCTGGGAAATTACAGGAAGAATTCAAGAGTCAGGAGAGTCATTGGATCAGATATGCACGTGACGCCGACTAACTGTGTTTTACACTGACAAAACAGTTCAACGTTGGTTTGCAAATTTTTAAAATAAATTCCAGTAAGTGAGCTGGGACCATGTTTATTTAGGGCTACACGCTCGTGTCTGCATCTCCCAGAGCTGCAGAAACACCAACTCACCCACTGTAACTCCATGGAACCGCAGCGCTTTGCTCTGATTGAGTTCTGCGTTGTTGTAACACAATTTTTATTTCCTGACTTCTTTTTTAGCGAATTATTACTGACATTTTGGAAATAGTCAGAATCGCTTCTCAAATTTTATGCTTTCTCCTTTCAAGGGTGAGAAAAAGTTTTCTCTAAAATGGTCTGCACTTTCTGCTATGATATTATTTGTGGAAATACATATAGACATATAATATTTTAGCAAATAATCCCATTTTTAAATTTTAAGATATGTCTGCTGTTGAGATTTTTCATTAAATGTTTCATTTTGTCCATGGGTGGTCTTTATGCAGCAACCACTTAAATTATTCATCTAGACCATATCACTCCTGTACTTAGGTCATCAGAATTATACACAATAACTTTTGAGAGCAAACTTCATCATTAACCTGACACTAACCTGCTCAACTTTAACTTTCAACCAGTCGGGGAGGGGGGGTGGAGAATAAAGGTATAAAATTTGGAACAGAATCATGACATTTAAATGTTTATTAAGACATTGGTATTAGCAACAGGATACTTTATAGATAAAGTTGATAGGGGCCATTATAATTCCACATCTGTTTTTAGTAGCCTGTCAAGATTTAAGATTTAATCCATCAACATTTTCTTGCCCTTAGCATTTGAAAGATAATTAACTGCTTTAATTAAAGGCCAGTGAGAGATATATACCAAGCGGCCCACACAGAAATCAAACCTATGATTATCCCAATGTTCTAATCAGCTGTGCTACACACATTAACCACAGTCTTGATTATGGTAAAGAGCACAAGAAAAAGTCTATATTAAAATGTCATTGTGTCACCTTTTACTATGTTACTGAGCATCCTTTCAAAGAAATACATTGTATTATCCATGCTTTTCTCCTATAAAAGATAAGAAAAACATGCATACTTGATTCCTTTTTCTTGAATCATAAATTGAATTGAGGTTTGGGAAGGCAAATACAGCGCTGCTTGCACATCTAATAAATGTTTCGTTGCAGTACCTGTCTATTCTGAAGAGACGGGCTGAAGGAAGATATGTTCGAGGTCCTCAGATGAGAAGTCGACGGATGCCAGCTCACCAGGTACTAGCTATCTGTCACATAAACTCCTTGCTGTTCCTAGGACAGAATGAGAGCATTATGTCATTGGTGTCCTGGAGGGCTAGGTTTTCCAGGATCTTCAAATATCTGTCCCTCTAGACTTTCAACGGCTCCATCCCACCAACCACAACGCATCTCCCATCTTCCATCATAATCCTAAGACACTTTTCCACGGTATTCTTCCCCTGGACTGTGGTTGTCCACAAATATCATGCAAGTGAAAGAGACACCATCTCTGCCCCCGAGTTATCCAATTGTCTTCTAAAATTATTCTCCCATCAAGAAACAATTAATTACATTTAATTAATGATCTAAATGTTAGAGAAACATCACTACATCACCATTAATTTTAGTAGCATAGATTCTTAAAAGTTCTGCAACAGGACAATTTTCAGCAATTATTTTTACAGCCAGTGGGAGTAATATTTTGATATATTCTTTAAGTCACAATTTACATATCTAGTTGATATTTTGTTCTGGTAAATTTAAATGATGTTAGCCAACTGTTCTCATGTTTAATTTGCTACGATGCTATGAAATCGATGCATTAAAGAAGTAGGGAGTAAGAGTATGGGTTTGGGGGTGTAAAAGTAAGTTAAAATAAAATTCATACATATAATTGCATTCTTGAATGTAATTCTTGTCATAAAATTAATCCTCTTCTAAGGTTTGCAAAGTCAAAAGTTACGTGTTTCTCAGAAATTTTCAGGGGTGTCTTGAGCTTTGAACTTGGCTTAGTAACTCATTAATTTGCAAGTCATCTTGAAATATTTCCTATGGACTCCATGGTAATTTATCAGCTGCTACAAAGCTTAAAAAGTAGAATTATTTGATTAATTTCAAGATCTGTTTTGGGGATACTCTATGCATTTTCAGAAATACTATTTAGTTATAATGTTATTGTTTTCACAAAACTTTTTCCTCCGTTAAAGTTATTTTCCTGTTCTCTCTTGTATCAGAGATAAGTATTGACAGTTCCAGGATTGGAAACATTCTTTCTCCACAACATCTATGGTGGTGTCTGCCACGATTATCCACTAACTACCACATGAGGTCTCAGAGGATCCTGCTTACAGAGGGGAATCTTGTAAACACTGAAGTAAATCTGAGGTCGAACATTAAAAGTAAAATAAATATTTGTTATACTGAAATAAATCTATTTTTATTTTTTTAAAGATTTTGTTTATTTGAGAGACAGCAAGAACGAGACAGAGCACAAGCAGGGGGAGGGGCAGAGATAGAGGGACAAGGAGGCTCCCCGCTGAGCAGGGAGCCGGACCAGTGTTCTGGAATCATGACCTGAGCTGCAGACGGACACTTCACTGACTAAGCTACCTACCCAGGGGCCCTGAAGTGAATTTAAAAATGTAAATACAGCATGGGAATTGATGGCCTTCTGTGAGAAAGTGGATGGTTAAACTGCACCTCTGAAAATCAGTAATTCTATTAGAAATTAAAAATCAGTTGTAATACCAATAATTGAGGGGCAAAGACTCTGATGAGGGAAAGAACGCAACTGATGTCCTCTAGTTTTTCTGGGCAAATACACTGTTATCTATCTATCTATGTCTATCTATCTGTCTAGATATTAGATTTCAGAGTTTTTGCTTTTATTTTTAAAGATTTTATTTATTTATTTGAGAGAGAGACAGTGAGAGAGAGCATGAGCGAGGAGAAGCTCAGAGGGAGAAGCAGACTCCCCGTGGAGCTGGGAGCCTGATGCAGGACTCGATCCTGGGACTCTGGGATTATGACCTGAGCCAAAGGCAGTCGTGCAACCAACTGAGCCACCCAGGAGTCCTGAGTTTTTACTTTTAAAATAGTACTTAAGCCCTTATGAAGAAAATGATAGTCTTGTTGTCTTATTTCTTTTAAAGTATTTTTCCTCAGCTGTTTTACCTTAAGTAAGGCCTAAATCATTAACATTCAAGATGGGTTTTGTCTTAGGTATAAGCAGTGATTTGGTAGACCTCTAAATAGAAAGGTATCTGTCTATTTCCCCCAAAGTCAGAAAGAATAGATTTCAGATTTCAAAGATATAGTTTCGAAGATTCTCAGGCTGAGACACAGAATTTAATGAGTTGTTTATCTTGAGAATGTGCTTTACCTATAACAGCTAGAGCCTATATCTCCACACATTATGGTGAAGTAATTTTCTAAATAACTTTTTGAGGGGTAAAAATAGATCTGTAGGAGAACTGGCATATATGTGTTTGTGCATCTGTGAAATAAATGCCTCAAATGTATTCCCTATGGATGTTAAGTAACATGATGGTTTCAGTTTTTTAGCCTGCTTTCTTGTATGACAAATGCAAACATGAGAAGGATATTACTCAAAGGGTGGCCAGATTAACACTGCTAAAGATGATTCTAGTTATTCTAAAGCCATGAGAAAGGATTACACTCCCAAGCTTGTTTATGCTCTCTTGTTCTGGGCTACAAGCAAATCCCAAAATATTATCTTCCCCGGGGATACTGTTGCATTTGGATGGCTATGTGCAAGTTTCAAACTTTCCTGGACTTTTTCCAACTCCACACTGATTTCTTGTAGTTCATCAGCAGCAGAAATAAGAGGAAGAGTAGGGAATAGCTTTACAATAAATTATCATTAAAAAATCACTGTGGGGGCACCTGGGTGACTCAGTCAGTTGGGTTTCTGCCTTCGACCCTGGTTGTGATCCCAGGGTTCAGGGATTGGGTCCCACGTCGGGCTCCCTGCTCGGTGGGGAGTCGGCATCTCCCACTACCCCCTCCCCCTGCTCATGATCTCTCTCTCTCTCACATTCTCTCCTTAAATAGGTAAATTAAAATCTTTAAAAAAATCACTGTGGATATTTCATTACTGGATGATTCTAGAAAAATGCAATGGTGGTGGTACCTGATAGTTTACATTCTAGTAAGGGAGAAGAGAAGCAAAAAACGAAACATATATATGAACACAATTAAAGACTGTAAGAAATACCAGTAAAGAAGGAAATGGGGTACTTTGATAATGAATTACTGGGGAGTTTGGATTCAGTATGGTTGGTCAGGAAAGACTTCCAGAGGAGGTGGCTTTTGAAGTGAATCTTTGAGAGTGAGAAGAAGTTGGCCATGCTAAGGATGAAAAGCTTGGAGTTCCCAATACACAGGGGTTCCATCACTTTCTTTTCTTTAGTTCATGGTTTGCCTCGAGTCTGACTTAGTTACTCTACTTTTCTCCGAAAGCCTGACTCATACTTGCTTAAACTCTAGTATTTAGCTCAGGCATCTATATGCTAGGAAGTTATTCCCGAATCTGTTTTCATTTTTCTTTTCCAAGATGTCTAGATACCCATTCTTAGTGTTTCCTTAATAATCCATAAACAACTTTCTTAACATACTTCCTTTACTTCACTGAAATTATATGTCCTTATGCCACACTACATTGTATTTTTCTTTCTAATCCTAGAAGCTAGCACTTCGCTTCATTAATTGCAGTTGAAAAAAAGGGGTTATTATTAACAAAAGCTAGAAATGAAATTTGAGGCATGGTATAGCAAGAATCCGATCCAAGTGTCTCACCGAAACTCCACCAGGCTCAAATCATGATGAATGAAGTACACCTTTTTGAAACCTGTCTTTTCTCTCTCCTAGTTCCCTTTGTTTGTTTATTTGCTTGGTGAAAGAGATTTTTTTTCTTTTCTTCCCTAAGTTAATCATTTTCTTCATCAGAGCCTACTTACACTGGAAGAAGATGAAAGGCAAAGGGAAGAATAAGGATTTTTCCCATTCAAACATTTTTGTCATCTTTGTAAATGATAGAAAAATAGACTTTAAAGTCAATTATGGTCTCAGAAACTTTAAAGTGTATTTTTGGGGACTAAGAGTAATATCATGTCTGCATGCTGGAGTATAAATCGAGTGAATCGTCAGCATAGAGATGATCAATTCAGATGTAGCATCTGGTCCTATTAGTAGAGGCCAAAATGAGCTGTTACCTCACCCCATTATCTGGAGGTCAGGTTGAAGGTTTAATTCAAGTTTTGTTATGTGGATTTATAAACTGACCCTATATTATCAAGTTTACTGAAATGCCACTCACCCACTGTCTCTGCAGTAGGCAGAAGAGTAGCACCCCAAGATGTTCTCCCACGGATGTCCTAACCCCAAAATCCTGTGAATAAGTTATGGTTACATGGCAAAGGGGAACTAAAATTGCAGATACAGTTAAGGTCGCTTATCAGCTGATCTTAAATTAAGGGGTTCTCCTGGATTACATGGGTGGAGCTAATGTCATCACAAAGGTGGAAGAGGGAGACAGAAGCGAGTCGGGGACAGAGATGTGACATGGAAGAGGCATCAGAAAGACTCTGTGTTGCTGGCTTCAAAGTTGGACGGAGAACTGGGGCATGTGGGCATTTTCAAAAGCTGGAAAAGGCAGGACACAAATTCTGCCCTAGAGTCTCTGCAAAGGAATGCCATTCTGCTGACACCTCGATTTGAGTCAATGAGACCTGTTTGCCTAACCTAATTCTCCAGTTAGGTATGTGTGGGACGAGTACTCTGTCTTACAGAATAGGACTGTCTCAGAGAGTAAAGGTTTCCTAAGTGACTTCCGGCTGTGGAAATTCTTTGTTTCCTCTTTCAGTAAACCAAATATCAACAGGACACTTGAAATAATATGGAATTCTCTAAATGACCTACAACTGCTCTTTCAGACTTTGAAAAATATGTGATTATTTTTTATTATTTTTAAATTATTTTTTATTATTTTAAAAATATGTGATTATTATTTAATAGTTTTCTGCAAATGAGGAAAATCAGTTCAAATAGGGCATGGCAGTCATAGGAAACCTTACTCTTTAGAACTAGGGTAAGAATCTTGAAGGCTGAGAAAGAACTAGCATTTACCCATTGCATAGTTTACTTTACATGAAGAAGTTTGCTGCAAATCGTTTTGAATCATTTCTTTTCCCAACTGAATAGAAAGCTAGAAAAGAGCAGAAGAGAACAATGTGTGAAAAACACAGCAGTAATGAAGTTTAATATTCAAAGGGAGCTGTTTATTTTCTTGGCGTGTTGTAATCATCTCTGTGGGCCTACTTAGTATGTTGTGCAGAATTACCTTTCTGGAAGACAGTTAACTTTCAAACATTATCTTCACTATATCTTGCCAGTGTTGGTTCCTTTCTGTATCATTTGGTCATCAAATGCTTCAAAAAGTCTCTTTAGTATTTTTGTGTTCCTCTCATGGTCATTATGTAGAGAAGAGAAAAGTTTGGAGGATCCTTAAAACCTGTGTGAGCTCTGGTCCTTAGTACATGGGTACATGCTATAGGAGGACACCTCCACAAGCCCCTTATGGTAGAGAGATACAGTAACTGTCAAGCCACCCATTTCTTTCCTTCTTCTTTTTTTTTTTTTTATAAAATGTATTTATTTATTTTTCTTTTTAAATTAACATATTAACATATATGTATTATTAGCCCCAGGGGTACAGGTCTGTGAAGCACCAGGTTTACACACTTCACAGCACTCACCATAGTATACCTTCCCCAATGCCCATAACCCCACCACGCAAGCCACCCATTTCTCATCGAGCTGTTGTCCTGAAGCAGAAGAGCAGCTGGGAACTCTGGATCTCACGCCTCCCGGTACTCAAGCACTTTTTGAACCAATGGTAGTCAACGCCAGCCTCCAACTCAATGGTAACACAAGAGCGTTCTGTGGCCCGCTCTGGACTTAATTAATATGCTCACATAGCAGCCTTGGGAAGGTAACCTTTTGGTTTCAAAAATCTAATCTGAGTAGCTTAAAAACAGAGCTTTCACAGAAGGTAACCTTCAACACAACCCCCCACCAGGGTCTGTGCACAGGCATTTTTGTTTTGACAATCTTTCCTGCTCTTTCAAGGATTATGGGGATTTTGTAAATCATTCTCTGTAACTCCCTGTAAATGAGGAGAATGATAAATGTAGTGATAGAAATGGCTCCAATACCGGAAGAGCGGAAAAGGATCGAGGTCTTAAAGAAAGATCAGTATCTTCTCTTCCATGATTATATCTCCCACTGAATGCCATATCACAAGCACCACTGAGTTTTAAATTTTTCATATCACGATATCTGATTTTCATAATATTTCTATTGGCATTTTTGAACTTACTTAAAAACATCAGCAGGAAACTAGAAATGGATCTATCAACTTCCTAAGAAACAGGTCAACTACAGTGTCTAAGCAATATAGAAGGATTAAAACTCACATTTCCAGGTTTCATTAAAGGAAAAATTAAAACTCACTTTTACTTATTTGAAATTTTTTATACATTGAAAACTTCAGAGATTAGTGTGAATTAATGTGAATATTTATTTCTCTCCAATAGAATGTAACCCTCATGAAGGAAGAGATTTTGCTTCGTTAATTGCTCCCTCCTTAGCACTTAGCCTACGGCCAGGCCCAGAGTAGATATCTAATGAATATCAGTGAAAAGCTCAATAAAGGAAGCTCAATAAAGGAAGCTCAATAAAGTAAGATGAATCTGAACAGTTAAAAATTAATAAATATGACAAAAAATTAATTGCACTTAAACTTAATGCAGACATTGATTTCTGAGTACTTCATACTTGGTTGAAATTAAAATCTAGTCTTGGTGCTTGGAACGCAGATTTATGTGGTTATTATTAAATTGGTCCTCCTGAATTGTACTCCTGTTAGTACAAAAAAAGATGTGAATTGTATCAACTTAACTTCCAGATGCTCAGCATTTGTCAAGCCTATGTATGTGGGACAGGAATGAAAATACGAATAAATGGTGTTTTCGTATGTGTGCACGTGTACATGTGTGTATGGTTAGATACTGTCTCACCCACATACCTTCAAGATTAAGCTCTTAATGATCCAATATGCATACTGTCCTCTACACTTGTGGCCAGTAGGGGGAGCTGTCACCTGTCACTGTGGCATGACTTTGTAGGTGCAAATTCATTTTGTGTGAGGGCTTGTACCTTAGTGGTAACTTCTACCAAAATAAATCTATAGATTTTGATTGGCCAATATGTCAATAGGCCAATCAGATAAATTGAGACTTAGGAATGAGTAACATAAGACAGCTTATAGTACATACTAGATTTTGTTTAACAGTAAATCAGTTATAATATTAGATAATAAATTGGATCAATGGTAAATCATTAGCATTTATCTACCACAGCATTCGTAGGGTATCAGATGTTTATCAGCATTTATCTTCTTTTCTCATAAACTCCACTGTTTGGATATTTGTTTGTATTTATGTTGTATGGGTACATATCTTTATTTAAGATTATATTTATTTATTTGAGATAGAGAGCACACACATCAAAAGAGGTGGGGAGCAGTAGAGGCAGAGGGAGAAGCAGGCTCCCCACACGGCAGAAGCCTGACATGGGGCTTGATCCCAGGACCCAGGGATTATGACCTGAGCTGAAGGCAGATGCTTAATCAACTGAGCCGCCCAGGTGCTCCTACTTGGTACATACCCTTACCATCCACAAAAAATAGAAAAATTAAAAAGGAGGAAGAGAAAAGTCCATGTGACCTATAAATCAAATTTTAAAATGTAACATGATGTTTTCAAAATTTATCTCAGAAATTTTTATCATCTACTATGTATAGGCTCCTATCAGACTTTACCCTACTTAATTCTCAAAAATCATGTTCTCGCTCAGTTTTATTAATCAAATTTACAGGTGAGGAAATCACTGCTCAGAGAAGGTAGGGGACTTCTTAACACTCACATGACTAAGAAGTGGTTAATCTGACATATCAGCTTTAATCTGTTGACTGTTATTCCCATGTAATTACAGCTTATCCTAAATTACTCCTCCAGTCAGCTGTTCACCCAGTCCCTGGTACACGCCACGTATATGGGATTATTCTCTCTTGGATATAAGTTTTCTCTTCCTCATTCTCATGCTCTGCTTTTGAGAACAAAATCTTGCCGAGTTTCGCCATGTGCTAAAGGCACTGATGTCACTCAAAGAACATGTGATCTTTATGTTAAGAAATCTAAGAAGAGCCTGTTGTGCTGCTCTGCTCTGGCTGGCCTGGCCTACAGCAGAATGTTCTGGGGACCTGAGGTGGTCAGTGGTCTTGTCACCCACCTAGAATACTGGGAAATTGACTGAGGCTAAGATTCATCAAGAAGCTGAGTAGGGGACGTGTGGGTGGCTCAGTTGGTTGAGTGACTGCCTTCGGCTCAGGTCATGATCCTGGAGTCTGGGATCGAGTCCCAGCCACATCAGGCTCCCTGCTCAGCAGGGGGTCTGCTTCTCCTTCTGACCTTCCCTCTCCCATGTTCGCTCACTCTCTGACAGATGCTGATTTTGCATTTGCTTCACCATCTAACACAAAACGCCTTATGATTGCATTTTAGGGTATAAGGAAAGATGTTCTAAATCCAAATCTTCTGGTAATCAAGATCACCATCAGTATATGTTACTCGAAAGCTAAGGTGGGTCCTCTATATCAACACTGTGTTATCAAAATGGAAGTTGAGTTATTAAATGATTTCATTTAATTTTTAGAAATTGCCCATAAAGTACATTTGAATAAGAAACATGACTCAGAAGCATAACCTCTGTTTAAATAAAGTTATGATTCATGAGGTTTTTTTGTGTGTATTTATATAGTCATTTGCCAAAGACTCATTATTTTATTACGAACTTATCTTAAAGATACTACTGTTTATATTGGCAATGCTTACACTTCGATTTTGTTTGTTATGGGTGGGTTCTTGTCCTCACTTTAACATATTATGTCCAAATTTTTACCATTTTGATTTTGTCGAACGATTCTTGCTTAATCTGACATGTCCAGTAGGCTGAATGACTGGTTCCTTAACAATAGTTAAATATTGGAGTGCCTGCATGGTTCAGTCGGTTAAGCATCCGGCTCTTGATTTTGCCCCAGGTCATGATCTCAGGGTCTTGAGTCTGAGCCCTGAGTTGGGCTCCTCACTTAGCTCTAGATTCTCTCCTTCTCCCTCTCCCCCACTCTCATGTCCTCTCTCTCTCAAAAAGAAAAAAAAAAAAAAAACATTGTATCAATTCTACTATTTATTTAAAACTGCACACACATCTCTAACCACCCTTTCCTCTTCCCCTTTCGCACGATTTAAAGGACGGGGCTGTAATAGAGAGGGCAGGCATGTGAGGCAGGGAATTGGAAGAATGAGGATCTAATCCAACAAACTGTGTCCATAACGCGTTGAGATCTCAGGTGAGGCTTGAATTTAGATTAGATAATTCCTCAGGTCCTATGGGGACAGTGTGGCACACTACTTACGATCACATTACTCAGAGGAGGCTGGTTTAAGTTCAAATCCCAACTCCTACGCTTACCAGCTGTGTGACCTTGGGCAGGTTGCCTAAAGCTTCCGCTTCCTTACCTATCCAATGGGAATAAAAATAGCACCTATTTCATAATGTTGACAAATTTAAATGAGTTAGTACGAATAAGGCACCTAGAACTTATCCTGGCTCAAAATAAGAATTGTAGTTATGCCTGTCATTTTTATCTAATTTGCATCAATATTTAGAAATTTATGAGATTCTGAGCAGAGCTCAGATATTCTTAGAGCTCTATTACATGCTGGGTTTTCTACCAAAGTTAAAGGCTATATCCATGAACAAAACAAAGAATTGCCTTGAATTTTCACTTATACCAGTATTTACAATTACAGTCTCCCTCAAATTCCAACCTATGAGAAAAAGTATTTGTTAGTTGCTTTTTTTTTTTAAAGTAGGCTCCACACTGGTTGTGGGGCCTAAACTCATGGCCCTCAGATGAAAAGCCGAATGCCCAACCAACTGAGCCACTCAGGTACCTCAAGGTCTGTGCTTTTTAATCTTTGTTACTAATGTGTCTAGTTGCAGAAAATGGTTCTCTCTCTTACCCGATGCTCTCTACCTCACTTCATACTACTTTTTTCATACTATTTTTAAGTCAAATACAGTGCCTGAAACACACCAAAGCCTTAGTTAATGCCTGTTTCCTATGTTGTAAAAAAATTGATGATGTCTCATGACGTATTCTGTTTCTTACATTTTTTTTTGTAATATATATTCTGCCTCTATTTCAACAATTATGTGATTCATCTATGAATACATTCCTAAAATTTTGGTGTAATATATACTTGTTTCTATCTTTATTTTTATATATTTTTTGGTAAAAAGAAATGTATTGATATTTGAATGCTTAATAACAGTATTCAATAACACTGCTAAATATGTTTACAAATCGTAACAGGTGGCTACAGTTGCTTTTTCTTTTTAAGGGGGGGAATGCCAAAATACACTATCATGTCAATTGCATATTATAATGTTTTATCTCTTTCTTTGCAATTTATATTCCTTTCATTTATTTACTTGGGACCTCTGACAATATTGAATAACTGTGGTGATAGTGGACAAACTTGTTCTATGTCTTATTCATTTCAGGGAAAACATTCCATATTTTACTATTATGGTTGCTATAGTGTTTCATTACATAAACTTTATTAAATTAAATAAATGGCCTTCAACTTATACTTTGTTGAGAGGTTTTGTATATCATGGATGGGTTAAAGTTTATAGAATTATATTTGCATCTAGTTGAAATTATTTTTCTCTTCCATTTTGTTAATTCAGTGAATTTAATTATTTTCAGATTCCTGGAATAACCCCAAACTGGTTATGATAGATATCATCCTTTTTATATCTCTGTATTCAATTTGCCTGTATTTTGGTTAGGATTTTTGCATACATATTCAGAAAAGAGATGGGTCTATATTGATTTCATGTAATCTTTCTTCTCAAGTTTTGATATCAAAATTAGACTAGCATCATAAATAGAGTTAGAATGTATATCCTCTTTTCCTAATCCATGGAAGAGTTTTGATAAATTATTTCCCACTATCTCTTCAAATATTACAACACTCCCTCCCTCTTCTCTGGAACTCTAATTTCACATACGTTAGAACTTCCCACCACATCATTTATGTATGTTTTCTACACAACTTTTTTTATAATTTCCATCTATTTTTCCCCACTTGAGATATTTTCTTTTGGCCTGTCTCTCAGTTCTTGTCTCCTTTCATCATTGTAAAAATCTGTTTATTAAACCATTTTAGCCTTTTTGTTTTGTTTTGTTTTAAGATACCCATTTGAGGGCACCTGGGTGGCTCAGTGGGTTAAAGCCTCTGCCTTCGGCTCGGGTCATGATCCCAGGATCCTGGGATGGAGCCTGGCATTGGGCTCTCTGCTCACCAGGGAGTCTGCTTCTCCTCTCTCTCTGCCTGCAATCTCTGCCTACTTGTGATTTCTGTCAAATAAATAAATAAAATCTTAAAAAAAATATATCCATTTGATTCTTTTTCTAGTTTCTAATATTTTATTGAAAATCTCTGCCATCCAATTTCCTAGACTATGATTCTCATCTATTTTAATTTCCAGTAACCAAAACTTTGTTTCTCTCTATTGTCTGGCTTTTGTCTTTGGGTTTTTAGCTATTTGGTATTGTATCCTGGCATACCTGGTAATTTTTATTAATTCTGGAAATTCAGTGTGAAACGTACATGACAATTTAAGTCTCTTGATGATATTATCCTTTCCACGGTGGTTTTATTTTGCTTTTGGCAGGCAATTAGGGTAGATGACTACCCCTTTCCAATCAAGGATTGAGATGATTTCAAGCTAAATTTCAGCTTCTAAGAGGACTGATTTCTTTCCACCTCTGTTCCTCAGAAATAGCTCTTAGAAAGAAGAGCTCAAGCTAAAAGCTGGGAAATTTACCAGAGCTCTCTTCCTTAAGAGGACTCAAACTGTATTTCTTCTTTCTTCTCCATTAGCCCCATGAAACAAACAGGTAAGTATCTGCTTGGTATCTTGCCTCTCTATTGCTTTTTCTGAATTAGCGAAGTAGCCCTGAATATATCTGTTCTCTCTTCTTTCCAAGATCTTGGCCCTAATTTTCTTGCGATTTATTTGGTTCCTTCAAAGCCTCTTCTGTTTTTTTGGAAGTTGTCTGTAGTCCTCTATCCCACGTTGATGTTTCTGTAAGTTCCCAGGATATGGATGCTTTGTCTCGCTCACTTCAGTTTGTTATTTGGGTAATCCACCCCATTTTAGAGTGCCTCTTTCCAAAACACTGTTCTAAAATTGCAACTGATAATTTATATTTGTGAGCCTCCCACCGTTAGGAATTTAGAAGATAGTCCACAAAGAACATGACACTAGGGAGAGTGTGAAGGGAGAGGGGCTTGTTTTGTTCTGTAACTTTTGCTTTAATCTGAATTTATGAATGAAAGTTCCTACTACTCTATTTTCAAAAAGAAGACAATTAGCCTCTATTTTTTTTGCTCCAATGTCCACAAACAAGACACTGAAAGCAGTGTTAGGATCGCTTAAAATGCTCCAATCTTGTAAACACCTTGCCCCCATAAATATTTTTTATTTATGTATCTCTAAATCTCTGTCCAGAGAAGTAGAGTTATTAGTTATTGCTACAGATCAGCTATCTTTTGTACAATAAGCTTTTTTTTAACCATCCTACTATAAGCATTTTTACTTACTGATGCATGCTTCAGAGATTTTAATCCAAAATTTCCCTATTATAAATAATGTTGCAATATACAGATACATATCCCTGATTATTTTCCTCTTTTTTACTATTTCCTTTTAATATATTCTAGAGCTTGAGAAGCAAATAACAACAATAATAGTTAAACGAAGAAGCTTTGAAGTATTAAAAACCTGTTCTCCATTCCTAGTTCTACAACATTCAATCAGTTAGACCTCGGGCAAATTACTCCTTTCAGGGCACATTTTTCGCATTTGTAAAGTGGTGAAACCACACCAATATCTACTGATTGTTTAGGGTTGGTATGAGGATCAAATGGGCTAATGTAAAATTAAAATATATATAGGGAAAGTTTTGATGGTGACATTTATGGCCGAGATGGTGGTGATGTTTTCACAAGCATATACTTACCCCCAAACTCATCCAGTTATATGCGTTAACTATATATTGTTTTTTTGTATGTCAATCATACCTCAATAAAGTAGTTAAAAAAATTACTTTTAAATAAAATCTATTTGCCACCAGATATTTATCAAGCCATTCATTTAAAAGTAGCTGTTATCATTATTATATTATTATCATTATCATCATTGTCAATAATAAAAAGAATTTCTACTTTTTTGGAAAACAAATTATATTTTTTTGACTTACGTCAAAAAAATAGTAGCAGACCTCTTTGTATATGATTTATTCCTATTCTTATCACCTTTAGATTATACCCATTATTGCCATCTTTAGATTTTGTCAATATAGCGCCAAAAGCTGTTTCTTGAATATCCTCTGTCACGATAAGGGGGTTGGAAACATTCTTTATTGTGCTAGAATTAGCAGAAAGAATAGGCTATTTGTATGTTATTTATTTTGCTTTGAGGTGTGCTTTATCAAACTTGTTCTACAAGTTAATACAAATACTTGCCTGTTGTGTAATAAAAATACCTTTTCCACAGTTGTATTCTTTTCTTTCTATCCGATGAGCCACCTGAGAAAACTCCGTGTTCTGTTGATGTCAAATCTATTCCCCGGGTACTCCCAGCTCTTCCACTTCAAAAGAGATAAACGAACTCAGGTGAAAAACATCCATGGGAATGTATCTGTCAGCGATCAAGGTCTAGCTTCAAGCCAACCCTAAGAAAGAGATGTGGTAAGAAATTCCACCCAGTAATGAAGACAAAAGAAAATATTCCTGCAATGAACACTTCCTCACTCTGGCTCAAGCCTTTCTATCTCAGATGAAAGATGCTCACATCTACTGAGCAGGGTCAGACCAAAGCAATTCTACCAGAGACCACTGCATAGACGAGCAGGCTGTTGCGCCAACGGAAGGATGTTGGAAGCTATAATTTCTTGGTTATTTCAAACATATCTAAAATATTTAATTAGTAAGTGGCCTGGGTTATGTTGACTTTACTGTTTTGTTGGAAACCCCTCTGGTTTTCAGATCTCCATCATCCAGGTGGAAATACGAAAGGTTTGAGTCACAATCCAAACTAAGCTCAATCCAAGCCTATGGAACTTTTTTTTTTTTTTATGTTGTTAAAGATCTTAGAATTATAAAACATACTATTTCACTTTGCCAGTAACATTCTTGATGATGCAACTTTCCCCTCTGTTATGATCCAAGAGGCATTCATTCTGAGAATCAAAGAGCCTGATTTTTTTTTTTTTTAATGGCACAAATACATGTCAAATTGTTTCCATCAATACTGTTTTGTGCAAGGATTTTTATTTGGGAAGGAGGGAATAAGGATAAATTATGCCTCAGGGCCCAGATACATCCTTGCTCTCTGAGTGGTTTCGACTTGGTATTAACCAGGCTAATTGGCAACATCTGAATAGTGAGAATATTCACAGGAAAATCATAAAAATGCAAAGATACTGCTCTCTGTGGGATACCCCTAGAAACTAAACTTGAAGTATGTAATACTGAACTAAACAGAAGCCTTTCTAGTGTCTTCTCAAGGTCACTCTACGTTCCATGCCTCCTCTTCCTTTGCCAACAAGCCAGTCTTCTCTCATCTCAAGGACTTGCCATGGAGTGTCAGAGACACTCTTCAATCATGAGAGAAAGGTAAGGAAGGTAACAAATGCCAACAGAGGCCAATTCTCAGACCTTTTGTTATATAAGAAAAGAACCTCTCTAATGCTAACCTCCTGTTAGACAAATTTTATCTTCCTTGTACGTGGAAGTGTTCCTCACTGAAATTCACATCTTGATTCCAGCCTGTTGTTTTGGCAATTTTCATTAATGATTGGCCATGTTGATCCATCACTATTTGGTGTTTTCCTATCAGCCTGGTAGAGCACAACGATGTCTGTTTCACTTTATTTTTATAGAAATTTAAAATATCTCATTACAAGTCAGAACAACCTACAAAGCTGATCATGCTTTGGCTCAGTTCAGCATTTTTTTAGTTTTAGAAACATCATCTCTCATTGAGAGAAAGAATTTCTTTTATTCATTCATTCATTCATTTTAGGGGGAGGGCAGACGGAGAGTGCAAGAGAGAATATTAAGCAAGCTACATGCCCAGCACAGAGCCCTAATCGGGGCTCGATCTCATGACCCTGAGATCATGACCTGAGCCTAAAACAAGAGTCAGACACTTAATCAACTGAACCACCCAGGTGCACCGAGAGAAAGAGAGATTCTTTAATCTTTGCTGAATTCTCTCCAAAAGAATACTTCCATGCATAACACCTACCTCAACAATAAAAATCTTCTCTGCCTACCCTTCGGTCGTTGCAGAGACGCACTCATCACCGTTGGACAACTTAGTCCTAATCTTCTCCCTCAGTTTCTACAGTCTTATTTAATCTCCTCTTCCAACCCAGCCCAATCTCTCACCTCTCTTGTACCTGCCCTTTTATCCTTCCTTTTCTACAAATTACTCCTGGCCCTGAGCAGTGAACAGTAGTCAGGTAGGTTTCAGCTTACAGATCTTCCTGCTTCATTTCTCACTCATCATTCCAGATTGTGTACATGGCTAAGCCCCCAATTGTGGAGACAAAATAAAAAAGAATTCCTGGGGATGTGAGAAGTATAAGAGGTTCTGAATAGTCACTGTCATTTTTTTTTTTCCTGGATCATTACAAAGGGTAAGATGTTCAAAAGACTAATGTATTTAAAAGTGATTATTAAAGAAACACAAACAAGGAGAGAACTATTTTATTCTCATCACTTCATAACATGGCCACTTTCTATATTCTTCTATTAATATCTTTTAAAAATTTTTTAATTAATTTATTTTTAAATTTATTTGATAGAGATTACAAGTAGGCAGAGAAGCAAGCAGAGAAAGGGGGAAGCAGGCTCCCTGCTGAGCAGAAAGCCCAATTCGGGACTTTCGATCCCATGATGCTGGGATCATGACCTGGGCTGAAGGCAGAGGCTTTAACCCACTGAGCCACCCAGGTGCCCGAAAGATATCTTTAAGTCTTCTTGTTAACATTGCATTGGGTGTTGAAAGTTCCTAGGTTTTTAATAGTTCTATGAATTTAAAGTAGTACTGGAATGCTGTTTTTTCTTCTATTGGCTTAAAAAGGAAAATATTTGGCAATTTAGCAATACCCTCGGTTAATTTATGCTTAGCTGTAGCTAACTGTCCATTGCGTGAGAGGGAAAAGTAGCTTTCTCAGTCATAAACCTGACTTCATATATCTTGACTCAAACCAAAGCATCCAAAGCTCAAAGCAAAATTATAAATGGTTTCTCTGACTGTACATTTCCAGTTCATGAGTTTTGGTTCTCCCAGAGACAAGGATGTCTGTGTCCCATTAAGTAACTGCAAACTATGTGCAATTTATGTTTAAACTAAAATTTGCAATTACTAAAAGTAGTTTTATAGCCTTGCTTGCCCTAGGAATACTTAACATGAATCGTTTCCAATGTTAGAGAGGGTCAGACCCTTTCTACTGTTGAATATTTGAAAACACATCTGAAGTCAATATATTAAAAAATACTAACAGTGTCTTTTTCTATAGGGAGTGAGATAATGAGTTGACAGTTCTGTAATCTACATCATACTCAATTAAAAATAGATTTGAACTTATTTTTGATGTGTCAGAAAAGGCAGTTGAAAGACCTCGTTTAATAAAAAACAAAACAAAACAAACCTGAGTTTGTGAGGGTTTACTATTCTTTTCCATGAGGAAATGACCATTCAGGTCTGCTATGAAAGTATCTATTGGCCGTCAGTTAAAAACACTACCCAGACTTTTATAGGTCCTGAAGGAAAACTGGGGGAAAATGATTAGGGGTAAGATAAAATCTGTTCTTGGGAGAACTAGCTCTTTTATTATACTTAAAATGTACAGCAGCTTCTAAACTGGATAGATACACTTCCAGTCACAGAACATTATCCCTGGTTATGTGATGCTATTACTTTGAGTTATAATACATTTCAACAACAGTAGGATTCTAGAAAACAGCTCCACAGAACTCCTTCCATTGGAAGACTTGGGCTCTGAAGTGTTTATCTTTCCTGGGGGCATCAGTAAAGATAGGCCAGGTTATGTTGTGGGAACAAACTCCCAAATTTCAAGACTTAGCACATACAATTGGACTCTTCTCTTGCCTGCATAGAGCCATCTCTGGGACCAGGAGCTCCGTAGGGCAGCTCCCATCCGAACAATGAATTTGAGGATCAGGTTCTTAAAAAAAAAAAAAAAAAAAAAAAAAAAAAAAAGAAGGAGAAGGAGAAAAAGAAAGAAGAAAGAAGGAAGGAAGAAAGAAAATGGAAGACGGAAGAAGAAGAAGATGAGGAAGGAGAAAGAGGAAAAGGAGGAGGGGGGGAGGGGCCTGGAGAAGAGGACGGGGAGAAGGAGAAGAAGAAGGAGGAGGAGACAAAACCCTATAGTTCTACCAAAAAAAAAAAAAAAAAAATTAAAAAAAATTTTAAAAAACCCTTATAGTTCTACCATTTGGAACTGCAGTCATATAACAGAGGGAGAAAAAGCTTGAAGAACCCCACACTGGCTCTTAAATGCTTCATCCCAGAGGTGACACATCATTTTGGTTCATAGAACACTGGCCAAGAGTAGCCTATGTGGAAACTGGGATAGGTAGGAAAGCCCAGGCAATATTTGACAAATTCCATGGTCTGTGCCTCAGGACGCATGACACCTGGGAGCCTCCGCAGTGATAAGTGCAGCCAATCCCCAGCTCTCTTTTTTCCTAAACCAGCAACCCCGGAAATCAAGAATTTTCAATGATGGAGCTATAAGATAGAAAGAGCTTGGATATCTGTGCTGTCGCTGGGAAGGACACAGTTCTAGGAAGCCACCAAATTATATCTGAATTGGGTGAACAAGAAATCAACTTTTACGTATCAAGTGGGTGAGATTTCAGGGGTCATTTTTTTTCCCTTATCAATAAAGCACAGTTTGCTTCCTTCTGTTAAACTCTGAGCCAGCCACTTTCCCCAGGCTGCCTGGGGAGATATAGGAAAAGGAACATAGAGGGCAGACGAGACACAGGAGAAAGACCCACAGGAGGTAGAGATGGCTCTCTCACGTGGTGAAGAGGATGAGAAAGGCCATGGTCAGAAAAAAGAGCCCCATGGCCTCCAAGAGGGTACTGCTCAGAATGGTCTAGAAGAAAACCTGTTGCTTCAGAGAGGGATTCCTGCCATAACCAATGATAAGTCTCCCAAACGCAGTCCCAATTCCAGCCCCAGAGCCAACTCCTCTCCCATGGCTGCCCAGCCCCAACGAACTTGGCTGCTGTGTCCACGTCCTTTGAAATGACACTAGTTCAGAACTGTAGTTAGGAATAAGTAAGGATAGGGGATTTGTGGCTGTCAAGCTGCTAAGGCTCTCATCTGTCAGTGTCCTGGGGGGGAGGTGTTTAGCACCCCTGCAGACAGTGATCAGCTCAACAGCTGAGAGGGACTCCGGACTAAGAAGGGGGCAGAGCCAAGCTGCACAGGCGTCCATTTCCAGGGGATAAGAGAGCTGCTCCCCATGCAGAGAAGACAGAGAGGTGTTCAGGGGTCATCTTGTTACTATAATATAACCTACCTTATCCTGAAAAATCAATTGGATTGAAAATGTCTTGTCTTCCTTTATCAATGCAGGTCACCAACTTGCTACAAACTCTACTCTTTTCTATCCTCAAATCACCCCCAGGGTTTTGTCAGATACTGTTGTTGCAACCTTGGCTCTACACTGATTCTCAGCTCTGTCGGTACTTCTGGGTTCAAGGGTCTCTGATGTTTTGATTTATATATGGGAATGTGTTTTCTGTTTTGTTTTGTTTTCTTTTCTTTTTTTTGCTTAAGAGTAGCAAGAAAATATTTTAACCTACCAATCTACAGACAACTCTAAATAAAAAACATCAGTATAATTAGATATCATCAAAACTCTTCATGCCAGATAAATATAATAACCTGGGAAACCTTATACCTGATCAATTTAGATTGTCCAGTTTCTCTAGAATTATCACTGTTCATGAGTTGAGAGCTCATGAGTAGAAAATTTTAGGAACGTAATGGTTTCAAAGGTGTGTTAAAACATCAGAGATCCCCTTTTTTATAACGAGCATTAAATTAAGATTCATGTACATTGTGGATTAGTTTGATTGTACTAAGCAATTAATCATGGCTTACCCTGTTCATATTCTTCATTGCTTTTAATGCCTTTAGTCACACAGGGCGGAGGAGCTTGCATTTCATCAGGAACAATTCCGGGCAAGGAAGCATCAGGGACAATGACTGCTGATGTCAAGGCTCCGATGACAACCCTTCTTAGGTAACCCTTAGCTTCTCGAGAGAGTCACTGGATTTCTTGGAGTCCCCAAGATTCTGTAAATGGATTAATTTTTCGTGACATGTAAAGAAAACCAAATGCTTAAGTCTGGAACTTTTCCAGAAATAGCCAGTCTGATTTTAACTTCGTTTTGAATATTTGCATTAAATTTAATAAATAGGCATTGAAGTCCTGATATGTTCATATCATCAAGTTAGGCCCTTTGAGGGATGGGGTGGGTAAGGTAATAACTTTCCTTTCATGCACTCACATTGTTTTTTTTTTTTTTTAAAGATTTTATTTATTTATTTGACAGACAGAGATCACAAGTAGGCAGAGAGGCAGGCAGAGAGAGAGAGAGGGAAGCAGGCTCCCCGCTGAGCAGAGAGCCCGATGCGGGACTCGATCCCAGGACCCCGAGATCATGACCTGAGCCGAAGGCAGCGGCTCAACCCACTGAGCCACCCAGGAGCCCTCACATTGTTTTTTTAACGTGTTTTTCCTTTTCTTTTTTCTTTTTTGTTTTGTTTTCGATTTTTATCACGTTATTTGTTAACTACATTTAAACACAGAGTTATGAGATCACGTTCTTTAGAGCCATTAAGTAAGACAGTAGAAAATGTATCATTAGGAAGGTAAAGTTTAAGGTAACATCTTCCATAAGTTGAATACATAGGTTTTACAAACTATGTAGTCACTGAGATACACATAATGAGACAGTATTTCCTTTCCCACATTTTCACAATGAGTCAATCATGTCATACAACCTTTCCCTTAGTCTCTGGTTGCAGGTCAGGGTGAGGGTGCCTTGACTTTCTCACCCTGGACATTGCCTCAGTAGCACCTTGGTTTGACGAATGACTCAGGAGAGCCTGGGGCGTAGTGGGCTGGAGAGTCTAAAACATATCCCAGCTAATTCCTCACTTGAATTGTCTCACTTGTTGCTTTTCTGGGATAGGTAAGTTGGAAAATATTTTCCAGAACCTACTCACCCAAATAATGTTGAGACTCAAGGTCCTGCTAATCTCAGAGTCCATTTTCTAACACGTCCCCATATTAAGCCAAAGTTAAGCACCTGATTTTCACTTTAACGCAATTGAATCCAGAGATGATCGTGAGGTATAGCTTATTCCAATTTATCACTGTGCATTTAACACTCTGATAAAATTGCTGAATTTTTCTTTTCTTCTTCTTTTTTAAAAAAATATTTATTTATTTAATTAGAGAGTGTGAGCAGGGGGAAGGACAAAGGGAGACGAGAGAGAATCTCCAGCAGGCTCCATGCTGAGCACTGAGTGGGAGACTGACAGGGGTGGGTGGGGGGGGGGCGATCTCACAACCCTGAGATCATAACCTGAGCTGAAATCAAGAGTTGGACGCTCAACCAACTGAGCCACCCAGGTGCCCCTAATTGCTAGATTTGCCTTATACCCATATGCATCAACAATATTTTTATATGTATGATAAGATTCTATGTCCTCACTATTCCTTTATTTTCCCAAAGTTTCTCTTAAAGTACCTATTTATTTCAAGTGGAGTTATGTATTTTAAAATAGTAACAAACTGACAAGGTCTCATGAAATTACATGAGGCAGATATATTAAGGTCAAATAAATAGCTCTCTTTGGCAGAATGATTATTAGTTCTTTTCAACAGTTGAAACAACATGATTATATGATTCCTAATTATATCAAATAGAAACACCTTTTTGTAGTGAGAAGAACAGTAAGCTTCAGAGGTTATGATTTCACATGATTAGCTTATCAGCCAAGATTCCAACAGAATAAAGAAAGCATACTCAAACTGGACAATTGATGAGGTTTTAATAGAAAAGATTTCTTTTTTAAAGGAATAGGGTGAGGCTTTAGGAGGACAATGAGGAGGGTGCTATTTCCTGGGACCACCACCAACAAGGAGCTGGTTCTTTCCCTAGGCCAGAGGGACAGAGGAGAGGACAGTTAGGAGAACCCAGAAAGAGCGGTTACATGGAGACCATTCAACAATGACTTCCAAATCTTCTGCCAAACTTTTCTTTTGGCCAAACACAAAAGGAGGTTAGAGGAAAAGGGAACCATTGAAGAAGTTCCTGTGTACTAATTTCCTAGCACACAGAGCAGGATGAAAAAGGGTGAAAGGTCATCTGGGAAAGGAGGCAAAAAAATATATATAGATCTAGCACAACTAATGTATATTTTTAAAAATAAATTCAAATGGCAGGCTTGCTTTCTGGGTAAGAGGGCTCTATCTGCCCTTCTATTCCTCATGTTTTTGTTTTGTCCCTAGAAAAGGAGAAATACATTTTTATGGTTGGCAGGAGGCCCTTAAGGAGCAAAACAAGTAAGAAAAAGTATGCAATAGTGTTTATCTCTTACAAGGCTTGTTGGATTCATTTTGAGACACCATAAAGAAGTCAGTAAGATAGACTGAAAAGCCATGGAAATATTAAGAGTTTGCAGAGTCCTAGTGGCAAAATGAAAAGTTGAGACAGGTTATTCTCACCATCTTTGCATGGAATCTAAGAATATTCTGGCAATCCCAAGACTGGAAGTTTTTGAAGCATCTGTAAACTATACTATGGGCATTACTACTGAACTCATGGAAAAGAGTGACAATGGTTTAGCTCTTCCAGATGGCTTCATGGGCAGTGGAATAAACCACAAATGAGAGCTGGCAGGAAAAAAAGGCCAGTGGAAACCTGGTGAGAAAAAGGCATAGCTCTTAGTTTTTGCCCCCATATCCAATGTCAAGCTATCATCATAAATTCACTGAACACAGACTTGGGAAGAGTTGTACACAGTTGGGTCTTGTGAGCTCATGGGAACACACCCCAGCACGGCATTAATCACAGACCGCATATCCTGATTATAGCTGAAAACTGACTTAAGATGCACATGGTGGTCTTACACTTTCATGATCATTACATTCTACCAACCAAGTGGATGGACTATTGCATCATGATTTAGGAATCAGAACACCTTTTAGGAAGTGTTACTTAATTCTTTCCCCTATGGTCTGAGGTCAGGAAAATCTGGAAATCTGAGACATCTGGGCAGCATGAATAACGTCATAATTATGAAAGGTCCTGAAGGTATGTTGAAGAGCTTTGTGTATGGCTCAAACAGGAATACAAGTAGAATGGAACAATAGAATGTCTAACACAAGGTCATGTGGGTCCCAGGTCGTCTTCCAGTTTGACAGGGTTATTTCCCTTTCAGGTCTGCTTTAGTAACTCTCTCTTCCCAACTTAACACAGTCGTTTCCGTGGCTGAGGATTTTCCCAAAGTACCATGTGACCACTCACGCCTGCTTTGACTCAGCAGTGACTTCTGAATTTGCATGGGTGAATTGCTCGAGTCCCATCTCCTATTTCCTGGCCCTGAAATTCCCTTCTTCACAGTGACTCTTGCCTGCCTTTGAGGTTCCTCAAATTATCTCAGGTTCAGCTACACCCTCTGATTCCGCTCCTTGGCAGGTTCTTGGAAGTTGCTGGTAGACTGGCTCATGCCGGGTCAATGATGACACATCCTACTGAGAAATTAGATCACTGCCAAATACTAAAACGGCATTATCCATTTTAAAAGTTCAATGTAGGCAAAAGGTGTCTTCTGCACCAATCTGTGTCTTCCTTCAATGCCATTTTAACCTGCCTTGTCTCTTGCATAGTCGGTAACCTGGCAACCAACTTTATTTAGCAAGTATGTGTCTCTTGAAAGCTAAACTCACTTAAAGCCATTAAGAAGACTAAGGAAATAACTCTTACTGGCTTTCTACTTACAAAATATTGAGGTCTAGAAGGCATTTTGGAACAAGGTGACCTCCCTTATTCTCCATAAATCATATCACAAATTAAGTCAGCACCTCTCTGGTTAAGAAACCAGCCTTGTAGTAAAATATTATTTATATCTGACATTTAATCTGCTCCCTTTGCTGGCCTGGAGAATTGGAACATTAATTCATTCATTTGGCCAACAAATATTTATTCAGTGTGGATACTTTGGGAATGAAAATATGAACCAGATATGGATTCTTCCATCAAGTACCTACACTTTACTAGGAGAGGTAAGGAAGGTACACAAATAACAACGCTAGCAGGTGAAAGGTAGAGATGGATAAGGGCTTTGAGGAAAATGAAAGAAGGGAGAAAACATGCTTTCAGAGGACTGGATTATGAGGAAGAGGCATTTGGAGGATGGGGACTGTAGCTGTGGGCCAGCTGGGCGTGAGGCACTGAGTGGGGCATTCCAGGTAGAAAGAAAAGTTCGAATCACTTAAAAGAAGAGCAAACAAGCTGTCTGAGCCAGAATATGGTACTCAGTATAACGCACAAGGGGCATTAAATTAGAAAGGGAAAGTGATTGAGGTGGTGGCAAGTCTTGAATGCCTGATTAAGGTAGGAAGTCATTAAAGGCATTTGATCAGTAACCTGAATGACCCAGAATTATTAATATATAAATTATTATATAAATACTTATTTATTATATAAATATAATATAAAAATTTATATAAATTATTATATAAATATCAGGACATTTAATCCTGGCGGCAATACATAACACATATGGGAGGTGAGGGTAGGTTATATTAGACATGGAAAAACCTTTTGGGGAGGCTATTGCAAATATAACAAGGCAAAAAGTACTAAGATTCTAAACTATGGTAAGCCCAGTAGGATACAGAAGGGGATCAGATAATAACAGTAGTTAATACTTAGTGATCACTTACTACATACTAGGCAGTGTGCAATGAATTTTGCATGACTTATCTCACTTTAATGTCACAACAAGCTTATGAGATAAAGTGGAAGAACCAAAGCTTTCCACTGTGGAGAGGGTCAAGCAAAGGCTGACTTGAACACCTGCCCGAGACAAGTCACTTCTGAGCAAGTGCTTCTCTCCTGTAAGAGGTTTCAGATTGGTTGGAAGATCAAAGGAAAAGAAAAAAAAAAGAACTCTTGAGTTTATTCACAAGCTCACTGATTAATGAAAGACAAAATCTGTGAACATCGTTTTACACAATGAATACAGTTGTCATTTTAATAACTTTTTTTAAAAAATTAAGATTTCCAAGATTTGGGGTTAACACAAAATGATGGTCTCTTTAGTAAAATGATTTGATATATTGGAGAGTCTTGACTATCTTCACACTGAATGTCAGGAAAGATAGAGAAAGAGTCTGCCAACGTCTGATAGAGAACAGCACATGTTCTAATTTTTTCTGGGGATCAGTCCAAGAAGTCAGATAACAAGTGTCTTTGCTCACTGGGTTGTCATTAATTCATATGTTTCTTTATAATTGATCATGTCAACAGAGGCAATCTTGATCCAAAATCTGAGTAAGGTATGTGTAGTTCCATGAGTTTGATTTCGGTCTACTTAAGGCTCTATGCCCAGTCTAATTGTGATTTATAATTCCCTTCTAATAAAGGCTAATTTTATCTCAAGGAAGAAAAAAAAAAATATATATATATATATAAAATATCTACAAGGCATATAAGACATATAACATTATATATAACATGTTATTTATTACATAAAACATATGTAGCATATAATGTTATTTATTGTATATGATATGCACACACACACATACACACACCCATTGGTAAGCAATATTATCATACCCATTTATAGGTTAAAGACATAGCTGAAGGGGCGCCTGGGTGGCTCAGTGGTTGGGCCGCTGCCCTTCGGCTCAGGTCATGATCTCAGGCTCCTGGGATCGAGCCCCACATCAGGCTCTCTGCTCAGCAGGGAGCCTGCTTCCTCCTCTCTCTCTGCCTGCCTCTCTGCCTGCTTGTGATCTCTCTCTGTCAAATAAATAAATAAAAACTTTAAAAAAAAAAAGACATAGGCTTAGAAGGGTAAAAACTTACTCAAAGTTACATGGTAAGATTCAAGATTTTAAGATAATTACTAAGTTACTTTTTCACTTATTTATGACTATTACACCAATGAAAATATAACGTTGATGAAGACAAGTGAATGAATTTCTGTTCACACCTCTATCTTCAGTATCCAAAATACTGCCTGGCTGATTGCTATTGGCTGCCTAGGTTAGAAGGTAAGTGGATGTCTGTCCTCCGAGGAACTCTCCTCAGCCACTGGACTCCGTGACTTCCCTAGGGACAATCAGAGATATTGAGGGATGAAGAATAAAGGAGAATGTCTGCAGGGCAGGGAAAATCAGGAAGATGGTAGATTCATGAGGTTTAAATGAGGTAGTAGTAGAACATATACTAATTTGTGTTTTTATAAAATATTTCCACCATCAGTTCATAACTTGCCCAAATATGTAATAATTAGGCAATTTTTTTTTTCGTCTTTCATCATGAACTAATACCTTATGTGCTATCAGTTTTAGGAATTTTGTTTCATTTATTTTTTCCTGCATGTGTTCATTGGAGATGGGCTGAGTTGGGGCGTTAATATTTTTGTGTATGTTCTGTTTTTAGGCTCTGAATACTAACTTAGCTTGGCTCCCTGGGAAGAAAACTGTCTCTATATTTGTATTACAATATGGAATTCTGCTGCTTTAATTAATAGGTGTAGAAGTTAATTAACATTGGATATGAATAAAACACTTGTGAAACTACCATCAAAATAATTATTCATACAGAACATAATGTAAGATTTATTTAGATGCTTATTTTAGTTTTGAAAATATGTTGAAGATTATTCTATCATAGGTTGAATTATTTTAGAGTATTTTCCATTCTATGGCTATAAACAGTGTCTCGAAGTAAATTCATCCCTGCAATAAGCTATAATTTTCTTAAATCACCTATAGAGTCACACAAGCAAAAATTTCAATTTCCATTATTAAAAATTATACCAAATGAGTTCGCATTCATCGTTAAGCTTGACAAAATAAAAAACATAATTGTCTTCTTTTGTATATATTTACTCAAAGTATTCCTGATTTGAAAAAGAACAACATTGTAATATTGCATTTACCATTTTGTTCCTTTTTCTAAAATAGAAACGCAACTTCTACATTTTACTCTTAAAGGTTTGAGAGCTGAATTACCATCATTGTGACAATTTTCTTTAAATGTATAATAAGATACTCAAAATATAATTTAATTTTTTACTTAACAGACCCATAGTAACTTCTTTGTAGGAAATGAATATATACAATTATAATTTCAAGTAAAGTTAAAATTGTGCCAGCAATAGAGCTATGATTAGAAATGACTAAAGTAAGATAAACTTTGCGTCATTAATATTGTATTATACAGAACACCCTTCTGGTGACATACAGTACTTAGATTTGGAAACAAAAACATATGAAATCAGAATTAACCTAATAGACTATATGTTAGTGTTACAATGAGTCCTTTATAGAAGCAAAGAGAGTCTGTTTCGTGTGATTATTTAGTGTAGTTTCCCATCTACAGACCACGATGCCCCAAATATGGCCATACCTTTCATGTTTTAGAACTATGATGTAAATCCCTTGTCGGTACAAATACAAAAATAGAATTTAAGATATACTGAACTGAGCAATGAGTTTTTAGTAGTAACCAATCAACAAAAGGCTGTCCTCACTCCTCTATTAATTATCCCACGTTTTCCTCATTGCTGGTTACACTGTACTTGGTCCAGGCTGATCACTTTGTGGAGTGACCCATTTCCTCAATTCTGAAGGGCCTGTTTTCTTGATTCCTTGCCTTCCTCCTATGGCCATTGCTGTATCAACCCATTCACTGCTATTTCCAGGTGTACAACTCATCCAGATGAATCTCCCAAGGTCCTGATACATGTGTTCCCACCTCCATTATATAAAAGCAAGCCTTAGTAAATGCCTCAGAGACCCCTCTGACAAAGAATGAGTCACAACTTCAGGTTCCAGGAGAACCTTTATTATGTCCTTTCTGGAAACCGGAAGGTCTAATGGAGTAAAGGCCAAAGTTGTAGAGACAAGAAGCACACATTCTAGAAACGCTTTACTGGGAGTTAAGGGTCCCAGGCTAGAGCAGACACCATGGGTTCTCTTTCTACATGCCCTCTGATTTGTCTTCCACTCCATGCATAGCTGCCCCCAGTGTGCTCTCACTTCCACGAGCTGGAACCTACAGGTTTGTCAGGGTGAGTCTGCTTGGGTTGCTTTAACGAAGCACCAAAGACTAGGTGGCTTAAACAAGAGAAATTTATTTTCTCATAGTTCTGGAGGCTGGAAGTCCAAGTTCAAGTTGTCAGCAGGCTTGGTTTCCTCTGAAGCCTTTCTCCTTGACTGGTAGATGATAATTTTTTGCTGTGTCCTCACACGGTTATCCTTCTGTCTGTGTGCAGTCTGTGTACTAATCTCTTCTTATAAGGGCACCAGTTGTATTGGACTAAGGATCGCCCAGATGGCCTCATTTTACCAAGCTTCTAAGCATGGCTGAGTTTTTCTGGTGATCAATGTCATCTAGGAGCCCACTAAGAGTCACCTCATTAAAACGAAAGATACTGCTATTATCTAATAAATTCCAAGGGAGTTAGGAGTGATGCTCCTAGTGCTCTTATCACTGAGGAAATCACAAAGATTTGGAGTTCTATGTCAGGAACCCAGGACAGAAACATGTATATATATATATGTATATATATATATTTTTTTTTTTTTTTAAAATATACTTATATATATATTGGGTGACTGGTGGCTCAGTGGGTTAAAGCCTCTGCCTTCAGCTCAGGTCATGGTCCCAGGGTCCTGGGATCAAGCCCCACATCGGGCTCTCTGTTCAGCAGTGAGCCTGCTTCCTCCTCTCTCTCTGCCTACTTGTGATCTCTGTCTGTCAAATAAATAAATAAAATATTTAATATATATATATATATATATACTTACACATAGCCATATGTAAATTATTAAATATAATTATATAAAATGTATAATATATATTTTTCTATTATTTAACATGGACTTTATTGTAAAAATAATAGAACTATAATGACGACTGAATCCATTGATTTGGCAAGTCTTTTTTTTTTTAGTATATGTGCTGCTGAAGCAAGCACGATTTGGCAAGTCTTTAATGCTAAAATCAAACCCTGCTAGGAAAGGAGTGGGGCCCTAAGGCACTGAATGGGGACATGGATGGACCCCAGATTCCTCTGAATCACTGGGCCTGCTGGTATGGCCTACTTTGTGTTGCTGCAGAAGAGCAGCCTTCTCTTGCCTGAAGACCATGAAAACATCAACTGAGAAGGATGCCTTGGAAAATAATACTTGTTCTCTTCAAAATATGACCCACTTCCTGTAACTAGGATTAAGTCTCAGCACGAGCCAGCTAGGGAACTACTTTCTTGTTAGAGGAAAAAAAGAATTATTCACGAAAGGAATTTCAGGATATGATTAATTGCAGCAGAAGAAAGCAGGGGTTGGGAGAGCATGCCGGAAAGTAAGTCTTGATAGCACTGGACTTGGGTAGGGTCTGGGGGTGGTGAAAGATAAGTTCAATAAAGGAGAATTGGCCAATAAGAGAGCATTCTCCCATGACTGATAAGAGCACCTGGAAAGGGTCCTAATATACTGCTTGGATGGTTACTAGAAGCTTGTGGGAAACAAAAGGCTCATACCAAATTAAGTGCAATGACAGAGCTACCCTGGCAGGGTTTTGAGGAAGGGATCAAAAGGCTCAGAGGAGTGAACATGCTAGAATGGTTGTATTGTATAACCCTTGAGAGCCCACCAACTGGCTGGGTTCTTTGGAAACCAGAGAATGCTCTCGGAAGGGCCAGAGAATGCTGTCATCAGTAAGCTCATAAGGAATATGCTAGTGATAGAGGCATTGGCATGTCTGAATGGCTCAGCGGCAGCTGTGGCAGGGTTGATGATAGACGGTATTGTTAGAGAACTGTTGTCCGTGGGAATGACAGGATTCCAGAATAGCAGACAGCAAGGGCAATACTGAACCATTAGGGATCTATGGTGATGGCTAATATACCAGGGGGTTTCTATAGGAAAAATAGATGGGCAGCCAACAAGAGCATGGTTTGACACACATTAAAAAAAGCATTAAAATTGGATGAGCAGAAGCCTGATATCATTATTGCCTGTGGAACATGACTTCCTCATCCAGTTTAGAGACCTGAGCTAGTGCCTACACCCACAGAAGGCCCCTACAATGCCACAAGTACAGCTCATATATATTTCTGTAATATAATTTTATATATTTTGCATATAATTTGAAATTACAATCAGCAAGTCCTCTATGAACATTCTAGTCTCTAGTGATGCTTCCCATCTCTGGTATACGCTTTTGCACCTTCTCTCTATGTGAGTCTTACTCTGTTTTAAGGACTCAGAAAAGCCTTTCCCAATGGCCCCCATCTCTTGGTCATCACCCCTACCTCTAAACATTCATTTCACATTAACTATTTAACATTAACACATTTAACACATTTAACATTAACTATTTAGTGCTGGTTGTTTATTGAAACTTTTATATATAAAGGAAAGTTCATTTTTCCAACCTGCTTCTTAGACCCTTGCAAACAGGATTAATCTTATACCCCACAACTTATTACCATGCTCTGTGTCTAACAAAATCTTAATTAGAATTTCCCATTTAGCTTTTTAATCCCTTCCGTTCTTTGAACTAGGAATGGATGTATTTATCACTACCTATAAACATGCAATTACACCCATACATTTATCTTAGATTCTTAATTGGCAGAATTACTTGAAATCCTTGAAATAAACTTAGATAGGAGAACTTAATATGGGGTGATTAGCTTGCATATACATGTAGATTAAATTCAGGGCTGTTTATTTTTTAAACTGGAATTATAAGTTTTCAACATCAGATGAGTCATAGGAAAGTTAATAGCCACTATAGAACAGATACACATTACCATTTGGGCTCTTTTGTAACTCTGTCATCTCATTTTTCATAATGACTAAAACCCCACAATACTTATTAAAAAATCTTTTCATAAAGTATCATACCAATGTGGGGTATGTGACTAGCTGTTTCCTAACTGCCAAAAACTATCAAAGGGTCTTGGTCCAGAGAGACCTGACGATATTGGAACCACCGTAGCTGATGTCAGAATGCATTAGACAACTTTCAAATTTGAGATTCTACGATACTGGTTAAGAGAAAGATTAAAATATAGATGGAACAGAAGAGCATATCTATCTACCTACCTATATACACACATGCACACATTAATATATGGTTTGTAAAAGCTTCTTTATATATGATAAGACTCACAGGAAAAGAATTTTCAAAGAAAGAATCAAAGTGAATATGGTGTTAGCTAAAAAAGATTTTACAAACCAAAAAAAAAAGGGTTGAATTTTTTTTTTTGAGTGTTTTTTTTTTTCCCCCAAGGTAGTGACAGCCCAGCATAAACCACAAACTTAAAAGAGATCATTTACAGGATGATAATAATCTCTTCAAAGATATCCTTAGTTTCTTGATTAAAATCAGACATCCCTTCACTTGACACTTGACTGGGACCCCTACTTCCTGTTTTTTTTAGCACTCCCTGGGTTACTCTGAGGGCCTTGGGAAAATGGCCTTCACTTAACTGTTTCCTTGTGCTGAACTGAGCTACCTGGCTAAACTAGGAAGCCTGCATTTCTAAATCCGCAGTTCAGATAATGAGGCGTTTTGTTTTTCCCTTCTTTTGAATCCTAAGGTTGTTAGAGCAAACACATAAAGATGACGCATCTCTCCTTTACCACCCATGTGCTTTGGATTCTCAAAGTTCTGTAGTATAATTATTCCATAACAACCAGCTGAGGAAGTGACTTCACAGCACCAGGATTCAAAAGGAAAACCTGCTGTGACAGGTTTAGAGCTCAGCCATAGAGCTGTATCCCCTCTGGTTTCCAGTGTTAAAACACTGCAGCCCCGGAAGGAAGCACTCGCTGTGGTCTCTCCCTCTCCCGGGCTCCCATTACTGCAGCATGACTGGCAATTTCCCTGAACATGCTGTTTCTTCATTTCAGTGTTTTTCTTTAATTTGACAGAGAGAGAGATTACAAGTAGGCAGAGAGGGAGGGGGAAGCAGTCTCCCTGCTGAGCAGAGAGCCTGATGTGGGGCTCAATCCCAGGAGTCTGGGATCATGACCTGAGCTGAAGGCAGAGGCTTTAACCTACTGAACCACCCAGGCGCCCATCAGTGTTTTTCATAGAATCACTTATGGTATTCCCTCCTTTTCTGTTTTGTTGTTGTTTGTTTGTTTTTAAATGACAAAGAGTCTTCTGATAATATAAACATCTTGCTTGTTCTGAATGGCAACCTATAATCACGACTGGGAGAACAACTAACAACAGTTCACTTATTTTCTTTCCAGTTCTTAAGATCCCTTCTACTCTCTTCTCCTGAAGGGCCAAACTCCTGTGTCTTTAACAACAGAGAAGTTCCGAGAACATCGAAGATGTACGTAAAGTGAATCTACTCCCCAACATAACTTCATTTTCACTATGAAAAAAAAAATGCAAAATGGTAAAATAACCATTTCTGAATGAAAATGTTTACTTGTCCCATTTCAAAGCTATATAAATCATTTTCCTTAATATGGTCTAATTAGGAAACAGTTTTGTTCTTATTTTTACAATGTAGTCTTTAGTCCATTTGATGTGAGGAAACAAAAATGAATCTTCACTGAAAAATGTGTATGTATCAGAAACTACGTTAAACTTTCTACACAGATTTCTACACAGATTTTCTCCTATCGTCCACGAACTATATGGAATACTAACTGCTATGTATAGTTTATAGACAGCAAGCTAAGGTACAGAGAGATAACAAAACTTGTTGAAAGTTAGCTAGTAAGTAACACATTAGATTGTTGTCCAACAACTGGATTCCAGAATCTCTGCTGTTAGCTCTTAGCTCCTATTTAGCCTCATCAGCTCATCATTCTTAAAACATAAATCATCATTTTCTTTTCTTCTTCTTCTTTTTTTATTAACATACAATGTATTATTAGCCCCAGGGGTACAGGTCTGTGAATCGCTAAATCATCATTTTCTACATCATTTACGCAGACACAAAAAAGTAAGTGACACCATCTCTGTTTCATAGATGAGGGAACTTGGTTGTAAAGTCACTTGTCTAAGGACCTCTATAATAAATGGCTAAAAAACAAAAACAAAAACAAAAACAAACCCACTGTGTGTGCGTGTGTTTGAAACATATAGTTTTACTGCCCCGGTTTAATTTATTTTCTCAAAAATTTTAAAAGCTCTTTCTCCCTCTCCCACTCCCCCTAAGTCTGTTCCCTCTCTCACTGTGTCTCTCTGTGTCAAATAAATAAATAAAATCTTAAAAAAAATAAATTGCATTCACACTCAAATTCTATAAGAAAGAAGCTTGCTCTTGGATAGTTTATGCCATAGTTTTTCAAAGCCTGGTCTTTAGGGAATAGTCGCCCAGTTAAGTTCTAATTCTTCCATTTAGGGACCATGGAACTTTCAGCAAATTATTTAACCAACCAATGTGAGGCCTCCTGCCGGTAAGGAAAATAGTGGAATCCAGTTTGCAGATTGTGAGGAGGATTACCTCCAGGAATGCATGTTACAAACTTTCTGCATAATGCTGGGCAGTGGGTATGTAAGCAGTCAATGTTATCTTTTGTCCTTATTACTTAAGGTAGGCCTGAAGCAAAATTGGAAGACAGAAAATATGGAAGCTGATTTTGAATGAATGACAGGATTTCTCGTTGGATAATGTTCAGGTTCTACATCAGAAAGGGTGGGCACTGGAGGGCCTCAGTTAGTTAAGCTTCCGACTCTTGGTTTTGGTTCAGGTCACAATCTCAGGGTCCTGAGATCTGGCTCTGTGCTCAGCAGGGAGAATGCTTGAGATTCTCCCTCTCCCTCTCTCTCTGCCCCTCCCCCCTTGGTCACTCTCTCTCAGATAAACACATAAATCTTAAAAAAAAAAAAGTGTGCCTAGTTTCCAAAATCTATAAAGAACTTATCAAACTCAACACCCAAAGATCAAATAATCCAATCAAGAAATGGGCACAGGACATGAACACACATTTGTGCAAAGAAGACATCCGGACGGCCAACAGACACATGAAAAAGTGTTCAAAAATCACTCGGCATCAGGGAAATACAAATCAAAACCACAGTGAGATACCACCTCACACCAGTCAGAATGGCTAATAACAAGTCTGGAAATGATAGATGCTGGTGAGGATGTGGAGAAAGGGGAACCCTCCTACACTGTTGGTGGGAACGCAAGCTGGAACAATCACTCTGGAAAGCAGCATGGAGGTTCCTCCAAAAGTCGAAAATAGGGCTACCCTACAACCCAACAATTGCACTACTGGATATTTACCCTAAAGATACAAATGTAGTGATCTGAAGGGGCAGGTGCACCCGAATGTTTGTTTATTGCAGCAATGTCCGCAGTAGCCAAACTATGAAAAGAACCTACATGTCCATCAACAGATGAATGGATAAAGAAGAGGTGATATATATATATATACACAAATATATATATATAGTATTCCATTATATATATATATAATGGAATACTATGCAGCCATCAAAAGAAATGAAATCTTGCCATTTGCAATGATGTGGATGGAACTAGAGGGTATTATGCTGAGTGAAATAAGTCAATCAGAGAAAGACAATTATCATATGATCTCCCC
>NC_081565.1:77467009-77706368 GCF_022355385.1 Mustela nigripes | reverse complement strand
TGTGGATGGAACTAGAGGGTATTATGCTGAGTGAAATAAGTCAATCAGAGAAAGACAATTATCATATGATCTCCCTGATATGAGGAAGGGGAGATGCAACATGGGGGGTTTGGGGGGTAGGAAAAGAATAAATGAAACAAGATGGGATCGGGAGGGAGACAAACCATAAAAGACTTGTAACCTCACAAAATAAACTGAGAGTTGCCGGGGGGAGGTGGGTAGGGAGAGGGTGGTGGGGTTATGGACCTTGGGGAGGGTCTGTGCTATGATGATTGCTGTGAAGTGTGTAAACCTGGTAATTCACAGACCTGTACCCCTGCTGCTAACAATACATTATATGTTAATAAAAAAATTAAAAAATTAAGAAAAAAATGGGAAATATGAGAAATAAGTATATTTTGGAAGCAGTTTGATTCATTTTAGCTTTAAATCTTCACCTAATGCCATTGCTTTATTCTGTAACTTATTGATTCACTTTGATTGAGTCTGTAAAACTGGATTATGAATTCTATTTTCGTTCAGTTCTTTTTGTTTTTCTTGCTACTGCTAGTTTTCATCTAACATTTTATATTGTAGCCTCAATAAAAATAATTAAATAAAAATACTTCATAACTCAGGGTTTCATTAAACATTGGTAAAGTTCAGGTAAATTCACTCCTAACTATGAGTTTTTCTTTGTGTCCAGTTCCATAATCAAAATATTAAAGGAGCATAATCGCCTTTACAACCATAACTCTGTTGGTAATATTTAAGAGCCTGTAATGTCCGTAAGGATCAGTCACCCTGATGAACATTTGTGATTCACACTGTATGCTCTATAGTGAATGAAGAGGTTGATTTCTTAATAATGTTATTAAGGACTCTATTCTGGACTCTGGCCAAAAACTGGCATGGTATCTGCATCTGGTGTGTGATGTGGTTTCTGACTGGGGTGACTACACGGCCCCACCCTGACCAGTCAGTTGCAACAAGCCCAGCATTTGTACTCACTCATCAGAGCAGCTTTCTGTGTTGGTGACACCTGAGGAAACCGTCTACAACCCAGATACTTTCAAGAACTCCTGGTAGACTGATACTCCCTGACTTTCCGCATATGTCCTGCCATACGCTCAGAGAGGAGTTATGCCATCCTCACACCAGCTGTGTATCACGTGAAAGAGGACAGCCTATTTCCTGGAATGTTTCTCAGTTACATGGTTTCTCTATCAGAAGTTGTGCTACGTGAGCGATCACACTCTTAGGCAAAGAAATCTACCAGTGACCCACCAGAACTTTCGAAATCTCCTCTCTTCTCAGTGATAAACTCATGGTAGATCGGGTTGCTTCTTTTTCTTTCCTAAATTTATCTCCTTAAGAAGAAATCCATGGTTTCCTAAAGTTTATTTCTTAAAAGTCATTACTACATTTTAATCCAAGAATCTATAGAGCTTTCAGGTTTTTTCTTTTGGTATCATCACCTTGATAATTTTTTTTTAAACTTAAGATCAGTAGCTTGAAAAAGATGAGAATCAAATAATTTGCTTTTTGCTCTTTAACAATTATTAAGACTTTCAGATGGAATTGTTAGTATTTCTGCCAAATTATGTCATTCATGTCATCAATGCAAGCAAAGTATTTTATATCATAAAATTTTCTAAATTTCAAGAAATATGAATAGACATGAATTCTAGTCAGTAGTATCACCAGTAATTTAAATACATCTCAGAGTATCCAGAAGTCGAGTATCCAGAATTTCATTTAATTAGAGATCAAAGTAAACCACGACATCTATCTCTTTGACTCAGTTTATGCTTTGGTATTCTTCTGGTTGGTTTGTTTTGAAGTGGGAATATTGGCATTTTTTATTACATTTGCTGCAATTGATAAAACTTATTCTTGGCAATTTTGTAGGGGTTATAACTTACTTGAAACCAAAAATACAAAAAAAAAAAGCTGTCTGGAGAGTCAGCTTATTTATTTATGTTTCTGAAACACTCTAAGATAATCGGAAATTAAGCATTTATTTATAGTCAATGATTTTAGGGAATGGTAGCAAAGAAATAATGAAAGAAGATTTCAACATAAGAACTGAAGAATAAAAGGTAATTCAATGAGGAAGAATTTCAGAGAAAAAGTCGAAGAAAATCATGAAAAACAATAGCGCTCTGGAACAATCAACCCAGAGAAAAGATCTCAGATGGACAAAAACTAAGCGCGCACAATGCTTTTACATTGCATTCCCTTCATTATAATGACAATGAATAAGTCGAACTGTCTCATTATTTCATCATCTTGCTTTGTTTCAACTGTCAGTTATGAAAAATTACTGAGAACAAAATTTCAAAAAGAAAGAAAACTTTGAACAGTATGAACACACCATGAGTGCTAACTCCAGGAGAGCTGGTTTTTCAAGAATCATGCCAGAAATTAAATAATGATGAAGCAGTTAGAAACATACGTGTCCTTTTGAGGTTCCCACACTCTCCTACAGAGGGGAAACAAAGTAGATGCCTGTGGTTCTACCTACTCTGAGCATGGGACTTTAGAGAGGAGAGTTTACCGGCTTTTTAGCGTTCAATGGTAGCATATATGGGTTCATTGTCACTAAAGTCCTCAAATTACTGGCTCATTTTTGGCTGTTACTGTCAATCTATAATCTTGCATCCTGTAATGTTTTATCAATCTATATTTAGAATTTATGTAATTTTATGCTTCCAAATATCTAAGCTAAGGTAGGCACCATGGTCTGTTCTCAAAGATGGAAGATATAAATTCAAGTCCTGACTCCTCTAGTTACTAATCATTGATTTTAGCTAACTCTCAACTTCACCAGGCTTCAGTTTTGAAATGTGTACAATGGCAGTATCACCCCCCCCCCTTATTTTTCCCACAGTATAATTGTGAGGATGGAATAAATATATGTAAAAAAGTTTTGTAACTGCTGACGTAGTAAACTAATTAGGAGTTCTTCTGACAGATGTAGCAGATAGGATTTCACTTCTATCTCTTTGGTTTAAAAGACTTGGGGCACCTGGGTGGCCCAGTGGGTTAAAGCCTCTGCCTTCGGCTCAGGTCATGATCCCAGGGTCCTGGGATTGAGCCCTGCATGTCTGTTCCATGGGGAGCCTACTTCCCTCTCTCTCTCTCTCTGCCTGCCTCTTTGCCTACCTGTGATCTCGGTCTGTCAAATAAATAAATAAAATCTTAAAAAATATAAAATAAAAGACTTTTTATAGTTATATATTTGAGACCAAAATGCTAGGTTTGTTTATTTATTTATTTATTTATTTATGAGACAGGACACATGTGAGAGCATGTGCAGGAGAGGGGCTGAGAGAAAGGGAGAGAGAGAATTCTCAAGCAGACTTCCCACTGATGTGGGGATCAGTCCCAGGACCTTGAGATCATGACCTGAGCTGAAATCAAGAGTCAGCCACTTAAGAGCCACCCAGCTGTCCACAGGCTCTTTTTAATATCCCTGCTCTTAGCGTGGTATTATCCCAGTTTAAGAATCAGGTAGTCAGAAGATAAAGTTCTAGAAAACCAATGCTATACTTAATTGGCATAGTGACATAATCCTTGGCAGGAAACAACGTTATCATCTACACTCAAAAATAAGTGGAGATATATGTATATATATATATATATATATATATATATGCGCACGTGTGTGTGTGTGTGTGTGTGTGTGTGTATTGCATTTGGAAAAGTTTAAACACATTGGGACAGAAGACTCAGCTACTAGATCTGGATCACAAAGGGACTACAATTATCGCATTATGTTCATTTTACTCTGACTTCTTCATACAATATACAATATTGTATATGTGTGTGTATATATATATATACACATATGTATGTATGTGTGTATTTCATTCAAGGAAGTAGTCTGAAGCCTTTTTTGAAATGTCTAATAAATGCAGCAAATTATTAATAAATAACTGTTCCTGGTTTTAGTGAGTATAGTGCTAATGTATTTTCTAAATAAAACAGCCTTAAATCGAATAATGATCATGATTAGACCTACCTTTCTGAATAATCATTTGCCATATTATTCTTGAAAAAATCTATACAGTATTATATGTTGTATGCAGAAGGCAGAGTAAAATGAACATAATGTGATAATTGTAGCCCCTTTTAATCCAGATCTAGTAGCTGAGTCTACTGTCCCAATGTGTTTAAACTTTTCCAAATGCAATGCTGTTGATTACCATTTGGTTAAAAATAGTAAGAAAATGTAAGTTACTGGGGCGCCAGAGTGGCTCAGTAGGTTAAGTGTCTGCCTTTGGCTTAGGTCATGATCTCAGAGTCCTGGAATAGAGCCCCACATTGGGCTCTCCACTCAGTGGGGAGCCTGCTTCTCCCTTGCCCTCTGCCTGCAGTTCTGCCTGTTTGTGTGCACTCTCTCTGCCAAATAAATAAATAAATAAACAAACTCTTAAAAAAATAAAGACTCATTAAAAAAAGAAAATGTAACTTAACTGCTATTTAGGATCCTTGACATCGAGTAAATGTTTATACACACACACACACACACACACACACATCTGTATAGCAGCAGAACAGAACTAACTCCGTTTTAAAACTTAAATGATCAAACCTTGTTATAGAAGGTAAGACATTTTTACTCCAGCAGCGTGGAGTTCAGTGTAAGAACTTTCAGGGAACAAGAGCTGCTGCTTCTCTGGAAGTTGTCAGAGACAGGCATGAGGCTGCTGACATCCCTTTCTATCTTCCTTGGTTTCCATCTGCCCTTTTGAGGAAAGTTCGAGAAGGCCTCAGGGATCTGTTTGTTCCAAGTGTACCCTAGAGGGTGGAATCTGTTGAGTTTCAGTCTTCAGCCACAAGGAGTCAGCTAGTCAGCCCTATAAATAAAAATAATCATGCCATTACGTTCTACCAGCCCACCTAGGCAGATGCTCAGCAAGATGTATGTTTCAGAGTTTCATAGTCATGGGTAGATTAAAAAACACCGACTGCAGCTGTCCTTTATATCATCAGTAACCCAGAGCATTAAAAAAAACAAAGAGGATTAATTCAGGTTTATAATGATAGATTAAATTTCCTCCTTACTCATTCAATTTCAAATATCTTTGTACTGGCCCCATGTGAAGTATTTATTTACTCACCAACCTATTCAAGTCAGACAGGTATTAACAGTGCTTCTTTTATCTTTTATTTTCTTTGTTAGCTTCACCCTCAGTGTGTTCCTCTCCACCCTCCCCTACCTCCTAGTGCTGGGGTTTTTTGTTTGTCTTTATATACCTAAATATCTATTTTCCCTTGCAATGAAATTATTCTTTTTTTTTTAAGATTTTATTTATTTATTCAAGAGAGAGGAAGAGCAGGGGGAGGGACTGAGGGACAGAGGGAGATGTAGCAGCAGATTCCCCAACAAGCAAGGAAACTAAAGCGATACAGGGCTTGATCCCAGGACCCTGGGATCATGACCTGAGCTGAAGGCAGATGCTTAACCCACTGAGCCACTAGGCGCCCCTCGCGATGAAATCATTCTAACTCCTATTCTGATCACTAGAAACTGTGTTAGCTAACAGCAGGTCTCCAGTGGGTTATTAAACAAGAAAGCCATTCTTCCTTACTGTCATCATATCACTGGTACGGAAGGATTTCATTTTAAGATGAGAAAGGGAGACACATGTTAGAATGCAGAAACTGAAACTAGAATTGATTTCAAGGGACCAACTTTCCATATCTGTTGTTCAGTCATAGAACTGCCATTGTATTATGTTGCAGACAGTACTGGCTCACCTTTACCCTGTATAAGCACTCCCAGGAGATCTCCTCTGAGCTACTGCCGAGAACATTATCAGCTTCCCAATCATGGAGAGTAAACCAGATTTTCCTAACTACTTACTACTAAAGAATTCTTTGGACAAATGAATTCATTCTAATATAGAGGCAACTCATGGGTCATTACTCATTTAAGAAGTATTTATTAAGTGCCTACTATGTGCCAAGCATTGTGCTAATAAATGAAGCTAGTAAGAAATAAATCAAGGAACTTAATGTCTGTTGGGGGAGATTGATATCAAACATGTAATTACATAGATAACCACACAAGTAACTATATATTCACATCAAATTCATTAAAAAGAAATTCAGAGATTCCTTAAGAAATTAAAAATAGAGCTTCCTTATGACCCTGCAATTGCACTACTGGGTATTTACCCCAAAGATACTGATGTAGTGAAAAGAAGGGCCATCTGTACCCCAATGTTCGTAGCAGCAATGGCCACAGTCACCAAACTGTGGAAAGAACCAAGATGCCCTTCAATAGATGAATGGATAAAGAAGATGTGGTCCATATATACAATGAAGTATTATTCCTCCATCAGAAAAAATGAAGACCCAACTTTTGTATCAATATGGACAGGACTACAGGAGATTATGCTGAGTGAAGTAAGTTAAGCAGAGAGAGTCAATTATCAGATGGTTTCACTTATTTGTGGAGCATAAGGAATAACATGGAGGACATGGGGAGATGGAGAGGAGAAGTGAGTTGGGGGAAATTGGAGGGGGAGACAAACCATGAGAGACTGTGGACTCTGAGAAACAAACAGGATTTTGGAGGGGAGGGGTGTGGGGGTATGAGCCTGGTGGTGGGTATTAAGGAGGGCACGTATTGCATAGAGCACTGGGTGTGGTGCATAAACAATAAATTCTGGAACACTAAAAGAAAATTAAAAAAAAATAAAAATTAAAACAAAAACAAAAAAACCCCAAAACATTAAAAAAAAAAAAAAAGAAGTTTAGTACGGTATTTTGTTTGTTTGTTTGTTTTTTTGAGAGGGAGAGGGGGGTGGTGGGCAGTGGCAGAGGGAGAGAGAATTCCAAGCAGGCTCCACACCCAGTGCAGAGCCCGACATGGGAATTGATTTCAGGATCCCGAAATCATGATCTGAGCTGAAATCAAGACTTGGACGCTTAACTGACTGAGCCACCCAGGTGGCCCAGTACAATCTTCTTCCTAGGCCTTAATTATAGTTTTCTAATTTTTTCCTTATTTTTTTTAAATTAAATATATATAAATTTTATTTATTTCATTTTTTCAGTGTTCCAAAATTCAGTGTTTACATACCACACCCAGTGCTCCATGCAATGTTTCCTCCGTAATACCCACCACCAGACTCACCCATCCCCCTACCCCCCGCCCCTCTAAAACCCTCAGTTCATTTCTCAGAGTCCACAGTCTCTGTGTGTATAACAATGAATTCAAACATCTGCTTTATTTTGAGCCTAGTTCTATGTGGTAGGTGGATATGCATTTGTAGTCCTAAACTATTATCACTTAATTCACTTTTCCTTTAGAGAAAATAATGTCTGAAATTCTGTGAGCCTCATCTCATTGTTATAAGCAGAAAAATGGAGATGGTCATGATTTCCAGCAGGATTTTTTTTAAGGTTTAAATTAAAGGGGCCTTAAAAGGGTAGTGGATGCTCTAAAGAAGTTTCCAAAATTATGGAACTGCTAAGTACTATTATAAACAAAAATGTGATTGATTACTCCAAGGACTGAATTATAAAGTTAAGGAGTATATCGTGCACTTGTATATTAGTATATTATATAGTATAATGTACAGTATATTGCAGCTGGACTTGAAAGAATATAGAAACATATGTGGTGGGAAAGAGGAAGCATCTTTACTAGGAACATGATGAGCAAATATGCACAAGGGGGACTCGAGATTATTTGAAAAATGGTAGGGAATCCGGTCTTGTCAGGATCAGGATGCATGTGGTCCTGAGCACGCAGAATGGGTGAGGGAGAGGCAAATCCTCAGGATCTTAGCTCTTAACTATGAGATGAGAAAAACAAAATAAAATAAAACAAACAAAAATAATATTTAATCATTGCATTAGCTTCCTGTTTTAGGTCTTTTTGTCAGGTCAGGCAACAGATGAAACTCTTATTTTTTTACTTTCTAAAAATGCGTTCTGTGTTTTTCCTCAGAAAGGACAGTGAGGGAAAGAGTTTCTTCCTGAAACTGCAAAATTTGAAGGTTAGGTCAGAATCAGGACAATAGGCTTTGAATGAACAGAGAGGTTGCTTAAGAGGGTCAATTAGAAATAGGAATGATTTCATTATTTCACTTTATGTATACATGTATGTATGTATGTATGTATGTATGTATATAACATATATATATATATATATATATACACATATTCTTGACATATATATATTTATATACCTACCTTCACCAGTTTTCTTCTATAGACTTCTACCTGAAACCATCATTTTCCTTTATAAGTGAAATCACCATTTATGAATATGTGTGAAAGAGGGTCATTACTTTAGGCATCAACAGAACAACATGAGAAGGTCAACCATTGAGAGAAAGAAAGTTTTAAGATAAGGGATGTTGGTTAATAATCTCAGTGCTGATCTCCATATAAAGATTACTTTCTTTTTTAACAGAAGAATATTTAATATCTTAAAACAAAATAAATATTTTGAGTTAGATTTTGTTTTTCTTTTAAAAGAGGTCTAAATGTAATATTGCACAGGAAGCTTCTAAGGCTTTGGGCAATTGTTTTCTAGTTCCCAGAACCTGGATCAAACCTTCTTCTGGAGCTATCAATGACATATATATTATTTAGAGTTATAACTACAAAATGACTTGAATTGGTACCTTTGGTAAATACACTATTTTTTTTTTAAAGCATTTCTTTTTAAGTAAACTCTACACCCAATGTGGGGCTCCAACTTAGAGCAAGAGTTGCAGGCTCTACTGACTGAGCCAATTAGGCGCCCCTGGTAAATGCACCATTGACTTAAGTGTGAATTCCAAGAACCCATCTGAACATAAATCCTAGATTCCAAATGAAAAGTGGTGGTTTTCCTAAGTATAATATGATGGACATTCTATGTGTCTGTTATTAGGATGGATTGTTCAGATTTGGGATATATTATAAACCTTACATGAATACTTCTCCCCTCTGACTACAAATGGACCAGCAAGCTAAGCAGTAAACTGGCAGAGACTAAAGGCATTACAGACCAGCCATAAAACAAAAACATGCTTTTAATAATCTCTAATTATCTCAAATTTGGTAGCTTTGAGGGCTCTCCACCTGAATGTGCAGCTGAATGTACATGAAAACTCAGTTTTAACCTTTTAATCTCTGTCTATGCCTATACGATAAGGCATACCTTATTCCAAGTCAGTCAATCTCTAACCCAAAAGCTGGGTTATGTTAGACCGAGCTGAACTAAAAAAGTACACGGCAGTCAACCTGGTAACATGATGGGACTCTGCGAACAATGCTCTGCTATAAAATGGAAAGGATTGTGATCAGAGTAACAAACTCTAAGAACAACAAAAGTATCAGGTCAGTGCTTGTGCAGGGATACGAACCGTATTTGCTCCATCTTCACAATATTTCACTAAGCCAAAAAATAAAGGAGTGAGATTCTATGACAATTGTAAAAAGAAAAAGAAAAAAAAAAGGCCTTCATTATATAAGTTTTCAAATTTTGTCATATTATAGCTGTTCGTGACAACTGGGTACAGAACCACTTTTGCAAAAATATCAAATGCATACACATTAAACCAATTAACCTGGATGCTCAAATAATAATGAGATGATATTTATACTGTAAGTGGGATTTGATTTTTTTTTTTTTTCAGATTAAGTCAGTACCAGAGGAAGAATTTGTTCTGTGCTCTGATGGGAGCAATGTAGAAAAAGTTTACTTATTTTAAAATTCCCAGTTATCCACAAATCACTATAGAGACTTGAGAAGACTTTTTCTCAGCTATACTAAGGGGAAAATAAAGGCAATTAAGTTTGGACTGAAGCTTACAGATTTTAAGCCTTTCCACACAATAAAAGAAGTACTGAGGACGAGACGGTGGGTTCCAATGCTGAAAGAACGTTGTGGACATTTGTTATTTTGTCTAAGAAGCGTTCCTCCTCATGTTAAGAACAGCTGTATCTTCTTTTGTTTTTTGTTTGTTTTTGTTTTTTTTTTTTAAAGATTTTATTTATTTATTTGACAGAGAGAGATCACAAGTAGGCAGAGAGGCAGGCAGAGAGAGAGAGAGAGGAGGAAGCAGGCTCCCTGCTGAGCAGAGAGCCCGATGCGGGACTCGATCCCAGGACCCTGAGATCATGACCTGAGCCGAAGGCAGCAGCTTAACCCACTGAGCCACCCAGGCGCCCCAGCTGTATCTTCTTTTGGATAAAACCAACCAACAAGCACTAGCAGGGCTTTCCAGTCACAGTACATCAGCTCTCTGTCCAGAGCGGGCAATTTACATATAGGCTACTCATCCAAGTTACACCAATCAGAACACTTTTCCAGGATTTTCCTTCCTAAACAGGAGAAGAAACAATGCTTCTCTGGCATTCAGAAGTGTGAACAACAAAAGCGTTGGCTGTCAAGTTTCCTTCTGTTAGGAGAAGAGCTACTCTGATTAATACAGATATAAGAGAAAGAAAGAAACTTCTAATTGCATCCTAATTCCTACTTCTAAGAGTCTGAGGGCCAGATCTATGAATGAGTTGCCAAGACCCCCTAGTATCTTTCTCGTACACATTCCTCTTTCTGACTAACCTTGCCGGGGGTTCAGCTTCTAAGCTAACAATCCTAACTAATCCCAAAACACAAATTGACAATATTAGTTATATTAAGGTGAGGTTATTATATATTAAGAATTGTTATTCATATTTAAGGAGAGGTTCATTAAATAGTAAAATGATACAAGCTAGCTGAAAAGTGTCCCTTGCTCCTAATGTTATTTTCCCTTGTGGGTTGCTAAGGATCCCACAGTGCTTACCTTGCTAAGATCTTCCCTCTGTGTCTCGAACCCTCCTCCCTACTAAAGCCTACGTGCCATTACTGCAAGAGCTCAATACGTATTAGTAATTCCTTATTCCTATCTCTCTGGCCCTTTACACGGGATTGGAACAGTCTGGCCTCTTGCCCCTCTGCTATGAAGAACTGCTACAGCTGGCTTTCATTGATTTGTCTTCCGATCCCTTCTCTTGTAATTGCTCCTCCTTAAAGATTTTTGATTGAGAGCAAGTGAGCGGGGGAAGGGACAGACGGAGAGGGAGAAGCACACTCCCTACCGAGAAGGGAGCCTGATGTGGTTCTTGAACCAAGGGCTCTGGGATCACGACTTGAGCTGAAGGGACACTATGCTTAACTGACTGAGCCACAAGGGGCAGAGAATTGAATTTTGATGCCTTCGTAGGTTAACTATTATTGCCTTAGGTTATCAAACTTCTCGTTTTTGTTTTTTGTTTTTTGTTTTTGTTTTTTTTTTGCTTGTTCGTCTATGGAAGATATTGGCTATGCTTAAAAGAGTATAATCTGCTGACTGAAATCACCTTATGAGGTCAAAGTACAATGTCAAAATCTGCACTATTTGTAAGTAGACTATTCAGAAATTCCACACAGCAAAGAACAGTAAGCGCCCTTCCCAGGACAGATTCTCTAACATAGGGCAACTTGTGTGTTTAGCTTTAAGTCCTGTGAGGGTGGTAAATTTTGGTGGTGTTTTTAACCAAATTCCCCATGCCTGAAAGAGCAGCTAATACATGTGATAACTAACTTTTTTTTTTTTTTTTTTTTGAGACCTAACCTGTGACTGGTTAGATTTGAATCATTTTGCCAAATAACTGAGTATATGTTTTAAATTTTGTGTGTGTACTCCTAAAATGCGCAAAGCCCTCTGGACAATTATGGTATGAGTCAGAATTCATCTTGAAGAAACTTAGTCTAGGAGAGGAGAGAGATGATATTAAAAACAGGCATACTAAAAATTCAAATGAAATGATTCTGTATTCAAGATCCAGCCAACGTACTACTGTTTGCTTTCCAGAGAAGCTACCACTCCTTTCTACAGAGACTTAAAGTTTCGCTGTAGAGGACTGGCTGTTAAGTTGGGTCTGAAAATCTGACTAGGATTCCAACAGAGAGAAGCTCCAAGCCAGAGAATGACTAGCCCCCCACATCAGTCTTAATGTCTTTTCTAAGTCTCTACGAAGCCAGCAGAAATAAAACATAATGTGTTCAGATAGCTGAGATAACTTTACTGTACTTCATGAAGCACTTTGGTTTCTTTAAGACATAAGTGCTTTAAGCTGTTTGGAGTGCCCTCCCAAGGGGAAAAATGTGACTTTTCTACCACTGCTCCTTGAAGAGACATGAGTCATTTGAAAAAAAAAAAAAAAAAATTTTTTTTTAAGAGTTCAGGTTTCCGTTTTAAGCCTCTGCCACATTACCACTGAACTACCTATTAGTGAAAAATACAGTTATTCCAAGCAAAGGAATGATATTAGCTTGATATTACTTACCTTCTGACAGGACTATGTTCTCCCCTGACAAATCTCCCTCCCCTTCTTCAACACTTTGGGGAAAATTTTAAAGTCGTGACTCATCAAACCGCAGTTACACATGCTGAACTTTGGTAACTCCTTCAGCAAAACAGGTTTGTTCACAAAATGGACTCCTCACTCATTTTCTAAGAAAGTCTCTCTTAGGGTAGTGACATAAGCCACACAACAGCTCCCTTCAAAGCAGTACTTGTTTTCACAAAACCCCATCTATAGAGTTAAAAAAAAAAAAAATCTCATGGTGATATGAAACTCAGTACACTCAAGCTACATGTAACTTAGATGTTTTGGTGTAAAGGAAGTTGAGGAGATACTAAATTTTAAGAAGTCCATGAGGCAGTTTTTCTGATCTTCATTTCATTTCCATATTGCAAATATCAAGTGCTGTAAAGAGTATTTGCCTAACCCATCATTTCTAATCCTGGTGAGATTTTTGTGCTCTCTCTCCACCCAACTAAGCCCTTATTCTCTTGACACTTAGAGTACTTTAAACAAATTTACCTGTGTTCACAGCAAATATGCCTCAGCCCCAGGCAGCTGACTTCTTGTTCACCCAGATGGAAATTAAACCTCAATGTGCATATTGCAAGCACCTGCCACAGCCTCTTAAAAATGCAAGACCTTAACCAGGCAACAGGGATATAGTTTCAGAGAGGAAGAAGAACTACATTGGTGCCCTTCATCGGAAGGGTAAGGATCTTTAATTCTCTCAGATTGTGCACTGTACACTCATTAGCTGCATTTAAATTTCTTGGGGTTCTTCTGAATCTGGCTATCACATGAGGAATTTAGAATTGTTTTTTTTCACATTTTGCTTATTTTTAGTCTTTCCAAAAGACTCCTGGTTATGTAGCAGATTTAGGGAAAATGTTAGAATTTGCATGTTTGGCTTTGAGCTTAAAGATGTGATCTTGGTTATAAAATGTGTGCAGCGTTCCCCCCCCTTTTAGCTTATATTTTGATGCTTATTTTATGACAGTTTCATGATCTTCCATATTTACATGGATGTATAAAAAATATAAAATATCTAAAAAAATTCAAAGATGGTTTTTATATACTAGCTAGCTACACAGAAGTCACTTCCCATAGTTTTTTTTTATTTTTCTTTTTTACAATTATGGCATTGCAAGACATCTCAAATCATTCCATAATGAAAATTGGTCTTAAATTCCATGCCATCATTATGCATGGAGAAAAAAGGTGGTGTGTTGTTGTAAAACCCAAGCATTATCTGTTACCATTAAACTAAGTTACATCTGTCTTGCAATAAGGAAGTGAAAGAGGTTGTTTAGGACTTTGTCAAAATTAGAGATAGCCATTTACTGTGGACAAAATATTTTTAATTTTTATAATATCAATACTTCAAGACACCAGGAGATAAAGATCAGTCAAAAGTTTATCTTACTGTCCAGCTATTTATTTTATCTAAAAGAGTACAAACAAAATTTATCTTCACTTTTCATCAGTGAGATAAATTTCTTTTCAACTGTAAGAAGTTTCTGGACCTCACATTCTTGGGGATGCACACTAAAGGATTTGTTGATCTTTAGCTATAATTCTATAGGCATGACGAGGCAATGGCGTCATGAGGGAGGCATTCTGACCCATCCGTTGTCTTCCTTAAGACCACAGGACTCTCTAGTCTCAACTCTGCTACATCAAGGAGGGAGGGTCACTGGAAAGGATTAAGTAAGAGGCAAGTAGCAATATTTTCCAAACAAAGAGAAATTTCTCACAGAAATCCATTAAACATTACATTTTATCTCCATTATAATATATGTATAATTTATCTCTGGACACTGGGCTCATAGATTTAGCAGGAATTACAAAAAACAATACCGAACACTCACAATTTGCTAATTCACTGAATTTTCTACAAGGAAAAAAATTATTAATCATATGCTAGTGGGGCTTTAAGTCTATATGAGGGCATTTAATCAAGCAGGTACTTGGTTAAGTGAGTCTGTAATAGAAATTTATAGACTTAACAGAAATTTAATTTCTCACAGTTTTGGAGGCTAGAAGTTCGAAGATCAAGGTATTGGCAGGGTTGGTTTTTTCTGAGGGCCGTGAGGCATGGACTTGTTCCAAAATGCTCTTTCTTTGTAGATGGCTGTCCTCTCCCTGTGTCTTTGTATTGTCTTCCCTTTGAACATAGGTGAGGTTTCTTGCCACTACTTCTCTGTCGCTGCCCCTCAGCAGGACTACATTTGTTCTACCCAAGGACTCAGTGTTCCTCTTTTTTCTCCCATCAAATGATCAAAAAAGGAGACTATGAGGAGTTTCTCTGTGGAAGAGATATCCCTCATCCCAAAGGGCAGTAACTCTTGTTCCGTACCAGAGCTCTGTCTCCGCAAAAGCTTCTGGAAGCTTGTTCTTTCAGTATCCTGTTTCCCCTGTTACTTCAATTCTCTTCCTTTAATGATTTTATAGATTTTCAATTAAAAATACATTACGATTTTCTAATTCTACATCACAATTAAGATCTTGTCGCTCCCCATTTTCCCACATGTTATGCAAGTATATGCAGATATCTAAGAGTTGCCTACACTTTCCCCCACATTCTTAGCTCCTAGGTTCTTCTCAAGCCACTTTCTCTCCAAGATGCTTCCAAAACTCTTATCCATATAATGTCATGTTTAGAGAAATTCGAGATTTACAGAATAATGGAAAGTACAGAGAGTTCTATTCCCTCTACCACTGGCCTTGGTGTCCTCTATTATTTTACTTTTTTAGAAGTTTTAAAAATTTATTTATTAGAGAGAGTGAGCATACACACAAGCCAGGGGAGGGGCAGAGGGAGAGGGAGGAGCAGGCTCCCAGCTGAGAGGGGAGCCCAGTGCAGGGCTCGATCCCAGAGCCTCGGGAGCATGACCTGAGCTGAAGGTGGATGCTTAACTGGCTGAGCCACCTAGGTGCCCCTCAGTGTCCTCTACTATGAATATCTTGTGTTTGTCTGGTGCATTTGTTATAACTGGTGAACCAATATTGATACATTATTATTGACTAATGCCCTACTTTTACATTAGGGTTTACTTTCCATGCTGTATAGTTCTGTAGATTTTGCTAATAATGTCATATAATAATAATGTCATGCATGTAACATTACAGTATCACACAAAAGAATTTCCCTGCCCTAAAAATCCACTTACTCCTTCCCTCTCCCCTTCTCCCTACCCCTGGCAGTTATGAGACTCTCTGCTGTCTCTACAGTTTGCGTTTCGGGAAACTCATGTAGTCGGAATCGTATAGTATAGAGCCTTCTCAAACCCCTCATGTCATTTAGCAATATGTATTTAAGATTTTTTCAGGTCTTCTCCAGGATTAACACCTGATTTTATCATTGAGTAAAATTCCATTGTGTGGACATGAAAGGGGTTGTTCATGTGTTCACCTACTGAAGGACATCTCAGTTGCTTCCAGTTTTTGGCATTTGTAAATAAAACCGCTAGAATCATTTTTGTGCAGGTTTCTGTGTGGGCATGAATTTCCCAAGTCATTTGAGTACATATCTAGGAGTGCAATTGCTGGGTTATAAAAGATCTTGTTTAATTTTGTAAGAAACTGACAGGCTATCTCCTAAAAAGCTGTGCTGTTTTGTATTTCTAGCAGCAATGAATGAGTGTCTTGTCAGTTGGGCTTTTGAGTTAAGAAGTATCTATTGCTCATACAAATATTATTATGCAATGAGTTCCTACTTTTTTCTTTTGCCACTGAAAGGTTTTGCTCCAAGTGTGTTGACACAGAAGGGAAAATCACTGTGATGGCACAAAATACTAAGAGCTGTAGAAGGATCTGTGTACAAAATGTGTGGTAGTTAAACTGGCGTTAGGAAACCTGAAATTTCCTAACTTTGGCTTTAAATAACTCCATTGCTTTCCTTGAGCCTAGAAAACAGAGTTTGACCTCCTGATCTTAACACACATCTTAATTTTCCTCCTCCAAAACTTCTTGAAAATTTATTGGAATAAAATTAGTTACAACAGCCAATGTGACAGTGTTATACTCTCTCTCTCTCTCTTATTTTTTAGGATAAAAAGAGAGGAAGAAGGATTCCATATGCAAAGATAAGACAGATTTCTGCAACATCAAGTCACTAATTCTAGCATGATCCTGTGGACGGAAGTGTCAGAAATGACTCACCAAATCATCTACTGACTTTTCCTCAGTCACACAGGAATAGATACTAAGCCACCACTGAATCTGAGTTTCTGTCTTCTCTAAGATTTCTCAACTACAGAAGAAAATATAGAAAGGCAGAGAGACCCAAGCCTAAGTATGTTAGCTGTTTTTGTTTGGTGGACATTGGAATTAAACAGAAAAAAAATGTAGCATTCATCTAAGTTATAAATAAAATTAGCCTTTACCTCCAAACTCACACCAGGAGCAAAGCAGTAAGCCCAACATAAATGAGTTTTCAGCACCTTTTCTTTTATCCTTAGATTGTACCAGAATACGAAGTTTCAGAAAATCTAGTGAAATGGGAAATGGGACCACCTTGTTCTTTTCCCCAGTGATCTCAACTGCTAACGACCAGCTTAGTAGTGGAACCTGAATTAATGCCCCAACGTCAACCGTTGCTGTGGTCATGCTAACACAAATGTATATGAGCAGATTCAAGTCGACTATCTGCTTTAGAGAAGTCGAAACCCATGTTTCTCCCATGACTAAGAATCTTTCAATTACTCCCTTAGATCAGACCAATTATTTTGTGCATATCATGTGTGTGTAAGTAAATTTATTTAAATTTAAAATATTAAAAAATTGAAGTAGAAAGTTTTGCCTGTTTGTGAACATTGTACAGAGAATGAAAAAAAAAGTAATTTCTACAAATCAATAAGGAATAGGTGGATGGTCCATTAGAAGAATGGGCCAAAAACTTGAACGGGCAGTCCAAAAAAAGAATATCCAATAACCAACATATAAGTTGGTTATTGGATACATATAAGTTGGTTATTGGATATATATATATAACATATAACCAATATATATAACATATAACCAACATTAAAAAATGTTCAATTTCATTAGTCATGGAGAATGGTAAATTAAAACTCTAAAGTAATACTACTTCATAACACCAGAGTTGCTGAAATGAACAAAGACAATGTCGAATACTGAGAAGGCTAAAGAACAACTAGATTTCTCCTTTACTGCTGTGTTGGTACGTTGGCACAACTTTGGGAAACTATGTGGCAGTCCTGACTAACGCTAAATGTATGCATATCCTATGAAACTAGCAAAAGGATCAGAAGATACACACAAAATACTTACAGCCACATGTTTGTAGTAGCCAGAAATTAGAAACATCCAATATTTGACTAGAAAAAAAGATTAAAAAATCGTGATATAGTTATACAACAGGATACCATAGGACAATGAAAATAATGAAAAGCCATATACACACATATATATGTATATGTATATATACATAGATATATATACATGTACAAACAATAATGATATCTGCCATAACATGGTTGGATCTCACAAACAGGACCTTGGACGAAACATTCGACACAATGTCCGATTACTTTAAACATACAATTTTGAAATTTTTAAGCATACAGAAAGTAACAAAGTAACCGCCTTTGTATCCAACACTTAAGTTTAACAAATGCTACTTATTTCAGAATGCTTTAAAAAAAAAAGAGAGAGAGAGCGATGTATGTATGGTGAACAAAATGGTGAACAAACCCTTACTCTTTGGCTTTCACCTTCCTTTCTCCTCGGGGTTAACCTGTACCCAGAGTCTGTAATTGTCCTTCTCAATCACGCTATTGTAATGTCTCATATGTGAGCATTTCTAAAATATATACTATTGTTTTGATGTTTAAATCATTTTCTTCAGAGGATACTGCTCTTTTTGATTAACATTACATTTTTAGCATGGATTCAAGTTTATTAACCTAGTTTGTTCCTCTTATATCATTTTTTGGGATAATTTCTCTACTGATAGATAACTGGGTTGTTTTCATTTTTTGGATAATACAAGTGATATTTCAATCTTCATATGTATACATAGCACCTTATGATATAGTTGTATTCTCTCGATTATATAACTAGGAAGACACATATTTTCTACTTTTTTGGGGTATGTGTACTTCACTCCTCATCTTCAATCTTTTTCAAGCTTTTTAAAACACAACATAACATTCAGTCGGAATACATTTACATCTTTACATCGGGCACTCATAAATATATATACATATCACCATAAGCTAAGTGTTCATAAAATAGTATTTACTTTATAATATATGGCACACTCTGATAGTTTCCATGATTTTCCTTTTCGTCTAGTTTCTCCTATTTTTTTTTTTTTTAAATCTTGGTCAGTCAGTACATAGTAAATCGACTTCGTACTCTACTAATGATTTTGACCTAAACATTGAAACACACTGCTACAGATGTGCCTGGATATCCAAAACCCAAAAAATTGTCTTGCTGGGACCTGACCTACTGAGAAACTTTTTTTTTCTTTCCAAAGTCCATCGGGATAAGGAAATTCCAATCTCAGGAATTCCAATCATGGTTTACTTTGGGGGGGGAGGCAGGGTGATTCCTTTCATTTTTTCTTGCTGAATCCTTAGCAAGATAAACTTATCAAATATTAATCCATCACATTCTCAGCCTCCCACACTGATGTTAAGAAAACAAAGTTCCCTCCACTTGTTCTATACAGCTAACTTTGTCTGTTTTTCCTTAAGTGAGGTCCAATAAAGATGCACTCATATGAACTTCACTATCCATGTGACGACCTCATTACCTTGAGCAGGTAAAATTTAAAAAGTGTATATATTTTTTCTGTTGGGAATAACTGAGTATTAACCATCGTCATCACCCTAGTAACTCAGTCTGTGTGTGCACGTACGATAATTGACTATTGATATATCCAGAGGTAAAGGGAAAACCCATTTAGAACATTTTAAATGCCAACTAAAGCAATGTTTCCATGGACTGTGGACAGCAGGAGTGAAGAAGTCTGGATGTGGATAAAGTTTGGGATGAGTGAAATGCTGTTCTTGGTGATTCTGAATATATGTCTTTCTCCATACGAGAAGTAATGCATCCAACAGAGCCTAACATAAAGGGGTGCGAGGAAATCCCTTAGTAAACCAGATCTTTTGCTGGATGGAGTCTTAGGCATACACTTTTGCTCTGTTAACACATAATGTGTGTGAGAGACACTGTATGTTGTCTCATTGTTTTGCTTCCTCTTCCCTATCAGGCCTACACTAAAGGAGTAAAAATAAATAGGCTTTGAAAATGTAACACATAGTGGTTGCTTTCTGCGATCTTTTTTTCTCTTTTCTTCTCTTCCTTTACTTTTTGGTGTCTCTCTCAGTAAAGTGAGCTGGAGCTGGTGACTCATCTTATAAAAGCAGCAGCAGTAGTGAGTCATGTCTCCAAGGCTGCAGTATGTGGCATTTCAAATGCAGAAAACATTTAACTCCTGATTATCCCTCAGCTGTTAATGATAACATATGCTATGCTTTCTTTTATTTCCACAAATCCACTTGATTGTGTGGGTGGAGGAAGTTTCCAACAGATTACTAACAACAATATTCCTATATGATTACGGACTTTCGTTACTTTTTATATTTGGGAATTTCACTATCTTTTAGAGTTATAGCTGAAAGTTAACTTTGAAAAAAAATTTCTTCTTTTTGTTCTCAATTCTTCCACAAGGGCCACATCTATTGTTGCTATAAAGGTCAGCCAGTACCTTACAAATCCAGGGAGATAAAGCAATTCCTCTGGACTTGTGCTACTGGTAACCACAAAAACAAAACAAAATGAACCTATATGTTCCTCTTACGTTGTTGTATTTTAAAAAAGGCACATAGACTTTTTTCTTCCTTTCACAAGAGTGTCTCTGTTCAGAATTGTTCCAAATCTTCCATTACCAGAGTTAGGACTACAAATATACAAACACAAATTTCATCAGTTATCTTTTCCCCTTTGCACCTGACTAAATAAATGTATTATTAGAAAGCTGGTCTGTGTCTTCTGTCAAAATGTAACGCAATCATATGAAACAACTAATTAGGTAGTAGCTAATTAATTCATTCAACACATACTTACGCTGGGTGCCGAAGATATAAATTGGCATTTTCTCAAATATTTAGATTAGCTGATCATCCTACGTCAGGATATGTTGACTTCATTGCAATTAGCATTGAGAATTTTAAAACTGATAATATTAAGAAAGTATTTTCATTGATTTTTGTAAAGCTTACACACGCACACACACACACGCACACACACTCACACACATATAGTAACATCTATATAATGACCTGAAATGTCTCTGAGGAAAAGAGGGAAAAGAACAAACCACTAAAATGTCCCATAAACGGAACCACACACTATGAAAGAGTTTATACCTCTACATAGTGCAATGGAAATACATAAAATTTTGTTAGGTTTTGTGAAGAATAAAATTGAATCACCTTTGAGGCTACCAAAACAAATTTCCCTTCTTTGTGTCAAGTAGGAAATTTCTTAAGGCACCCGTTTTGTAATAGCTTTATTAATCCTTTCACTTTACAGTTCTAATGCTCTGGTTTATGTTCAACTACTCTAGAATGTCAAGGGTGTATGCATGTCTATCTGTAACACTCATTCTATATAAAGAAATTACTATAAATAGGCCTTCTTCAAAGGCCAATACCTTTTTTGAATGTCATAATGATCATATTTCTAGCATTGATTTTGTTCACAATTTTGGGATGATCTGGAGCTTTATTTCTTTTACATTTCTAATTTATATCTACAAGCTATATGCAAGCACAATAAGTATTAATTTAATTTAATTTTGTTTTGTTTTGTTTTTAAGTAGGCTCTATGCCCAGTGAGGAGCCCAATGGAGAGCTTAAACTCACAATCCTGAGCTCAAGAACTGAGCTGAGGTCAAGAATTAGATGCTCAATCAACAGAGCCACCCAGATGCTCCAAGAAATCTTTTATTTTAAGGCAGGAAAATGCTGGTAAAATATAGATAAAATGGGGTTGCCTATGTGGCTCAGTGGGTTAAAGCCTCTGCCTTCGGCTCAGGTCATGATCCCCAGGTCCTGGGATCGAGCCCCGCATCCGGCTCTCTGCTCAGCCAGGAGGCTGCTTCCCTCTCTCTCTCTCTGCCTGCCTCTCCGCCTACTTGTGATCTCTGTCTGTCAAATAAATAAATAACATCTTTAAAAAATATATGTAAATAAAAGGTAATCAGCACTGCAAGATGTTAAAATTTACAAAAAAAAATATATATTATTTCTCAATTGTCACAAGAATTCTACTGTTTAGACAGCCTGGATAATATTACCCCTATTTTACAAAAAGTAGAAACAGATTCAGGGAAATTAACTATGTCCCCAAGATCACATAGTAATAAGTGATGGAGCTGGGGATTCAAGCTGAAAGGGTTTTCTTGGGTTTATATTGAAGTTTATACATTTTTCATTTCACAATCTGTTTAAAGAAGGGTGCCAATCATTGGTAACAGGATTGGGGTAGACAGTCCTGTGTTCTTGAAAACATACTGCATTCTATTTTTTCTGGAAAAAGTAGTGCAAACTAAAGAGGAAAAAGAAAAAAAAAATCTGTCCTTCCGTTTTGTTTTTTTTTTCCCCTTTGTGCTGTCAGCTAGGAGTTGGTTTAGTGAATAGTTTTGCAAGACTTGTTTCACTTTGTTTCAGAGGAGGCTGAGCCACACATTTCAAACAAAGGGCAACCAATTACTAACTTCTGGTTGCTAGGTGTGGTCCCCTTTCAAACTCCATAAAATCAGAAGCACAAGGCTTCACTTCTAGTAGGAAACATTCACAGTTGAATCTCTCTTCAGTGCTTTGGAAGAAGTTGGGGAAAAAGGGTAAGTCTTAGCTTTCTTTTTAGTTAGTTTTGATTGTTTGGAAAACTTTTTCCATCCTGACGTTACATGTTACTGCTTCTCCAGGGTTTAGGGCTGCCTGCATTTCGTTATGTTTTGATAAGTCTTTCTGTAAAATCACATTGGGTATTTATATTTTGGAAACCACAAAATCGTAATGTTTCGTTTTACTTAAGAAATACAGCTTTACAAATATGGACCGTTTGCTTAGTACTGGATTATTGTAGTGTTGAGGAGTTAGCATGGAAAAAAAAGGAAAGAATGTGTTTTCCTCCCCCGAGTTATACATTTCCAAGAGCTGTGTGGGTCTTACATGGAAATCATGATGGAGGTTGGATACTTAAGGGCAGTTAGCACAGAAGAGCAGAAGTGCCAGAGGTGGGTTTCAGGAAACGGTTTCAAAATAGCAGGATTTCTTAATTTTCTTTTTTGGTAAGAATCAAACAGACTCCGACCTCAGAGTGATAATCATGCCCTTTGTAATTAACATTTGAAATTACGCTATGTTTATTCTTGCAGCATAAATAAACAAGAGGATCCGCTTATTAATCATTTCATTTAAAGAGGGTGTGGCCACATTCTTATTCCTGTAGTCTGTGTCACAGACAGGCTTTTCCAGTGCTGCTCTGAAAACCTAAGGGGAAGGGAAATATTTTCTGGGTGGCATCAGATTAAGTTCTTCCTGTGAATGCCAGCTGGGTCCTCCAAAAATTATTCTGTTTAGTAGTATCTAGATTGTGAATGAGAACTTATGGCCATAAAACTCCCCAGAAAAGGACAAAGCAGATCTAAAGCAGAGTTTTTAACTGCTGTTGGATATATTTGCAGAAGTGAGAGAATTTGAATCATAATATAGCCAGCTAGTGTTCATTACAAGATTTCCTCCAAGACTTTTTCTCTTAGCCCGTTTCAAATGTTAAATTAAATGTCCTGAAGTCTGACTTTTTAAAGCTAGCTTGATTAGGAAAGGTGTGCTTTTTCTTGCCTTGTTTATATCTAAAATTACACATGGACTTTGAAAAAAGAACATTCCCCTCTGCACCCCGGAACGTTATTTTGGTAGCTGGAAGAGAAGGCACATTGTAAGATGATTCAGATGTGGTAAAGTGCTGGTTTCCTGATTCTGAAAGGGCCTCCTCTCCAGAAGTTACGATACCACCCTGGCTTCAGGCCCAACCACAGGAGGTAGCCAGCCAACACCAGACTGATTTGGACAAAACAGTTTATGATAACATTATTCAGAGTTTCATGCTTCTTAAGTACCATCTCAATAAGAAGATCTGCAAAGGTTAATTTCTGTGTATGACCTTAGTTTGCTGAGTTGGTTGTTCTTAATCCTCTCTAGACCCTAGAGTTGTATTTGAAATCAGAGCTAAACAGCTAAACCAATGGAACTATTATTTTTCCGTGATTAAACCCAAAGTGGTTTTTAGAGTAAATGAGTTCATTTTTCTTTAAAATGGGATAAGATTTTATCTGAAAGATCAGAACAGATACAATTTATATAATATCTTCCTTAATTATGCTAATTTTCTTCACCTCCATCCACTTGAGGTGAAATTTAAGTAGACACTTCAGAGATCTCAAGCATTTTAGATACTGTTTGTTCCAACACGCTTACTTTTACAAATGAAGACCCCTGGAGAAGTTTAATGTTTTCTTGAGGCCATACAGTCCGTTAAAGAGAATCGAAATAGGGTTCAGCACTCCTCAATACTTATTTTTATATCCTATAGTTATGGGAAAACATTTGTTAAATGTATAGATATGTTTCCTAAGTAATTAGCACTGGTACACTGCTGATTGATTCAATAACACTTATTACCATAGTGAAATCCAGGGATTGGAGGAACCTAGTGAAGAGTGGGTTAGCTCTGCTCTCATGGTAATCCTACTGGGGAATACAGATAGGTCAATAGAAGGTAATTATCCAGAATGGTAGGGGCTAGTGCAGTAAAGGAAGAAGCCTTGGGAGAACACAGAAGCTCATCCAGTTGAGTGCTGAACCAAGGGGAGATTGCTGGAGGATGTGAGGACATCTATGCTGAGTCCTTTTAGAAGCAACATTTTGGCATAGGAGAGAGAATATGGAGGAAGAAATGGTATTCCAGATAAAGGAAACACCCTGTCCAAAGACCCAGAAACAAAATATTCATGAGACTACGTTTTGTAAAGTGGTTCTTCCTAAGTCATGCTGCTGTATAGTCTAATTCCTTCTCTCACACAGGTAGGTGTGGAAAAGATTTGTGAAATGTACATTCAAGGGAAAAATGGAGTACACGCCAAATCATTGAAAAAAATAAACACCCGAGGGCTAGGGCGAACTCTGCCCCAGTCTCCATGGTTTCGCTCTTAATGAATTTGATTCTCAAGTGTGAGCTATTTAAAAATAACATTGCTGCCACTGTCTTTTGGTCATTAGTTTAAAAGAATATGCAATCAGAAGGCATGGATTTATGTATGACTTAATGCTTGCCACTTCCGTCTAAAACACTGCCCCCCAATCACACCATTTTTCCCAGGTAGAAAATGGGAAGAAGGGAGTTGTCTGATGCAAGGATTAGTTGCTGTGTAACTGATCATTCCAGATCATACTAGGAAGGCGTGAGAGGCCACAAAACTCAGCTTCTGTCAGATCTTGGAAGTGGTCTTTCATGAGGCCAAGAGAGATAGAAATTGTGGTTAACAACAACAAACAAACACTTTTTGTAATCATTTTAATCATTCAGAAGAGCTGCAAGAATATTGCACAGAATTACCATATCCTTTATACCCAGATCCCCCCGTGGCTAATATGCCTCATTTGTTTTAGCCTCTTCCCCCTTCCACCCTCCCAATGTATTTTTTTCTGGAACATTTGAGAGAACATGACAGATATGATGTCCCTATGCCTCTAAATGACTTCTGTCTCTATATAGTAAAAAAACAAGGACACAACAATAGTGCAGTTTTAAAAAATCAGGAAACTAACTTTGATACAAGCCTTAGTTTCTCAAATTTCGAGTTGGTGCAATTACTAATGTACCCATTTCTGGAATGCCTTTATCTTCTAGTTTAGCAAGCATGGATACTGCATTCTGCCTATTATATTTTTATGTGTCTTACCCTCTTTAATTCCTTGCTGAATGAGGAAGATCTCTCTTCTGAAACATAAATATACAAAAAAAGACTCATCTCTAGAAAGTTACACATTTATGCACAGATAAATGAGATCGGTTGGCAGTGCACGTTCACAAACACATTTAGAAGAAACTCTGAAATATTAATGTCCATATAGGTCAACCTATCTATAAATGACCAATTTCATCTTCAAATTAGATGCTGTTAAGATCTGAGATAAACTTGGTTTCAGAGCTCATTAGTAGCCAGATTTTATATATATACATATATATATGTGTATATATATATATATATATACATAGAGCCAAGGTATATTAATAAAATAAGCTCTTAATTACCTACTATAAACACTGCAACTAAAAAAAAAACAGAAAAAAAGAAGATCTTTTGTGAAGTCATAGAATTATCTAGTTTACTTTTTGAACTGTACAGTTCTATTTTCTAGGTCAAATTATTCTCTGAATAGTAATCGTATCTGATATTTGTATAACATGTAGCAGTCTATAAAGTATGTTTGGATATATTATTTATGTATAGTTAAGCCAAGTGTTATCTTTCTATTATTGAATAGGTTAATGCTGGTTTTTATGCAGAGGGTAATTACTGAAGAGACCGAATGGTTTAGCAATTCAATTTGGCCAAAAAATTTTTTGTTTTTGGGGAGTGTGTGTGCTGAGGTGGGTAGAAACAGAGGTGTATGGGGGCAGACTGGGGGAGGGGCAAAGGGAGAGAGAGAGAGAATCTTTAGCAGGTTCCACACCCAATGTGGAGCCTGATGGGGGCTCCATCCAACCCTTCTGTGGAGATCTCCACAGAAGCAGAAATCAAGAGTTGAAGGCTTAATCGATTAAGCCACCAAGGTGCCCCACTCCCTGCCTTTTTTTTTTTTTTTTTTTTTTGGCCAAAATACTTATGCTGTGGTATTTGCAAGGCTATGTTGCAACTGTTAAAGATTTCTACTAATATATGCAGTTGGCATTAAGCAATTAACTATTAGTACATGATAAAATCTCTTACCTTCAGGGCAATTTCTTATATCCTACCACTATTCCTATGTTTTAAAGCTAAGATCTAGGAGCTATTATTTGGCTACATTGAGATTCTATTTTCCTCTCATTGCCTTTCTGAGATGGTCTCTTCAGACTGCTTTTCTTCTCTAGGCCATGATTTTAGACTATCCAAATTGTTTCAGATGACAAGTTCTAGGAACTCAGAAGATATGTTACAAAGCTGTCTCCTCTGTAGACTCTGTTGTGTCATACAAATTATTCAGTCCCCTTATTTTTGTTGTTCTGTGTTATAAATAAACTGATGGATTATGTGAGCATTTTTTAGAAGTGAAAAAATGAAGGAGAGGAAAGCTTTCATAAAAATTATTTTGAAGTTGTGAGATTCATGTTTAAAATTATATTTGACAGTATTCTTAGTCTCTGGTCTCTTCTGAAGTTTTTGTTCTGTTAGGTTTTCTAACTGAAAAGAGTGGAAATACTGTAATGCTTATTTTGCTGATGGGAAAATACTTTCCTAAGTGACCAATCGCATCAGTCATTTTGAGGCTTCTACTTTACGAAGGTCATAGATGAGATTATAAAAATGGGAATTTCAACTACCAGAAACCTTGCCAGAAATTGCTAGACGTTCTGGATGCGCCAACTAAATAACTGGAAAATGAAACTCCACGTGCCAACAGCAATTGCACCAGATTACGACTGTAATGGGAACTAAAGCCTTGTGCAAAATTGTATATCATGACTTTACCTCAGGAAATAACTTCAAATTTATCAGTTGCGGGGGTGGGGTGGGGAGGAGATTACTTTAAATGAATGCACAATATATTGGTTCTTCTCACAGATGACAGAATAGTAATTTGAACAATCCCCTGATAATTAAGTGGAGATAGTTTCTGCTTTAGATACGATTTCCCTCACGTATTTAATCTCATTACTTGAAACTGAGGTTATTTTTCAGCAGGTGTGGCTGAAATACTTTGTCTGAACATGCTGTTCAGGGATCAGGTTATGAGTCTTACTCCTCATGATTCATTGACCTTCATATCAAGAATTTAAAACTACTGAGATTACCCTTCCAAACTCTTTTCAGATGTATTCACGGTCATAGTCTCTAGAGGGATAAACAAAAGGGTATGGAGAGATACATTGACCTTAAACATGGACTCCTAAAAACACATCCCCAGACAAAAAGGATCACTGGTAGCTTCTTTTGTGGATAAACCAGGGAACACGTTAGGTTTCAAACATGCTTCAGATCTTAAAAATATACATGATCGATTAAATAAAAATGCTGCTGAGCCATGATAGCAATTCAAAAAATTTCAAGATAGAGTTTGCCAAAAGGGGGCATCTATGTTGCAACCTTTACCCTGGTGCTTCCTGTGAGAACAAAGAACCCGTTACAAAATCCGAGTTTTTTTGTGTGTTGGGTGGGAAAATATGAACTAGTATTTAGGACGGCTCAACTAGGAAGCAATGTGAGTATAGCAATTACTCCAAGTACTGAAATAATCTTATATCAAGGAATGGAAAAGGAAACTGAATTATTTGAGGGAGAAATACCATATTCAGATGGTATTTCTGAATCTTTATCAAACTTCTTTAACATTTTGAGTCTGAATCTGAATTTTGAGACAGACAGCAGACTGCCACAGATGGTTTTTACCTCATAAATGTAAAACTTTCTGCTCTTTCTCTAGCCATTACTTTTCTTTAAGCCCTCACCAATCCTACACAGATTCTCTAAAGGTCTACAAGCAGTCTCCAATCTTTCATCCTGCCCATCTCTTAGCCATTCTCTATGATACAGGATAAGTGATCTTTCTGAAATATAAAAGGAATCATGCTGCCGTCTTTTTAGAAATCCATTCATGTTTTCCTAAAGCTTTGGAGATACATTTAGACTTCTTTGATTGGGCTTCTGTCAATATTTCTTGCTTTGGTAGGTTTCTTTCCGTGTCCCAAATATGACAACCTCCTCTCTGTTTTGTTCTCTTTAACTTTTCTGTCAGGTTAATCTTGACTCATTTCAAGAGAGGCTCAGATCAGCCAGCACAGCCTCTTAGCTTTTGTCTTTTCGCACAGGAAGCACACACTTGCTGAGACAAGGATGCTGTTTCAATATTTTCTGGCCCCTCAGTGCTCGGTGGATGGTCTATAAATTTAGATCAGTGAAGTAAATCACCAACCCCTCTCTTCAGCCTCTATGTTTACTATAGAACCATATGACCCCTAAAGGCTAGGACTGAATATGCCAAGAAAGAGCCAAGTGTCTGAGTGGAGGCTATGGGCTTCTGTTCCAGGGCAGGACTCTCCTTGTAAAAAGCTTACTTCTAGCATTTTGTTATGCTCCTAAAGTAATCCATAAGTAAGGTCAAGGCTACTCTGCGTCTTGTGTATGTGAGAGAGTAGGGTGATACAGATATATAGTCAGTTTGTGTTTTGTTATAGCATCTACCTGTTTTCTTTCCAGATCCTTCTTTCAAAATGGCAATGGTATCAGAATTCCTCAAACAGGCCTGGTTTATTGAAAATGAAGAGCAGGAATACATTGTAAGTCAAGTGACCATAAAATAACTTCGTTAAAGATCAGAATAGAAACTAATGAGAATGAGTGGACCTGACTCCATTTTTCTCTCATCCACAGAAAACTGTGAAAGGATCCAAAGGCGGTCCTGGGTCAGCAGTGAGCCCCTATCCTAGCTTCAATCCATCCTCGGATGTTGCTGCCTTGCATAACGCGATAACAGTTAAAGGTAAGTATGTCTTCCCCAAACAGTCCCCTCCTGGACGTTTCACAATGGCCATTTGAATGGCTATCAAAAAAGGGACATATGCGGTAGAAAAAGTATGTTTCATTTTGAAGATAAAAAAGATTTCTTTGTCAAACAAAGATGTATTTCTTTTCTCAGCATTTAGGAAATTTGGCCAAATCAGTACAATCTCTGTTGCAACGACTGATATTTTTACCAGCTCACTGCTAGCAGAAACTCACTGTGGAAATCAACTCTGCTCACATTTAGGGTTTCATTTGGGATCAAACAATGCAGCACAGAGGGCCAGGAACAATTTCCTTTCTTTCTCCTTCAAATGGCTGGAGTGCCATCTGAAATGCTTCCCTTTAATACTGCCTCTATGTCCTTGGGTTCTGTCACTTATGTTTTTTAGTTTTCTAGAACTTCATTTGGACCATCTTGGTAATGAATTATTTTATGTCAGTTATGGATGACGACAAAAATTGCTTTTAAAGCTTCATGGCCTTTTATTTCCAGGTGTGGATGAAGCAACCATCATTGACATTCTAACTAAGAGGAACAATGCACAGCGTCAGCAGATTAAAGCAGCGTATCTCCAGGAAAAAGGAAAGGTAGGCTGGAGTGGGAAACTTCGATATTCAATTTCAATTACATTTATGTCTAAGCATGAATTTTGAAGCTAGTTTTTTCAGTCTCTAACTCTGTGCTCCCTTTACAACTAAGACTAGGATTACAGTATTTACCCATTTAATTGTAATCAATACTAGCAAATTTCTGGTTTCAGACATTAGCTGTCTTGGTTCTTTGCAGATGACTCCTCTAATGGAGACCAGTCTTTAACTTGAATATAACAAATATTAAGAGCACTGTTGGCAATAAGGACTGTGCTCGGACTGACGTGTGTTTTTTGCTGAAACTTAAAACAGCAATTTCATGTCTAAATGTATATCCCTATAATTCTACTTTAAAAGTAAGCTTTGTATTTTTTATACCAAAAATGGGTCATTTTTTTTTTTTTTAAGGAGTGCAGTTAGAAAATGATCTAAAGCCAATGTCTGATGTGAGCTTATTTGAGCAGTGCAAACTCCAAAGTCTGGAAAATCACTAATGCATTATTTTTAAGGCATTCTTACTTCTGTTTCTATCCATACACAAACCCCTATGTTTTGAGCTTTGTGATTTCCTCCTCCTGTAAAAGATCAAGGGAAACCTTAAAAAAATCCTTTTCAAGTTAACAATGAAGCCAGTACATTGCATTGTAATCACTCTATAGCTTAAAAAAAAAAAAAAATGAAGCTAACATTCTAAATACCATATTTTGTATCTAAAAGTTGGCTGGATTTAGAAATCTTGATCCTAAAGGTTAGGTAACCCTATATGGCTATATCGCCCAGCATGTCTGTTATTAGAAGCCCTGACTCTAATCTTTTTGTTTTAGCCCCTGGATGAAGCTCTGAAGAAAGCCCTTTCTGGTCACCTCGAGGAAGTTGTCTTGGCGCTATTGAAAACTCCAGCCCAGTTTGACGCTGATGAACTTCGTGCTGCCATGAAGGTAAATAATCTGGGTGAAGCAAAATTCCTTTCCTGGGCAGAATGGACAGGTCAAGTCTCCTTATATGTCCTTGTTATATCCTTCTACCTAGTGCTGGCACACCGGTCAGCAGAAATAAAATAAGTGAGTAGCATGAATCACATGTTGATGTCGGCAGCTGTATGACTTGCATTCTCCTCGTGTTGTCTGTCACTGTACGGATTTCTATACATCCTTTTAGGTGTCTTTGTGCAAAGTAATGGCTTTAAACCCATTTTGTTTTTAGAGCAATATAATAGAGTTGATTGTGATTATTAAACATTGTGGATTTTTACTAAATACTATGGGAAATTTACTAAATGCTAGGTTCAAATGAATTCTGGGACCCATAAACTAGCAGACGCTTTTGAACAAAGTTTTTCTTGCATTTCTTTTTTTTAATTCAGGGCCTTGGAACTGATGAAGACACTCTGGATGAAATTTTGGCATCAAGAACTAACAAAGAGATCAGAGAAATTAACAGAGTCTATAGAGAAGGTACATTTCAATGCCCAACCATCCAAGTTACCTCAGTTGGAAACTAAATCTGATAATGCATTTCTTAAAATTGAATGTGGATGTTAATGATGGGGCTTTGGGGATTCTGCAGTGTATAATATTTCTTCATTGTTGGGCACGGGTCTGGCGCAGGCACGCTGTTACCGGACAGTATTCAAGTTGCTAGGGTGCCAATTTATCTCTAGTTTACTGCAAAATACGGTCTTCTCATTTCTCAGAACTGAAGAGAGATCTGGCTAAAGATATCACCTCAGACACATCTGGAGATTATCGGAATGCTCTGCTTTCTCTGGCTAAGGTATACCTCCTCTGGGTCAGGACATACCTCTTCCTTTATGAAGAGTAAAATGAGATTCTCTCTCCCTTGAAATAAGCACTTGAGTCTCTTTTTCTCAAAAAATATTATTTATCTGATTTTAAGGGAATTAAGCAAATCCTGTGATTACATGCTAGAAAACAACTTACCAGAGAATGGGATTTTTTTCAGGGTGACCGATCTGAGGATTTGGGCTGGAATGATGACTTGGCTGATACAGATGCTAGGGTAAGCAAGTGCCGCAAATACTCCTGGAGCCAACTTTCCTATGTTGGATGCATCCTGAGCTAGCTGGGGTCACCACTTGATGCCTCTACGTGAAAGCTACGTGAAAGCAAATCTGAGGTCCTCTGGAGACCGATGGCCCCTAGCGTTTATTCCCTGAACGGTGCACACCGTGTGTCTCCTGTGCTTGGAGAGCTCAAGAGAGAAAAATGTGGTCTTTATGCTTTTAAAAGATTTCATTGTCCACAAAGTAGGCAAGGATGGAAAGAAAAGAATGAGAATTTGATTTGTCATTTGTAAGGATCATTTTTTTGAGAAAACTCTGAATTTTTATCTTACCATGTATAAGAAAAGTAAGAACAATTTTTTAAGTTAAGTAGAAAGAGTAGGCAAGCACATCGAACATTCTTTTACCAGTGAACAATGGACTGGTTTATAGACATTCAGTGTATATTGTAAAGGCATTCAGTGTATAAAAAAATTATAGTAAAGATACTATAATTATAAAAATTGTTATAATGTATTTATATACTTTCAAGTATATTGACACACATAGTTTTGGTGAGGTTGTTGATTATTTATACACCAATCCATTGGCAATATTAGATAAACTGTGCCATTTTAGGGCCTGGATTTTCTGTTAAAGGTAAAAAAAAAAAAAAAAAGGAAGGAAACAAACAAAATACCCAATTACTACTTGCATATGCTTCCCTCTTGGGATAGTACTGTATCTATAAATTCCTCACAGTGAGACAGTAGGATAGAAACTCATGTGTCCATACCCCGTCACAGTGCCAGTATGCTACCTTTCACATAAAAGACATTCATTAACTTTCTGTTGAGTAAATGCATGCATTCCAGACGTTTGCTTAAAAAGTCCAAAATACCTTATGTCCATCAGAAGTTGGGCCATTTTAACAGAAACTGTGTAAGCATATAAAAAAAATACAAAAGTCAGTATTTGAATAATTGCCCATAATAAAAAAATGATTTTTATTTGCCTGTGACATTTCTGAAAGACGAACAGGGCTGCTAGATGTATATTTATGGAAGCTACATGGATTAGTGTGGCCCAGGAGGATGACAGCAATTAACATTTCAAAGTTAACAGAGCATGCTTGTGGTCATAAGGCAAGGATTATCTTTTCCAATTACAAAAGAGGAAAGTCTGCAGTTTCATAAGGTTAAATTATTTATCTAAGAGTATAGAGCAACTAAGTTGCAGAGTCAGAATCTGAATCCAGAAATTTTAATATCAAAATTCAAGATCTAGGTTATGGTTGTATTACTGATGTATTAGTTACTTTGAACAATTAAAAAAAATTTTTTTAGAGGATCCCATGGAGTTGTCTTGATATAAAGCATCATCTGAAAGCAAGTTAATACAGCAAATACTTATTCTGCAAAAATATATTCAGTCTCTACTGTTTGCAGGGTTGCCTTAAGACATACTGTAGAAGATACTTGAAAACGAACTAAGGTCCCTATCTTTAAGGAACCTGCATTCTTGGCATTGCCTACTGTCATTGAACTAGACACACATGAAGCAGCTGCCTAGAAAATCTCTGAGGAGATCTGACATTCCTGTGCAGATATCAAGTCAGCAGACAGTCCGATGTTTATGTTTGTGTTTCTTTTTTCTTTTTTAAGATTTCATTTATTTATTTATTTGAGAGAGAAAGAAAGCAGAAGCACAGGGAGTGGCAGAGGTGGGGGAGAGAAGCAGCCCGTGGGCAGGGAGCCGGATGAGCAGGGAGTCCTAGGAGCCAGGGGATTGACGGACGGCTCGATCCATCCCAGGACTCTAGATTCATGACCCGAGCCAAAGGCAGACGCTCAAGCGACTGAGCCACTCAGGTGCCCCTATGTTTGTATTTCTTGGTAGGCTTTGTATGAAGCAGGAGAAAGGAGAAAGGGGACAGATGTGAACGTGTTCGTGACCATCCTTACCACCAGAGCCTATCCCCATCTTCGCCAAGGTAAGAAGAAAAATTCCTGAAAACCGTTTATAGTAGATGCAGTTTTCTTGAGGGCAAATCAAAGAAAGGAGAGAGACAAGCCTTCTTCAGTGTCACTCCGTACCAAGTGGATGTAGTGCTCCTGACCCTTTACTGCTGTTTGTGCATTTGTCCAACTTTGTACGGCCACCATTCTGTAAGAGTTGAAACACGCTTTGTGACTTTGGCAGGCAGAACACTATTTAATTATCCTGACTATTTCTACTCCTCCCAAATATTTGGACTAGGTGTGACAAATATACACATACAACAGAATGAAATGACAATGAAGAAAAACATTAAACTCAAGATTACGTGGGAAACAAAACAAAACAAAACAAAAAACCAAAAAATAACAAAAGACAGAGATGCTCCCAAATCAAAAAGCACAAGAGTTCTGTCTTTCAAGCACTAGATTTGGAACCTTTCAGAAGCCAAGGCAAAGGGGACATCCTACTGATTACTTGAAGTTCATTATCTCATAATAGCACACTGATTTTTAAGGATAAAAGTAAGAGACATTTCCTGCACAGATCTTTCTATAAGGGAAGACCCATTTGGTATGGCATGTAGCTCTGAAGTAGTAAGTGTCATGCTTGTCAGTCACATGCCAGTTCTAATAAATGTCAGAACTTGCTAAAACTTCCCCAAAATATACAGGAGCACCTAAAATGGCCACATGAGTTACATTCCTAGGAGGAGATGACGTATCCAAAATATGCCCGGTTAAATGATTAGCTTTAAAATGTGTATTTTGAAATTCAGTCATCCAGAGGAATGCTTTGCGTCAGTCACCCTGATTTTGCTAGTTTGCTAGAGAACAGGATCCTTTGTACCTCTCTTAGTTTAAATGCCATATTCAGTGTTCCAGAAGTACCGCAAGTACAGTAAGCACGACATGAACAAAGTCCTGGACCCGGAGATGAAAGGCGACATTGAGAAATGCCTCACGGCTATCGGTATGTAGTCACGGAGGGGGGAGGCTTTTCTAACTTGAAACGGTCAATGCCGTCCCACAGTTAACAACAACAACAAACACAGGTGCCTGGGTGGCTCTGCTGGTTAAGCCTCTGACTCTTCATCTCACCTCAGGTCTTAGTCTGCCGGTCATGAGTTCAAGCCCCAGGTTGGGCTCTATGCTGGGAGTGGAGCCTCTTTAAAAATAAATGGATACACAAATAAAATTAAATTAAAAATTAAAAAAGCAAAAAACTAAGATATAATGAACTTGTGTTTTATATAGAGGGAATGTAGAAGATAACGACTATAAATTTAGCTAAAGCTATATAATGCCTTCTTAATATTACATTAAAATGTTATATTAAAGTAATATGTTTAATATAATATTTGAATATGTAATGTGATATTTATAATATTATAATAAAATAATAATTTTTCCAAAAGGTGGACAAGTGGGAAATACTTTCTGAGCATTTACGTATGCCAGGTGATCCACCAGGCTGGGCATGGCTCGGGGAAAAGTCAGAGTGGTCATTAAGAACATGCGGTTTGGAAATAAATAAATGCAGATTCAAATCCTGGTCTGTCACTTGCTGCTTGGGTCATCTTGGACAAATCCAGAGGGATTAGCTCAGTAGGTGTTCAGAATAAAAAGGCTTTATAGGGGTCCCACGCTCCCCCCATGACCTGGGAACCGATGTTCTAAAGCAGTGCTTTTCAAACAGGAAAGTGCATGTCAATCTCCTGGAAATCATCTGAAAATGCAGATCCTGAGTTAGCAGGTCCATAGTGGGGCCTTCAGATTCTGCATTTCTAACAAGCTCCCAGTTTGTATCAGTATGTTTGGTCCATGGGTCACACTTTGAGTAGCATGCCAGAGAATATTACTAATGGCTGTCTGTTTGTGTTTTATCTGTGAAGGAAAATCCTATTTCCCTTAAAAAAAATTCTTATTATGACATGAAGAAAGTATTTACTCTATGCCCACATGACTTTTAACACCTGCCAGTTTCCCCACTTCCAAGGGGAGTTGCCATTGAGTGGATTTAAGATAGAGGAGATAGCGATGTTGTCAGTGAAAAGATTCCTCAAGACCACCGTCTGGAGAAAGCTTGTTATAGGCCCAATAGCCCCTATTAAGTGGGGGATGAGGAACTTCGAGAAGTGGAAAATGGAGTCTGGCTGGTAAAACTTTCACACGCATTTTTCTTCTTGTGTGGTGACTGTGTCCACTAAAGTGTGCTTGTCTTGCAGTGAAGTGTGCCACAAGCAAACCGATGTTCTTTGCCGAGAAGCTTCATCAGGCCATGAAGGTATAACATTCTATTTTCATGCTTCGCTGAAGGGTGAAATTATTGTTTATGGAGAGAAAAAGAGAAAACTTCGTATTGTTTGTAAACCACACTTATTTTCATATCTTCCTATTAAAAAGAATCACTGTTCCATTGAATGCAAGAGGCAATACACAGTTATTGGAATAAAATTCTGTCAGATTTGTTGTATTTTTTTTTACAGTTAAGGTAATCAGGTGAGCCTGTCAATAATTTGTGGTTTTCTCAGTGTTTGCATAAAACCTGAGTCAGCAGAGAAAGTTCTGTACCTTTTCTTTGATTGCATGATTTTAGTAACCTACTTCCGCTAAGGTTGTGGGTTTTATAATTTCCTCCTTTCTAAGTTTCACTTGCCTTTTTTATTATTCTGTCATCCATGCCCTAGATTCATATTTCATTCTAAGATTTTAAAATGTCATTTTAATACAGAAGTGGAAGGTGTTATTGAGATAGATTTGCAATCCCACTTCAGCGACTTTTCCTTTTTTTTTTTTTTTTTAAAGATTTTATTTATTTATTTGACAGAGAGAGATCACAAGTAGACAGAGAGGCAGGCAGAGAGAGAGAGGGAAGCAGGCTCCCTGCTGAGCAGAGAGCCCAATGCGGGACTCGATCCCAGAACCCTGAGATCATGACCTGAGCCGAAGGCAGTGGCTTAACCCACTGAGCCAACCATGGCCCCCCCCCGCCCCACTTCAGCCACTTTTCATTTGAACTTTATTCTCTAGCATGCATCAGGGTGCCACCTGTATGCAGGTATTGTGAAAAGTTATTAGGTAGTCTTTTTTTTTCCCCTTTGCAACTCCAAAATAAGGAAGTATCAAGAGAAAAAGTGGGGGGGGGGAGAGGGAGAGAGAGCTAACCATTCAGTTAATGGAAAGAGTCCTTCTGAAATGATACATGATAGGCATCGTGTCCCCATGTGGTAGGCAGTGGAGTCCCAGACCTCATGCCTGCTGCTATCTAGGCAGGTAATTATCTAGGTGGGTAAGGACGAACACCTAGTATGACAGAAGAGCAGGAGGAATCAATGTCAACTTGCTGTCTGCTAAACGAAGACCTGAAACTTGAATAGGAGTTAACTAGATGAGAGCAGCTGTGGAAGAGCTGGAGGGAAAAGTTGGTCCAGGGGAGGAGTTAGCATGACTCTTCAAGATAATGAATGTAATGAGGCCGTTGGTGCAGAGTGGAGGAGGTTGTGGAATTAGGCAGGCATTGAAAACCCAGATAAAATGATTCCTTTTCAGCCTAAAACCAGCCAAAGACCATGGGGGGTTTTAAACAGATGGATTCAATGGTCAGATTGCAATTTAGAAGGTTCACATTATTGGTAATTTTTGAATAGTTTAGACCAAAAAAATCCTGGATGATGGAAGACAGTGAGGAGGTTGTAAAAGTTCTTACATACAGCTGATGCAGCAGTAGGTTTCCTGTTATTTTATTTCCATCTGTGTCGTGTATGTGTGTGGGGGGGTGTTTTAATGAATGAACAAAAGAGCTTCACATTCAGACCTGCCCCCGCTTTATGAAGAGTATGCTCTGAATATGACATTTACCAACACTCTTTTAAACAGGGTTCTGGAACTCGTCATAAGACCTTGATCAGAATCATGGTTTCCCGTTCTGAAATCGACATGAATGATATCAAAGCATGCTACCAGAAGCTGTATGGTATCTCTCTCTGCCAAGCCATCCTGGTAGGTTGTGATTTTCATAATGCTGCCTCCACAAATGGCAGTCCTCTTTGCAACTTCTCCAGAGAAAAAGTCTGACTTACGTATCTGTGGATTTTATATGTAAAATTAATTCATAATATTAGGATATGTAATTTATAAGTAAATTGAACTTTGATTGGACCAGTGAAAAACTACACAGATTTTTCAGTAGCCATGGAAATACTTAGTTTCCCGTATATAAATTTAGCAACCAAAATGTTTTAGTAGGGAGATATAGTGATTTATTTTGCAATGAATATCGATCAGAGATTAGAAACTTAATTTTCTAAGTTTTCCTTAATTTTGTTACACATAATGTGTTAAAACATGCATGTATGAATTTTCATTATGATGTTAAGAATAAAGAGAAAGACAAGTCAAGGTTTTTAAACTTATTGAAAGATTGAAAGATGACTATTTCAAGTTAAGTTGTCACTTACACTGGATAACTAAATCTACCAAGGAAAGGTGAGAAAATCACAGACTTATCACTTTCTCCCTGGTGAGTGAGTCAGATAGCCTTTACTATGATATGAAATTATGCTGTGTTAAGCTCACTCAATTCTGTGTGATATTTCATACTTGGAAAATAATGGCTCTAATATACAGCATGTCAACATAATCTGAATCTTGAAAGCTACTGCTTTTTATATAATCATTGATTAATGAATATCAGTTATCTGCTATATTAATTATATTACTTAAATGATATTATAAAAGATCCTGGAGTTTGCATATTGTGATATATGTTCTATACCTGTTAATCTATAAATACACAATTCTTCTATAATTAAAAATACCTTATGTTGAATACGGTTTCAGATGGTATTAAGTATACTCTATTTCTTAACCAACAGGATGAAACCAAGGGAGATTACGAAAAAATCCTGGTGGCTCTCTGTGGAGACTAACATTCCTTTGATGATCGCAAGCTTCTTGATCAGAAGACTTTTAATCCTATCTTTTCATTCCATATCATAGACTTAAATGGGAAAGTTTTCTCAGCGGGATTACATTCTAGCTAAATGCTTTCTGAAAAATATAGCCTATAAATCATTTTTATATCACAACTCCATATAATAGAAGTTTTTTTAAAAAAAAAAAACAACTATATTTATCCCAAGCTATAAAAACCTCGTAAGCAGGTTGTTCTAGTAACATTACCTGAGAAAGATGTTTGTGCAGTAGAAAATAAAATGATTTTGCAGGACAATTGTGAATCATTGGTTCTCTATGTATGTATGTGTGTGTGTGTGTGTGTGTGTGTGTGTGTGTAAGGCAGTTGTTTAACTTTGTATCAAGGAAAGGAGCTTGAATCCTAAATTACAATAATTTAATGAAATTGATTTTGCATACTAAAATTACTAAGAAATTTTAAAATATTCGCAGAGTTGGAAGATGGACTCCTTACATTGTATCACCTGGGTGCAGATAATTGAGAGCATGCCTGTGTCAAAATGGATTTATGGCATTGGCATTTTAACAATCGAACATTCTGCTGTTTCACAAACCAGTGTGAAGACAAAATGATAAGAGCAACGAAAATTTCTCTCTTTTTAAAAAATGGTAGTTGCATGCTGAGTTTTCAAAGAAACTGTCAAGCTATTTCCAGAGTAGCTATACCGCTTCACTTTTCCATAATAAATGAATAGTTTCTCCAAAACCTTGCCAGCATTTGAAATTGCCACTATTTTGCATTTGATACTGTTTATTTTTTATTGTTAAGTTTTAGAGAATTCTTTTTATATTCTAGATAGTAGACCTTTGTCAAATACATGGTTCACAAATGTTTCCTCTTAGTCTGCAGCTCGTCTTACTTGGTCTCTCTCAGAGCAAACACTTTAAATTTTAATGTGGTTCAGATTTTCAATTTTTTTTTTTTTTCATTGACTGTGCTTTTGGTGTCCCATTTACAGACTTTTTACAGACCTTAATCTCTGAGAATTTTCTCCACTGTTTTCTCCCAAGTTTTACAGTTTTCCATTTAACATTTAAAGTTTGTGATCCATATTGGAGTAATTTCTGTGTGAAGTGTGAAACTTAGGTCAAAGCTCCTGTGGAACAATCATGATCGCTTGGGTCCTAATATATCAGCCAAATTGAAGCTGGCAGATGTGCTGATTATTACAGCCTCTGAATTTTTTAGTTCTTTTGTTATTATATAAGGTACCTCCTTTGTGTGCTTGTTTGGTTGGAGAAGTACCTGAGTGGGAAATCAGAGGGCACCTGGGGCTGCTACATCGAGGCAGGATGAAATTATCAAGGTATTTTTATTAGCACTATTCTAAAAAATAGGGTCAAGGTGGTATGAATATTTCTGCTAGCCAGGACTGCAACCATACCTCTTCCTCTTCCTAATTAACTTGGGAGAAGTTGCCTAAGTGAGTTCCTATCTTTTTAGCTGCCTTTCACTCCTGTCCGTTGACTGCTCCTTTCTGCTCTCCTCTAGATGATTCCGAAGACTTTATCATGCAGGTTCTCTTGCCTTCCAACTTATGGATGAAGTTAGTGGTAGAAGATGGGAGATGAGGAGAAGGTGCTAAATTATTTTATTATCAAAAACTAATAGGGGGTTCCTGACTATATTACATACACTAGGATAGGTAAGCAGATACACAATTGCATAGTAGAGTAGTAAGTAGTGATATAAAGATAATTCTTAGAAGATAAAAATACATAGCTCTCCATGATCCATGCAAGGACAAAAAAAAAAAGGGTCATCTTCATTAAAAGGGAGCACTGCTCTGCAAAAGACACTGCTAAGGGAATGAGAAGACAAGCCCAGGAGAAGGAGGAAATCTTTGCAAAATAAGTTATCTGATAGAGGACTGATTTCCAAAGAACTCTAAAAACTCAACAGTAAGAAAACAATCTAATTTTAAAATGAGCAAAAGATCTGAATAGGCACCTCCTCAAAGAAGATATAAAGATGGCAGATAATCATACAATGATACTTAACCTATCATTAGGGAATTGCAAATTAAAACAACAATGAGATACTAGTACACACCTATTAGAATAACCAAAATCCATTTCATGTGCAGCAGTGGGAACTTTGATTCATTGCTAATAGGAATGCAAAATAGAATAGCCATTTTGGAAGACCAATTTGGCAGTTTCTTACAAAATTAAAAGACAGTGTTATTGTAAAATTCAGCAATGACCTTGCTAGGTATTTATTCAAATGAGTTGAAAACTTATGTCCATACACGAACTTGCACGCAAGTGAATACAGTACTTTTGTTCATAATTTTCTAAACATGGAAGCAATCAAGCTATCTTCTAATGATTAAAAAAACCTGTAGTACATTCATACACCAAAATATTAGTCACCCATCAAAAAAATTACCAGCGAGACATGGAGGAAAAGACATGGATGAATCTTAAGCACATATTGTTCAGTGAAAGAAGCCAGTTGGAAAAGGCTGCACACTATATGACTCCATCTATAAGATGTGATGAAAAAGGCAAAAGTATAGGGACAGTAAAAGATGAGTGGTTGCATAAGGGATTAGGGTGAGGAAGGAAGCGATGAACAGGAGAATCACAGGACATTTTTAGGGTAATTAAAATATTCTGTATGATACAGTAATGGTGGATCTATTATGCATCTGACAAAACCCAGAGAACTTTACAACCTACAGACATGTTCAACATACCACAGACCACTAAATCTTGGATTTTGGTTAGTAACAATGTATCAGTATTGGTTCATCAATTGTAACAATGAGCCCCAGTTAGTAGGAGCTAAGACAAGATGTTATAAAGAAAACTAAGATAGAGATAGGGTGTTTGGAACTCTGCATAATTCTTCTGTAAACCTGAAAGTTTCCTAAAAAACAAAGTTTATGAAAAACCAGTTCTCAACTTTTGAAGCTTAAAATAAGTCCAGAGGCAAAGAACTGTGCATAAGATGACAGCATAGTGTAATGATTATTAATACAGACACATATGAAATATTTTAGCAAAATAGGAAATAGGCAACAGAACTGGGGTAAAAGGTAGAAAATAGGGAATGCCTGAAGAACAAGTGGTATTTCATTTTGTTGAAAGATTAAATGGATACATTTGCTTATCAAGCATCTTTCATCGTTAAAAACTATTTTTAGTGTTTAATTTTCTTTTACTTAGTCCTCAGGCAAATCTGTGAGGGGGGTGTTATCTGCTTTTTATGGATGAGAAATCAAAAGTTCCCAAAGGTCATCTGACTTGCCCAGGTTCACACAGTAGATGAATGAATGAATGTGAATTTGAGCACAGATCTCCTGACCTCAGATCCATCTTACTGAAGTTATCTGTGGGAAGAAAGGCCAAAGAACAAGCGAGACTGAATGAGAAACTACTTTGGAAGCTATGTTTTTTGACAAAGATGTTATTTTAATAATAAGTAAAGATAAGAACATCTTCTTCTGCTTACAGTGATATTTGTGTGTGTGTGTATGTGTGTGTGTGTGTGTGTGTGTGTGTGTGTGTGCGAATCTACTTCACAAGGCCATGAAAAGCAATTTATTCACTGTCAATTTTTTTTTTTTTTGATAGCTCACTTCCCTTCAATGGTTAGGTTTAAAGGAAAAAAACGATTGGAGATATAAATGTCAACTATTAGTTATAAGTGTATTTATTGTCAGGATTTGATTGACAAAGAGAAAGAAAAAGATGACAAAACATCTCAGGTTCCATGACCAGATACTGAAATTAAACACGATGCTAAGAAATCAGTTTTTCCATGTGGATAAGATAGTCCTCTTGGTAAACCATGGTATAGGTTAAACCTCTGACAATATTATATAAAATGGTTAAACTCTAGGAAAACTCCTCATTCCCTCCATTTGTTTCTAACTCACACTAAGACTTCAGCTCTGTGTCCGGACAGCAGTTCTTCCAAACTTTCCTTGAAACTCGAAATCGTGATCTGGCCTTCGGCCTCAGTGCTTCTGTAACACTGTATTACAGTTGCTGGCTCAGTTGTCCTTTCCCTCTCTAAGCTTCTGAAGGAGAGGGGCTGTGTTTGTTTTATTCACTTCCGGTTTTCTCGAACCCTACCCAGTCCCTAGTAGATAGCATACACTTAAATATTTAAATTTGTAAATAAGTAAACAAACACATAAAACAGGTAGCCAGCATTTTGCATTTGCCAAAAAACCTTCCATTATCCCTTGTTGTCTGATAACGTGAATTTTTGTAAAGCTATAGTGATTTTGTTCACACACACACACACACACACAACACTTGCTGAGTCTGGCATGGATGAGTAGAAACTATATACTACTAGCGATAACTTTCTCAAAGAAAATAGTGATATTATTTTCAACAATCTACATAAATATAGGCACAATACAAAAGACAGACTATTTAACACTGGAAACCATCCACACCCCATATACTACTCATTGGTCTTTTATCCCTTTCTATCTGCGCTCCACACACATATGCTCCGCACACTTCATCTATGGCTAAAATGTCCCCTAAGGTAGTTGGTCCTTGCTTCTATGTTAGTTTTATCTACCCTCATTGGTTTGTTTGTTTTCTTAGGATTACAAAGTCACCCTCCTCTGCTCTTTATATCCTATGGGGCACCTCAGGTGACACCTCTGTCACCAGAATGCTGAGGTTAAGTACTCTGAACAGGACTCCCTTTTGACTTTTCTTCTTCCTCTTCTGTCCTCGTTCCTACACACCTCATATGGAATGCGCAGGGATATTTTCAGTGTACATATCACTTAATTTTGTGGTCCTCTGTAATTAACAGAAAAAGATGACTAATAGTGGCTAAATAAACATTTTTTTTCCCCCACAGGAAATCTAGGGAAGACTACTGCTTGCATTGAGGCTGAACAATATCAGGAAATCTCAGGCTTATTTGGCATTTGCCTTGTGTTGGTTATCTCTTGGACTCAACAAGGCTGCCTAGAGCTTCAGACCTCATGTCTGGGTTCATCATGTCTGGGAACTACTCAGGTTCCCTAAACTCATCCTTTTACTTAAACATGGATCTGGATCAGTATATGTATGTGCTGATATGAAGCCATAGGCATCTATAAGCTTAAATATCAGGAGAATCCGTTTGGTCTTTGGTTGCAAGAAACAGAAACAGATTGGCTAACTTACAAAGGAGGGATTTAAAGATATGAGTGTGTTGGGGTAAAGGACTAGGAATGAGTAGAAGACCAAGAGTCCAGGTTTAGAAATAGGCAAGAACCTGGGAGCTATGAAGGGATGGGAAGCAGGAGGGAAAAAGCACAGCAATCGGCTTAGGGCTCCCGTACCCTCATCATTCTGCTGTTACCAAGACCTCTGTGGGGAATCACCACCAATGCTCTCTCCTCCTGGTGAGGCAGTTCTGGCGAGAGGAATCTCCTACAATCATAGTTCACTGGAGCTAGAAAAATAAGGGCCGGCCAGGCATCTCTCTCTTTATATGATAATACATATAAGTCTTCTCCCAGTAGACTAGATTGAGCTTCCTTACAGCATGGTGTCCTCGGGAAGTAAGCCCCCTAAGAGCAATTTGCCACTCCAGCGCAAGTGTTCTGTCTACCAATGCAGAAGCTACATCACCTCCTACAACCTAGCCTCAGAGATCCCACCGTTACTTCTGACACATCATTTTAGGTTTAAGCAAGTCACAATCCTGCCTACGTCCACATGGAGGGTAATTACATTTCAGCTTTAAAAGGGAAGTCGCAGGGTCCTGGATGACTTGGGGAAGACCAGCGATATGGTGACACCCATTGTTGTAAAGATGACAGGCCATGCATAAGGTACCAGAACGTCTTTCCTTTCCTTGTACCATTGCTTGCAATATTGTCCATGGAGCGGCTGTGCAAGTTCACAAACTGGCAGTGCTTTTAAAAAGTCGGGAGTCTCCTATTCTGGTCATTATGATACAAGAATTAAATAATCATCTTGGGAAAAATATTTAGTGGGGATGCTGATAAGGTATGTTCAATTTCCTGGCATAACTATAGTTCAAAAGATGACATTTAGCAAATGAAGGTTGAGATTAATTATGCTTTTTTAAAAATGAAAATCATAGAGCGTTGCTAGCACAGAGAAGGGAGAAGAAAAGACATCTGTGGATACCTGTTAAAGGTTCACGGCCACATGGGAGTGGAGTAGTACACAGAGCAGTGACTTGGGGGCAGGGAGATCCGAGTTCTAATCAAACCTCTAGTGCTTATTCATTGACTGTGGGGATAATAATGACCTTTTCTAACATATTCTTCTTCATCAGTAAGATACCATTACTACTACTACTTCTAGTACTATTGTTACTAATACCTACCTTACAGAGTTGCTATAAGGATTGACCTAATGAAATTAAAGTAACATTTAATACGTGCGTAAGAAATTGGAGGGACAGCTAGCATTAAACCACCTGAGAGAAAGTGAAAAGAAAAATAACACTAAGATGATTAGCAACGATAGGCCGAATAGTCAACACGATTCAATGAATTTTTATGTTCCCTCCAGCTCTTGGTACGATATAAATCTTATGGTGATTAAATTGGACAAAGCTCATTCTCAGCTCCAAATTAAAATGACTTAAAAAAAATATGGGAGCACCTGAAAAGAAATCCTTGTCCTGGAGTTTGTGTATCTCCTTCAGGCTGAGCCAGAAATACAGGAAAAGAAAGAGCTTGTTGGTGTCTGGAAACCCAAAACGCAGTCATGTGGAAACTTGGATATTGACTCAGTGACCAAAGGGACACCTTCCAAATCCTTTCTTTAACACTGATGTGTAAACAACACGCCTTCCTACAGTTGTCACCACTGTTTACTTTTTGACTCAAAAGTCAGTGTCTTCAAAACGGACTCTGCGACTTGGCCAAGTTTCTTACCTTCTCTGTGCTTCAGTTTACTCATCTGTAGTGATGAGTGGTGATGAAAATTAAGTAAGATAATTACTTAATTAATTACTTAATTAATTAATTAAGATAATTACTTAATTTAATTGGTGCTTGTAGCACCAATTAAAAAACTAAGGAAATATTAACATGAAGTAGGAGCTGCTACTGCGAGGGGTTAGCCAACGCATGTCTACCAATAAGACCTTCCTTTATTATGGTCGTTTGTTATAAAATGTCTTACAGTATCAGAAATGTCAGACCATTCCTAGCTACTACAAAGATAAATGGCTTCACGTAGTAAACTAAGTCGTGGATTATAGTCTTTATATTCTTATCTCAATCTAGATTATTACATTCGATAGTGTCAGCTTTTAAAAGAGTGGAAAACTTATCTTTTTCTTTGAATATGGAAACACACATGGATCCAATGTAAAAGTAGGGGAAGTATCTGTGAAAAGGGGCAGAGCAGAATGCAAAAAATAGATATGAGGGAAAAGGAAATGAAAATGACTTGAATATATCTGTACATGAAGAATTTCACTGTGTGTGTGTGTGTGTGTGTGTGTGTGTGTGTGTGTGTGTGTTAGGCCCTGCTGCAGGAATCCACAGAAACTCAAGCTTAGTCCCAGGCTGAGTCATCTACCACATAACCCATCTGGAAAGAAGGCTGTTTTGTTTGGACCTGTCTAATGGAAATAGTCTCTTGCTTCTAACTGGAAACAATTACTGCCATTCCATTTTCACAAAAATTGTTAACAACTGGAAATTCTGTGTTGTCAAAAAGGAAACCAATTATTGAGTTCAAATGTCTCAATTTTTATACTTTAAAAATCTTTACCCCGTGCATCTTCCTTTTAACTCCTCCAGGTTCAGTCCTCTACTTTCTAAATCTATTACCATAGAAGTAAAACATCAGAGAAGAACACACAAAATTTCTCCATATAGTCCTAGAAAAACCAACTGCTATAGTAATCCTCAGAAGGAAAAGGAAAAAAAAATTAAAAAAGCAAATTTAGTTGTTTATCTCTAGTGGGATTAAAAAAGAAGAAGAAGAAGAAGAAGAAGTCATAGCATAATATAAAGAAAATATAGCCAAGCATGGCTGCACAGCAAAATAAAAATGTAAGGGTCGTTACCCAAAACTTAACAATTTAAAGATGGTGGGAACAGACCATTAAACCAAATGTGGGGCCATTCTGAATGGACAATTTCTGAACCTAGGCAACTGCACAGGTTTTATATTCATGAAGCTGACCCAGAATGTAAACTCTTAAAAAAGATAACTTTATGTTATCTAAAAATAATCTATTCATCAGAAACCTTCATACTCAGTTTAAGGAGGGGAAACATGAACTTTTAGTGCCATCTGGTGTGAATTTTAGTCTGATTTAATCATTGTTTAGATACCCTCTACCTGTCCAGAAAAAAAAGAGCTTAGTTTCTGTTTTTCCTCCATTTTTTCCCTTGGCTAGTCTCAAGGATGTTTTGGAGTGTGCTTAGTGGAAGGGGGTCATTGCAGAGGAAAGGTTGAGGTCCCTGGCTCAGTGTTCCCTGGCCTTTCTGTTTGCTGGCTAACGTCTCTTTTCTACTTGGAGGACACTTGACACTGGAGGTGAACTAGTCATTTGTTCCCAGAGGCACTGGCTTTAACAAATTTTAAACAAGACAGGATTCAAAGATCATTCTTTCTTCCAGTGTTTGGAACTTGGGGGAAAGACCTGATTAACCAAAGACAAAATAAACGTTCATACATTGACTCTACATCCGAGCTATGACTCCTGTGAAATTTAGGATGTGTAAAATTTCAGACCTAGTTATGTGTGACAGTTCTGTAAGATGTAAAAAATAAAGAAAATAATTTACAAGTAGATATTGATATTTTCTTTTGGGTGAGTTTTATATCTTTTTCCTGAAACAAAATATCAAACAAGAAAATCCTCACTTTGATATAAAATCACAAATTTTACTTCTTATTTAAAGGAACAGAGAAGTAAAATGATTCACTATATGGTTTTGTTTTTGTTTTTGTTTTTGTTTTAAGTAGATACAACTAATCCACTGTATCTCCTTGTTTCTATGTGTTTGGGTGGATTATGTGAAACAAATACATAAATACGACTCATAGGGAAACATTTATACCTCATGGGACTCATTACTGCTTTTTGTTATTTTGAATCTCTTCCTTCATGGGTTCTTTCCTATCTTCATTTAAAAGAGTCAAGGACTCTCCATCTCAAAAGACGATACAAAATAAAAACAGAAATAGTGTCCTGTTCAGTATATGCCCCTGGGGTCTGGTACCACTGGAAGCATAAGCTGCCCATTTCACAATTAATTAATGAGTGAATCATCGCAGGGGCTGTTTAGGGAAAAATTACATCAAAACGGACTGAGGGCAGGAACATCCGATCCACCAGGCTATTTTCACTAAACCATCATGTTTTTGTGATTCTTATTTTTTTTTTAAGATTTTATTTATTTATTTGAGATAGATAGAGAGCATAAGTAGGCAGAGCAGCAGGCAGAGGGAGATGGAGAAGCAGACTCTCTGCTGAGCGGGGAGACCAATTCGGGGCTTGATCCCAGGACCCTGGAATCATGACCTGAGCTGAAGGCAGACGCTTAACTGACTGAGCCACCCAGGCCCCCCATATTTTTGTGATTCTTTCTAGGAGATAGATCCATTTAGGTGCTAGAGGTCCCTTTCATCTCTGTTCAAAAGTCACAAATGGTGCTGTTTGGAGAGCAAAAGCTATATTACCAAATTGTTCTACTGTAACTATTCACATTATGCAAAGAAGCAAATGATAAACATACTCAAAAACCAGCAAAGAATCCTACGTCTTTTCTAAAATAAAAGGCTGGCAAAAAATTAGAAAGTGTAAAATTATTTTAAATTAAAAACGAATGCCATTAAATCCGGTGAGAACTATTATACACTATCCTGATGTTATTTTCTATTTTTTGCATTAGCCAATTATTCCTGAAAACAGACACGAGGCTAGAATGAGGAACGGTAAAATACTAAGTGAAGAAATTGCTCTACTCTACTTGTTGGGGAAATGCACGTTTTCTGACAGAAGGCACAGAATTGGACTTTAACATTTTAGGTATGATTCTCATATTGTCTAAAAAGCTGGTGAGTGTGTCTCTAGGAGTCGTCGTCATACAAACAGGCACATCAATACTAAGTTGCGTTTTTCAACCATTTGGCTTTCATATTTCCATTGCTTTTCCCAAAAGAATCTGCTTTTTTAAGACCCAACAGTGTGCCAGAATTATTTTCAGATATTTTGGCAATAGCATTTGGCAATATAACTTTTCTATTGATTTCAAATGTTTTCCTTCATCATTTATTTCAAAAGTATTACTCGTGGAAGTTTTCTGGCCTGGTTTCATTCAACGTTTGACCTTTACCGCCATCTAGTGATAAACATTAAGAACTTCCTCCTAAGTGTATACAAAGAACTGCTTGAGGAAGGATAAAAGAACTAGAAGGAAGTTCTATTTCCTCCTGTGGTTTACAGTCTAGCCCAAGAGACAGAACTGTCGCCAGGAAAAGTAGAGAAAAACATCTTTAAAAGAATAGAAAGGAGTAAAAATGATCAAGAGGAAAAGCTGTGTGTGCAGTAAAAACAGAGCAATGGTTTTATGTATTATACATATTATTTTTATTTGAAGTGAGATATTAGAAAGCCAACTTACCCATTTTCCGTAATTCCGTTGTACACCGCATTTGATTAAGGGAGTGCATATTTTAGGAACCAAACAAGTCATTCTTGTCCTCCTTCGAGTCCATACTTCCTAACAGAGCTCAGCTCGGTGACAAGCTCTGCTTCCTCACTTCCCTTTATTAAAGGCGACTCTACTGAAATGACCCCTGGCCAACCCACGGTGGCTTTATCAGTGCAGTAACCACGGTTAGTGCTTATTTTCTTGGGCTCCTTTGGTGGGTTTGATGTGCTATTTGATGCTGTCCCCTCCTCCTGTGACTTCCTGGTTCCCTCCATTTTCCTTTTTAATGGGTTCCTTTTCCTTTGCCTAAGTTTGAGGTGTTAGTGGTTGTTTTAGCTCTTTCGGGCGGCTCTAACCAAATACCACAGATTGTATGGCTTAAACACAACAGAAATTAGTTTCTCACAGTTCTGAGTCTGGGAAGTCCAGAGTCAGTGTCTGGTGAGAACCTTCTTTCTAGTTCATAGATGGCCGGCTGGCTGTCTTTTCCCTGCAACTTTACATGGTGGAGGGGCGAAGGGTCTCTGTGCAGCCTTTTTTATAAGAGCATTAAACCTCACTTATGAGCGCTCTGCCCTTAAAACCTAATAAGCACATCTCAAAGACCTCATCTCCTAATATCATCAACTTGGAAATTAGACGTCAAAACAGGAATTTCAGGGGGACACATTCAGACTCTTTTAACCATGGCTGGGGTACTTGACTCGCCGACGGTGGTATCATTCACAAGTATGTTTTTGTCTTCTAACCACATTTTGATGACTGTCCAATCTAATGTGTAAGCTTTGACTCCCCAGAGTGCTAGCCTGGTTGAACACTAGGATGTCCTGCAGGGAACCAAAGCTCATCATGTCTGCACTTTCAATCTAAACGTGAATTTTGGTCCCGTTGAAGTAGTGAATGAATCTGTGAGAGACAGGATCAGGCACAGCAGCCTCTTACAGACTCATTACTGTGCTGGTACAGAACAGAAACATGGCGAGGATCCCGACTGCCGCCCATGTGAGGGTTGAGACAAACAAACAAACAAAACAAATCCCAGTTCTGTTGACTAACCAGAAGCATTTTGCTGGCTATTAAGATAGCAAATTATTAATAAGAAAGCATAACTCCATTTAGAACTCAGTAATTTGAAAACTGAAATCTGGCAGAAAGCATCCCTGTGCTTGGATGAATGATTCTTGCTTTTAAATACTCTTTGCTTCTTGCCCTTGGTACTATGCCAAAGGACCCCTGGGTTTATTGCAGACTGCTCGAAGTCAGGTCACACTCTAAATGGGGATTTTCAAATCATTAAGACTATTAGCATCAAACTGAGGGTATATACCTGACCCGGTGAGGAGTAATGAAAAGAGAGTACCAAAAATGGAAATATTACAGAAGGAAAAAAGCATGCATTGATGGTATATGAAATCAGGTAATATTATATAATCACATCTTCCCAGGGATCTTTAAACTCTGCTCCAAGGACTAAGTAAATTTTCTTTACAATGGAAGCATTTTATTCCTTCTCAGTTATATAGAAGGAAAAAAAAAAAAGAAAATTATTTTGATTTTCTTTAGTCCATCTTGAGAACAAACTGCAAAACAGAGACTCAGGAAATAGCTGGGATTTTGGTACGTATTTTTTATTATATTCTTTGATTTGTACAAATAAGTAGTCACATGTTATGTGAATGATATGTCATATTCCATGAGATCTCTTTTCATATTCTCAAAATATATGATTTTTATTATTTAAAATGTTGGCATTTAAATCATTTACATCTGTTCTTGTCTGAGAAAGTGGGTAAATTCATTTGAAAATGTATTTTTACTTCCTCTGATGTTTTAGCCCCAAAATTCTTATTACAAACCTATACATCTATTTCTTAATTCATGAACTTTAGAAAGTTTTAACATCTCTCCTGCAAAAGATGAACATAGCTTTCTTACCCTCCCCAGTCCCACCTGCTCCTAACAAATATTCTTTTAATTTTTGCATTATTTTTTGGTTTTTCTAATGATTGTATTTGTGCACTTAAATGTTCAGTTCGTTTTGGAATGATTTTGGCTCCAGATATAAGAAAACCTGAAGGATTATGGCTTAAACAAGTCAGGATTTATTTCCTGCTCATAAGAGGAGGTCTAGAGGTGCATGGCTCTGGGGTTGGACGAGGAGCCAGCGGGACTACAACCCTGAAGTCTCTCAGCCTTCTTTCTTGAGGACACCCTCACTCATTTGCACCCGAAGAGGGAGGGGGAGAAGGGTGTCTCCACCTGATTACTTCTTTTTCTGGGTCATTATTTGGGAGTATATAGCCCAGCCAGCTGAAACTACAGAAACTCAGCCATTCCATATCCAGCCTTTTACTAGTAATACTGAGGACACCCTCTGACCCCTCACTGTCTCCATCTTTGCCAATGTTGAGCTTGGCCACTCTGTGGTTCCATAGAGAGAAATTGTTCCCATCTGTTTTCAGCCTTCTCCTGCACAAGTTTGGAGTCATTTTTCTCTGTTCTAATTATCCATCAATAGGATTTTGCCAACTTTCTAGATTACAAAAATGTAGGTTTATGTGGCTGGTCGATGGCATATTTTCTTGCTTTTAGCACTGTAAGTAATTTTTTCTTCTTTTGTATATTTACTATTTTTTTTTCAGGGAGATTCTAAAAAGGAAAGAAGGAAAAAATCCTGTGCTCATTTCAGTTTTTTTGAACTAAAAGCTTGTCAGCATCACTTTGAAGTGTCTTTTTTAACCTAAACATAACAAGACGGATATTTTATTTTTTATCTTGTGAATTATTAGATGATAAATGATGGAGACATGTTACTTTGGTTTCTCATACCCAGTGAGTAATTCACAATGCTCTGTGAAAATCGTGAGTTCTAAGCTTGACATTTATGAAAGCTGCATGTCCTTGGATATCTGTTAATAATATTTTCTAGACACTAAACTTCTAATTTTATTTTTTTAAGATTTTATATATTTATTTGAGAGAGAGAGGGCAGGAGAGGGGGGATGATCAGAGGGAGAAGCAGACTCCATGCTGAGCAGGGAGCCTGATGCAGGAGTCAATCGTGGGACTCCAGGATCATGACCTGAGCCGAAGGCTGTTGCTTAACCAACTGACCCACCTGGGCACCCTCTATTTTTTTTTTTTTCATTTTGAAAAATTTCAGACCTTCAAAAAAGCTTTAAGAATAGTACAAAGAATTTTCATATATCTTTCACTAAGATTCCTCGGTTTTAACATTTTTCCCTCTTTTCTGTCCTGTGTCTTTCAACACACACACACACACACACACACACACACACACACACACTTTTTTCTAATTCATTTGAAAGTAACTTTTAGTCTTTACTATTAAATATCTCATCAGGTGTCTCCTGGGGAAAGGAATATTTTCTTACAAAACCAAAATTTAATTCTCAAAATCAGGAAAGTAACTCCAATACAATACTTCTATCTAATCTATAGACCTACTTTATGTTTTGCAGTTCTTTATTCTGGAATAATTCCTCAGTTTATCTCTGACATTTATAAGTCTGACATCTTAATATCATAATTTATTTTGATGTGCATTATTTTCCAAAGTTAAACGCTGGGAGAGTCTTTGGGCTGGTCTCTGTGTCATTTTGATACGCCCCAATTGTTTTGAGAACCTCCATATTTTCTGGGCAAAAATATGCTACAAGGTCATCTTGTACTTCTTATAGGAGCTCTGGAATCATTTATTTCTTCATAGAGCCCTACCTCCATTAAGGGAGAATGATTTTCAGAACCAGGATCTTGTCCCTATGTCTGCCTAGCTACTGCAGTGTGATTCCCTTTAGGGCTGCTCAGTGCACAGAACGGGGAGACGGATACATGTATATGCCCACACATCTGTATATATTTCCATACCTACTCGCTCCAATTTCTCTTTGTATATTCTGACATTACAATCTCAGGAAAGGGATATCCTCAATTTTACATTAATAGGTTGGCATTCTGGTTTGGAAGACCTCACTCTTTTGCACTGGGTTATTGACTCAGGCCTTCTGGAGAGACTAAATTCTTGTGGCACACCAAATGAGTGGAGATTTCAGTACTCCTAAGTCCAAGGATCAGGATTTCAAACATGCCCACAGGAGTGCTGCTACCTGGTGGGGCTTTGCGGCAAGTTTGGTGTCTGTCTTCATTGCCATCTTGGTTTTCTGCCTGACCACTATGTATTTAAACCGAGGAAAATAAATTTGTTACCACAAGTTATATAACTTGGTAGGAGTTGGAAGATTAATTAGAAACAATCATGAGTTTGCACTACCAAATAACAAGAACATAATAGAGAGCATTTCTGAAAGACAGCCTTTCGTTACTGGTTTTACATTGCAAGGACTTTTGGTTGCAGACTGCAGTAATCAGCAGAATAGGAAAAACTCCACATTCTTCTCTAGCCTCTATTCCTTCAAGGAAAAAAATTCAATTTACTGCATATATGTGTATAATTTATAATAGTTCACTGGGGTATAAACACTATAAAATTATTAAAAGGTAGTTTATGGGAGATGAAAAATTTCTTGGGAAATTTACTTCTCAGGCAAATACAAAAGTCCAAATGAAATTAATTCAACTTGTTATTTCACTATACTTGATAACTATCTCCTTTCCAATGTCTCGTAACAAAACCATAAAAGAGATTATTGACAAATCTTGCACACCTGAGCATTGAGGGGCAGTCATTTCGGGAAGCCAAACTTTCTTTGACGTAAATGGACTTATGTTTTCCTTGCAAAGCCTGCAGGAAGGGATACAGTTTGGCTATGTGAATAACTACTCTTCCTAGGAAAATTTTTATATTCTGTAGGTAAAATACAGATTCTGTTTTGAGACATATTCATAAATGTCTCTTTCCTCATCAGGGAAGGTAATATGATTATTATGCTCATTTTCACCACTAGATGGAGATATTGTCATTTACAGGAGACTAATGTCTGCGTTGCATAGTTTTCTGCCTTCAGAATCTGAGAAATTATATATGTCCTCTGTGATCCACAGCATGCATTTTCCATCACCCACCCCCCAACACACACACACACACACACACACACACGAGCTAGTATTGAAAGGCACAGAGCAAAACTAAAAGACAACAACACACCATCTCATGAGTTAATAATGGATTGGCCACAACGGAGCTACAGAGTAAATTCAGAGAGAAATATCCAGCGATGAGTCTGACATTGTAATTACGGGAGTGGAGTGCAGGTTCCTCTTGAAGCATCAATGCATTTTACATGGGTAGGATATAGCTGTAATCCGATCAGCTGCAACTGCCACAGTAACAGAAGGACCCTAAAAATAGAACCCCTATGGTAATCTGTCTGGATTACTAAATTCAGTGACAGCTTGGCAACAAATCAGGGAAATGTTTGCGGAAAAGGATTTAAATATATCATGAAGTTTTATCTGCATTATGGAGAAATCCACATCAGGCCCCCAATTCAGAGCTTCTGCCTTGGGGGCTGCTTCCAAACAACCAAACTCAATTTGTCAAAACATCACCTTTCTGTCCTGCCTTTTGCAATTTAAGGATGTTAAATCCTTTCCTGGAAGGGAGGGGTGGTGGCGGAAGGAGAAGCTTCCGAAAAAGGCCTACCTCTACCACTCTGGTGCCTAAATTTCACACCACGAAGTCCGTATAGGTACAACGGTACTTTCCATTCATGGTGGTAGAGAAGTTGATGAGGAGGCAATGTGGATTCTTGTGAAAACATCATTTGAAATAAAGGTAAGGGGTTTTTGTTTTTGTTTTTAAATGTACGAAGAAGTGTGCAACACATTCATAGCTGTACGAACAGAAAGGGGTTAAATGTTGTAGCTGTGTGCTAAGTGTTACAGACAGAAGAGAAAGACGCTCCTGTGGACCGTGAACTCGGATTCAGAATCTAGAACAAAGCAAAGACACATATTGCCGGTGTGCCTGTTTTTCAGCATTTAGGACTAATTATTCTGTGGGCTCTCACTGAAGTTTCTGCCACATGTCAGGGGGCTGCGTGCAAGCCTTTGGCTTCTCATGCCGTATTCCCTTTTCAGGTCCTGAGAAGCTCCCCCACGGTTTCCTTTGCTCAGCCGTCTGAATTTCAGAATATGTTCAGCTTCTTTCCATCGCTGGGTCTAATAACTCTCTTTCCCTTTCTTCAGGATCCTCTTCTTCTCTCTCCCAAGAGGCTCTGCCCTCCCCCTCCCCCCCACATCCTGTCCTCCCCAAACAATCCTCCACTCTTCTCTCTGACACTGAAAAGCACTTCAAGGAATCAGAGAGTGACTAAATAAGTATAGGAAAACTTCAGAGAATGCAGGCAAGATTTCTTTTTTAAATCTTCTAGCTGCCCCTGAGATTACTGTATCAAATTTTAGAACTCTTAAAAATCTTCATCTCTCTTTTCTTTGCTATGCTATTTTCTAAACCATCCAGCTGCCATATGCCAATGTTAGTTTCCCTTGGATGATAGTCTGTAGAAATTTATAAAATACAGTGAGCCCTGGACTCACGTTACCGTTTTTTTGTGTGCTCTTTATATATGTCAAATAAGTATACTTATTTTTAAGTATTATGATTATTATTATTTTTGGAGCAGAGAGGTGAGCGGTCCCTTTTATTAATCACTTGTCAGGTGGTCTGTGATTATTACTACTCTTGCCTTAGCAAGCTGACCTAACTTCAGAATCTTATCAATACTGGAAATTGTAGCACCAGCCAGTAAGAGTAGATTTGTCATCAATATGAAATGATACAAGTGTGAAATAAGATAATGGAAGACTGTCAAGCAGGACAAATTATAACCAACAAGCAGCAAACCCTATGATTTTCAACATATAAATGGAGTATGTGTAACATCTGACACCATTGTAGGTAATAATGTTAAAGGAAACTGGTGGGTGCCTATAGCCTGGAGGTTTTGTGGACAGTAACAGCAAAGTTTTTGAGCTATGTTTGTTTTTGTTTTAAATAATATCTTTTACGTGTATGGCTGCTATGCCTTTAGTCATCACTAATATATACAATGAAACCGCCTTTTGACACAAACCCCCCAGACTGAGAAATAACCAGGTTAACCGTAATCTTAGAAATAGACCATGTTGCAACCTCATCCCTTCCATGTAGAAAAAATCATTATCCTGACTTTTACAATAAATAATTTCTTTGCTTTTCTATATGATTTTATAATTCATATAAATAACACAATTTCATTTTGCCTATTATTGTATCTTTTCTTGAATGGAGTAATACTAAGTGTATCATTTAGTGACTTACTTCATTTACCTCATATATTCATAATGCTGCAGAGAGCAATAGCTCTTCCCTTTTCCTTGCAATAGAACACACCATTGATTTTACTTACACATTATATTTCCGATGAACATTTGGGTTGTTTCCATATTTTGGTGGTTATGAACTATGTTGCCATAAGCTTACAAAACCTGTTCAGAGGTGTTTAAAAAGGGGAAAACGTAAATAAATGTAGCAATACATCATGCTCATAGACATGTTCTTCTAACATGCTCCTGTTAGAAGACTCATATTTTAAAATGTCAATTTTTCTAGATTGATTTATAAATTCAGTACAATCTCAAGAGAACTACTTATTTTCCACCTAACTCTCCTAAACACTGCTGCCAAATTAACTTGCCTAAAATATGGTTTTTATCTTGTCATTCCCTGCTTAAAACCTACAGTGATTCCCTACTCCCCAGAGCTGTGCTGTTTAACACTGACACCGCTAGCCTCATGTGGCTACTTAAATTTAAATTTTAATTAATTAGAATTAAATAAAATTAAAATTCAGTTTCTCAGTTGCACTAGCCAGACTTCAAATGCCCCATAGCCACATATGCCTACGATATTGGGCAGTGCAAATATCAGGCAGTTCCTCATCACAGAAAGTTCTATGGGGCAGCCCTGTTCTAGAGGATAATGTCATTTTCAGCGAGGCAGTCAAGATGTTCACAGTCCAGAACCTAATGCTGCAGTCCAGTCTAATTACTCACAATCCCTTTGAAAGAGTGATCATTTCTAACTACACCTACACCTTACAACTCACACCTATACCTTACAACTTAAACGCACTTCTATCCTTTTCTATGTGAAATTCAACTGACCAGCTCTTACTGTAATTCCTCCAATAGCCTTTCTTGGCTCCTCTCTTTTTAAAGCTAAATATCTTCTAAATGATCATTATCTTCAGTACATCATTTCTGGTAACTGTATCTGTGTGTATTCTTAGGGACTCTTGTTTGTGGATGTCTCAGGTAGAGTTCAGGCTTCTGGATGAAAGGACTATAACTGTTACTCCTAGCATCCCCTCCACAGCTGGGCTGTTGCCCCCTGATGAGAACCAGTTCCAGTAGATGCCATTATTCCCCGTATGTTGCGGTATCCACTGTTGGCTTGCTTTTCCAATGAAAATACATCTTCCTGGCTACCACTGTCTTTGTTCCTAGGTAACCTTGACATGTATGCCAGAAGGCTGTTTTCAATATCGAGTCTCTGGGAACATTCAAAAACTACACCTTCATCTCCTCTGCTCCTGTAAAATCCTACATGGCACCCTTGATGGTGACAGCGCTGGTGGTCAAAACTCTCCACTGACTGTGTCATGCCTAATTACTTGTGTATTGTCTCCAGAGTTCAATAATACAAGTTATTAATGAGTTAGTATGCCTTTCATATCTAATTTCCCAAGTTAAGTTTACATCTGTTGTTATTGGCCACATGTCATAAGTTGATATGTGCCATATGTAATATTTTCAGAAAGCTTTGTTAAATGTTGGTTTAAAAAGAACTGGTAGACTCAGTCCACTTCTCCACATCTGAAGTCCTCATGTCCCCAGCAATTTGATCAGACTTGACATTAATGAAGCCTGACTCTCCTTTACCATCCTAGCAGAGAAGCCAAGGACTAACTACACTGAGAGTCATTAAAATACACTTTCTTCAGACTCTCCTCATTTTAGTAAAAAGACTAATCGTGTTGATTATTGCCATGCTGTTTGTACCAGGACACTTAATCGCTGATGATTCTGTGACACTGATGAGGAAAAAAAAAAAAAAAAAAAGGAAATGTGAGCTGCTTTGTCTTTCTCGGTTATTGTTCTATCTTTGTACCAAAGAAACACTCAGTCCCCTCAGCTGACTTAGAGATACAGTCAGGATAGCCCATTCTAGCTGAAGTCTGGTCTCCAAATATTTAGGAGACCGAGGAAATCATTTTACCTCTTGCATCTTTGATGTTGGCTTAGATGGTTTATAGGAGCCTCCGAAATTCAAATTAAAATGATGAAGAGACCAGTGGAGGAAATGTAATTGTTTTCTTAATAAGAAAAACAAGTCATGTCTTTTCCTTATTGATAAGTGACGAACAGTATCTGACTGAAGCTGAAACAAAGAATGGTTGTTTTTTGTTGTGATTTTTGAAGAGAATCCTTTACAGAATTGGTGGTTAATTATCCTGAATCAATCCAGCAACAGTGTTTGCTATCCCTGCCTATCAAGGAAAAGTCTTCATTGCAAGCTCCAAATGCACTGTGTTCTTTGACTGGGCACTGCTATCTCCCACATTTTAAAAATTACATTGCTCTTTAACACAAATGTCCTGGAAAGGGCAGACATCAGACCCTTATTTCTTGGCATTTGCCTGCTGTCTGGCCTCCTCCTTTGATTAAGAGAATCATGTTTCTAAAGGTGCCGTCTTAATTCTCTTCTCATTTCTACTCTACCCTGCATCGATGCATCAGCATTTGACCATAACTATAATTGCAAAAGTTGTTTGTTCGTTTGATTTCTGGTATCATGAGTTTTGCATCCTAAAAACAAAGATGTAATTAAAATTATTTCCCGGGAGATTAAAAAGACTATTTTTGTTGTTCGTATTTTGCTTTGTTTAGTTCCAGAACAAAATTATTCTTGATTATTGGTGATCAGTATCCTGATTTCTTTTTTTTTTTTTTTCTTCAGATGTTCTACTTTTCACCCTTTAAGGTATTCTTACAGGCCCCAGATAGCAGGAGCAAAACAGGCATGAGGTTTTCATTTCCTCTGTGCTAAACACCAACAAAAGATGGGTGCATTATCTGTTTATGGAGAATCGTCAGCGCTTTTTGTCCAATATAAGTAAAATGGGTGAGTATCAGAATTGTGGATGAGCGGTATCATGCAACACTTGAAGCCAGCTTGCTATGTAAATGTCTACAAACTTTTGGACTATTAGTTTTCTAGTTGTAGGAGCCCATGGCTTGATTTTATCATGTAAATAAGTTCTTTGGGGTTGCCTTTAATTGGTTTATGTAAATGGTGCTTTGGAATATTCCCTTAAAACAATTGATACACTACAAATTGTGACTTGTTCTTATTTACATTCTTATTTAGTAAAGTAGTTTCTCTAATGACTGCTTCTAGGCAACATTTTATTAGCCTGGTGTGAGGTACTGAACATACTCAGGAGGGAAAAAGATGGCACTGACTCCAACGTAGTCATTAATTCCGGCGGTTTCCCTTTTAGTTAGTTAAAAATAGGGGAGTTTGCTAAACCGATTATTTATTTCCCCTTGCTTCAACACACATATTTAAAATCCCTTAAATAATACAAACATACAAAAACCTAAGCCTCTTTCCTTTTAGAAATACAACCAGAAAATACTACAAAATGGAAATTCATAGTGTTTGTGAGTTCCTTATATTGAATCTAACAAGAACAGTTACTCTGTTACTATTTTCCAAAAGGTCATTACAAGTAATAAAGGAAAAAAAAAAAAAAAGAAGTGTACTTTTCTAAAGTGATTCCTGTTCCTTTGTCCCTGGCAGCGATGCATAGGAGTTGAATATATTATAATACAAATTTAATATTCACTTATTGATTCCCTGTGTTTAACCAGTGGCTGTCTGCAGAAATTTTCAGGGACATAGTTACCATGTCTGACTTTGTATGGGGATTTAAATTATTCCTGCCTCTGTGTGTGTGTGTGTGTGTGTGTGTGTGTGTGTTTGTGTTGGGGTGTGTGTGTGTATGTGCACGCACATATGCATCCATGCACACAGGTGTGGATAACTCAATTTTCTTGTTGTTTGAAAATGAATGAAATGGAGAGCAATGAAGAGTTTTGTTTTTCATGTCGCTCCTTTCGAGAGGGCTGTCCCAGCAACATGGCGACCATAACATGTAAACACAGTATCTCCTTGTCTGTGTGATTCATTTGAAGAACCACCCACTCCCCCAAGTTTTAAATCTCTTTTCCTTCAACACTTAACCCCAGGGGCATACACCGTAGGTGCTAGCTGACCAACAGAGGACTAACTCTTCAGGGGAAATATGGCATTCCCTTGCACCCGACAGATGTGCAGCCACTGTGGCTGCAAACTTCCACTAGCTCCCGAGAGCTAACATCTTTGCACTGTGGTTACCAGCGGTGGTGGTGCTCACATCATAAATCGCTTGATGACATCATGTGTGAAAAGTAGAATTATTTTCTTTCTACTCTGCTAATAGGACTGGCTGTGAACCTTTGATGAAAATATACTTAAATTGGAAATAACTTCTAATTATTTTAAAGTAATTTTATTTACATTTTGTTGTTGTGGGGCAGTGAGCAAGGCATTATGAGCTCATTATATCCCTCAACAGATATCTCTATGTGTATCTAGCTCTTCAGGTATTTAACTTAATTCTGTATGGAAAGTGATGGCTCATCTCACAGAGGACTACTGAATTTAATCTGTACGGACGAGATAGCACTCTCCTGATCCCGGGCCGCCGAGGAAGACCTTCCCAATGGACCTTTATTATTAACGAGCTGGGTAAAGGGGATGATTTCCACACGATTCTTTTCACAAATCTATCTCCTTTACTAATAAGCGTGATGCTATTATCCCACCATGAGTGATAATTTTAAGCTCTTTCTTTAGGAGTAGTGATGGATTTGTGTTAATTCTTTTCCGCTTTCTTTTCCATATGTCTGCCAAGGTGAGACTTATCGTCTTGGTCTCACGATGCATTATTCTAAACAAATGGACCAAATAGACCCTCCTTTTCCTGCAGAGATGACAATGTGAACTTGTCCTAACATGTGACTTATGACCTCTACCCACTGCTCTTACTTTTTCCTGACATTTTTGTATAAAGAAATAAAGAACACAATGAAAGAAGTAACGAAAATTATGGGAGCGAGGAGGATGCCTATTTATTCAGGCACACAGGAACTATTTATTGAGGGCTTTCAAGTATTTACTATATATTAATTGTCACCAGTTGATAAATCTTTCTACCTGAGACTATGAACTTTTGAAAGCAAAAATTGTATGTCTTATTTATATTGATTTATATTGGTATTTCCAGCCCTGAGCACAGTGTGTAAAACCTGGGAGCTTGATGCATTTCAGCTGAATGAACAGTAGTGTGATTAGGCACCATAAGAATATAATGATTAGCTCTGTGCCTATCGTAAATAACATCTCAAGTTAGCGTCTGGATGAAGAGCAAAGGAAAAAAGTGAGAAACTTTATAAGAATAGCTAGTACGTGGTGTAAGGCTGATGAATCATTACTTCATTTGTCTTAGCTTGATTTTCTCCAGGAGAGGACCTTGAGAGTTCAAATGCAGTAGTATATTGCTTAAGGAGGTAACTCCTGGCAATACTAGAAGGAGGAAGTAGGAAAGTGAGACAGAGAAGGGAAGGCACCCAATAAAAGGGGTCATTATCGAGCAAACTCCCACTGTGGGTAATGGGAGCTTACTCCAAATGGGGAGCTCTGGGAGATAAACAGATACAAACCCCTTAGAGTTAGGCCCTTAACAGCTAGGGGAGCTGGAATAGTTCTGCACTGACATTACTACTGGTCAGTTGGGAGTGCTCTTGGGGCATGTTAATTCCCTTGCACTTCTCAAGTACAGTGAGCTTTACCCAACCTGGGCTCTGAGGCCAGAGATTATTTTCAGCTGAAGAAATGCCAGTGTTGGAAGTTGGAAGTAGGGTTAGCATGCAGAGTCCAACAGAAAACACATCCCATCGTCAGTGTTATCAAGAAATAAGTAAACTCTTATATCTTCTTTAAATTTGTGTGTATTATTATTATTACAGTTGACCCTTGAACAACATGGTTTGAACTGTGCAGGCCCACTTATACATATATTTCTTCTCATAAAGACAGTCTAGTACTATAAATGTTATTTTCTCTTCCCTATGGTTTTCTTCATAACATTTTCTTTTATCTAGCTTACTTTATTGCAAGAATACAGTACATGAACATATAATTTGCAAATCAGGTGTTAATAGACTATTTATGGTATTGGTAAGGCTTCTGGTCAACAGCAGGCTATTAGTAATTAAGTTTTGGGGAGTCAAAAGTTATACACAGATTTTCGACTGTGAGGGGGTCAGTGTCCCTAACCCCCGCGTTGTTCAAGGGTCAACTGTATTTTCAATGGTTATTTTATTGCTAGGACATAAATACTTTCTCAATTTCTTGGACCTAACTCTTAACTACTTAATAAATGGAACTGTGAGGTATTAATTCTAACTTTGGTGACCACAGAAGTATTGCTAAACATTAGAGTGTCATGCACCAGAGTTTGAGAAGCACTAACCTACCTCTTCTTGCTATGGGCTGGGGGGGGTCTGTAAGAACAGACCTGCCCTCTGCACGCTCAAGTTATTTGGGATTTCAGAAGCAGAAAGAACCTCACATGACTACACATACACTCTATCTCTGTATAAATGGCAAACACATATTATATATTGGTGGGTTCTATATTCCTGGTAACAGAATACAAGTTTTATGGAAAATGTGGCCAAAATTTTCCCCATGTTCTCTTTGACTTTCAAATACCCACACCCCTTGAATTCAGAAGAGGTTCCCAATTCTTCCATTGGCATTTTTGCTCAAATTAAGTAAGAAGCTAGTTTTGGCTGGCAATCTTGCTGTTTTTACATTGTCTCTTAAATAGCTTGTAAACAAATGTCTAGCCAGTCATTGTGATAGCTGTTTCTCGCCTTCAATGATCCATACTATAATGCTAAATGTCTTTCTCTTTTTCACATTTTAATTTTTTACATTTTATATATTATTGCAAGTCATGAAAGTAACTTTTGGGATAGACAAGGAACACATTAAAAAAATCACAGAAATGAATGATTACCAAGAAAATAAAAATGAATATACAACAAACAGGTAAAATAAATAACACAGTAATCTAAATAATTATAGGTATACCATAATAATGCCCACTGAATACTTACCATACATGGGCCCTACATGATTTACACACATGTATACATTTCATCCTAACGGCATCCTGATTATGGATTCTACTCTTACTCCATTTGGTTGTATCTATCCTCTTGCCAACGATGCTGAAGTTCCATTATATTCTCTAGGGTTTTACCATGGAACCCCTGGAGTCCTTTGCTTCTCTTTGCCCAGTGGCTTTTTTGACAGCTGGAGCTAGGTCTCCCTTCCTGCACAGCAATATGAAGTACAGGAGAATTAACACAACCCACCACTGCTGCGCTTCACTATTATTTCCCTGGGTAATGTTCCAAATATCCTAATTGCTCTCAAATCCTTATTTCAGGGTTGGCTTCTGGAAGAACCCAAATGGAGACACATCTGTAGAGTCACTTGTACATGCATACACACACTTAGAGGCTGCCTTGCACTGGGGAAATAAATGAGATGTGTATATTTGGGACTGGGACAGTCTTACCTCAGCATTGCATGGAATGCCTCAGAAGGGGGACAGGAGAATAGAATGGACTTCAGCTTAAGGAAGGGCACTAACCACACAGACTCAAATTATGACAGGGAGTCAAGTCTATTTCAGTTCTTAGAGAAAACAGAGGAAGGGAGAGGGGCCAGCATTGTAAAATCCATGGCTGCGCAAAAATGCAGTCACAGAGACAGGAATGGTAAAAAGAATCAGCTCCGTATTGACACTGGGTCTTCGCCCATCAGTGGGCAAAGTGATGTGGGGAGACCTTTAGTAAATTATTTAAGTCTGATGGGGGAGACCACTAGGAAATTATTTAAGTCTGATGGGCTCAGATTTGGGGCGCCTGGGTGGCTCAGTGGGTTAAAGCCTCTGCCTACAAAAAAAAAAAAAAAAAAAAAAAAAAGTCTAATGGGCTCAGATCTGAAATGTTGGCAACTCTGTTACTGTGGGCGGACTCAGGCAGGGGCTGCATGGAGCAGTCTCTTCACGCCCACATAAAACAGACCCACACTTCAGCCTCTCCATGTTGAGGGCAGAAGCCGTATGGGTCTAGGCAAAGCGTGAAGGCGATTGTCCTGTGTCTAATGGGACTGCAATTTTCTTCATTGATGCTACGTCTCTCAGGCTCTAGCATTTCTTTCTTTCTTTCTTTTTTAAAGATTTTATTTATTTATTTGACAGAGAGATCACAAGCAGGCAGAGAGGCAGGTGGAGAGAGAGAGGGGGAAGCAGACTCCCTACTGAGCAGAGAGCCTGATGCGGGGCTGGATCCCAGGACCCTGAGATCATGACCCAAGCTGAAGGCAGAGGCTTAACCCACTGAGCCAACCAGGCGCCCCTGTTCTAGCATTTCTAAGAACCATGAGTGACAGTAAGCTTGGGTGAGCATAAAGTTTCCGTCAGATCCCTAATTTATTTGTTTGGTTTAACCTTTAAAAAGGCTTAATTTTTTGGCCCAATTTCACTGTTCGCTCTAGAGATTTCTTTTCCTCTCTGATTCCATTTCTATACTATAGTAATTTAAAATGTTATTTTATTTAAGTGATGGTGGTGGTGATGGTGTGTCTATTAGAGTAAGCTACAGATATTATTTAATCTGTGATTGCTTGAAACTAGGTATGATCTCATTTGGCAGCCTGTCCCTAACCGAACGGAGGCTGCGAGCTCCTCCACCAGAGTCATTACAGCGCATGCTGTGAGTGTGAACGTTCATTAGCATATTATGGATCTATAATTTCTGCTTAAAAAAAAAAACAACCCAGAACTATGAAGAGCAATTACCCAGCACGATAAGAGCTCTGTTTTAAACCTCAGTGTCTTCTCCAGTTGCCTTCTTTTTAGTCTACCTTCACCATACCTCTGGGTATTTGTTTTTAACTAAATAGAGAAATTGGATAGTCCAAGATTTCTGACAGGGGGTCATTTGTACAGAGCTGGCTCACTGTGACCAGCAGGCAAGGTGGGTCAGGTGAAGCCGAGGCTACTGAAGGTTATCTGATGTCTCATTAAATAGCTAAAAGGAGGGGCGCCTGAGTGGCTCAGTGGGTTAAAGCCCCCAGAGTCCTGGGACTGAGCCCCCCATCGGGCTCTCTGCGCAGCGGGGAGTCTGCTTCCCATCCCCCCAACCTCCCGCCTGCCTCTCTGCCTACTTGTAATCTCCATCTGTCAAATAAATAAAATCTTTAAAAACAAAAATAAATATATAAATAAATAGCTAAAAGGAAATGGAGGTTATGGAAAAGGACTGCATTTTTTTTTTTTTTTTTTTTAAATTTAGAGAAAGTGAGTGCGTTCCTGCGTGGGTGCAAGAGAATCTTAACCAGGCTCCATGCCCAGCGCTGAGCCTTTTCATGCTCTATCTCATGACCCTGAGATCACGACCTCAGCCAAAATCAAGAGTCAGAAGCTTCACCCACTGAGCCACCCAGGCGCCCTGGGAAAAAGACTGCTCTTGAAGGAGGACGGGGCCCCTCTGCGATTTAGTTGCTGTGTGACTTTGAGCTACTCAATTAACCTCTCAGAACTTCAGCATCTATCAGTAGGATCGGTAAGGTCTATCTTGCAGGGTGACTGTGAATAGGAAAAAGCAGGCGATATATGGCAAAAAAGCGTTATAAAGAAATACAGTCATTGCTATCATGACTTGTTTACTGGGGGCAATCTACAAATTGCTTTCATGTGTATTCTTGAATTTGGTTTTTGGAAATGTCCTGCAGACTAGAAAGAGAAACCCCCTACTGCACAGATGAGAACACGGAGGCTCTGTGATATGAGGTCAGAGATCAATTTTACAACTTAAGAAACCAAACAGAAACTCACTGGTTACTGAGTTGGAGGTTCAAATTAAAATTCTTGTTTAAAGTGAATTATTTGCATGTGATTCATAAATACATATATGCACATATGAAGAGAAACAAGCAGAGACAGGGAGGGATTTCTGTCGTGCACTCAATTTGGGGTCCCAATCTGGCCTTTATGATCTGTTTAGCTTTTCATCTTCAATCCTGACCTACCCAAGACTGCCTCAAGTTCTACTTGATTTCGTGTCTGCACTGATTCCTAAATTACAGCTCCTTTCCCTCCCTGAGCACTATATGAATCTCTTTTGATTTTTCCTCCCCTTCACCCCCAAAGGCCTGTGATGATGAGCTCAGACTAGAATGTAGGCTCCATGTGGGGAGGGAGAGTATCTTTCATTTTATCCTCGCATCTCCTTCCTGTCTGAAGAAGCAAGAGTTGGGGTGGAGGTAGCTAAAATGTTGGAGATATATAATAATATATATCTATATAATGAATCCCACTAGGCCTTCCCTGAGAGGCATTCTAATACCAATTTTCAAAAAGCAGTATCTATTGTACATATATTTTTTTCACCCCACAACTTTTTAAACTTGATTTAGTAAAATGATAATAGATTCATTCTTAAGCAGACGGTAATGTTTTGCCAAAACCATATTTCAAAGCCATATTTTAAACACATTTCGTACGCCTCGACACCTAATCTTACTTCCCTGAAACAGAGCACTCACTATAAACTCACTGATCTTTTTTTTTCCCATTGCTTTTGTTTCATTTTTCCTTCGCCCTGGAGACTGCTATAGTGCTGGATGTGGGCATATTCTGAGAACTTCATTTAAAAATTAATAAATGGGTTTAATTGGAAAATAAGGACTGCTATGTCTTTCTGGGCACTGGGCAGATACTTCATTGCTAACCCTTATCCCCAGATTCTTTTTCTCTAATGTCGCTCTCCGTAGAATTGCTTGATCAAGAAAGCGTGTCTCCTGATGAAAACAGACTGTTCCTCAAAGAACAAATTAAGGACTTTCAGTCCTGGAGGTAAAACGCTGTGAGTTCATCGTGCAGTGCTGTAAAACAAATGTGTTATGTGCCTGGCAACTCTGTCACACAATCAACAGGAAGCCTGAGATGCTGGGATGCTGAGATGGGCTGATTTGCACATTTACATCAGGTACTCGCAAATGCAATCAAAATAGGCCAATGGGATTTAAGACTTCTTGCCATGACTCAGCCTCTCGGATTCCACCCCTCCCCCGCTTTTAACAAATCACTTATTTTGCATTAAATGGATGTACTGAATTTTTGAAAGCCATTTCAAATTCCAAGTTCTGCTTGAGGGTACAAGGGTACTTTAATAAGAATGACTTCTCCAAGAGCAGCGTGTTGTAACGCGCACGTGATTAAAGGAATTAGGATCTCTTCTTAATCCCTTCATGATCTTCTCTCTTTTCTTCTCTCCTTTTCTTTATCATTTTCCCCCACCCTTCTGTGTTGAGCCTTTTCTCTCCCTTATTCTCTTTTTCCTCAGTTCATATTTTGTCCGAAGTGAATGAATGCTGATGGAAAAAATTTAAAGTAGGATAAGCACTGATCTCTTGGTAAAGCACTTTTATTCATTCAACAAATACTTCTTTTTAGCAATAACCGTGTGCTAAGTATTCTGTTAGGCGGAATCATGATTTTCTGTAAGCTATAGTCCTTAAAAGGAATTATTTAAGTGACTGCCTCCCAAGTAAAATTCTGTTACTATAAGTAAAATGCATACCAAAAATTCATAACCCACACTTTTCACTAAATTCTGTATGCCAGTGTGAGTGGTGAAGACCCACCCCTGTAAGTTTAAAGAATTTAGAGTGGCTAGATAAGAGATGGAAATTTATATCAAGTTCCATCATTTCTGAACTATGAATCGGAAGGTTTAACGACTGATTAATTTATCTGAATTAGAGTAACATTCACAATTTTATACCTCATTTTAGGTCTCTATTCAGGAAGAGATCTACCTTGAAATTTTAGACGGACTCAGAGGTGTGACTGTTTTGGGACCCAGTGCCGTATCAGAGTCTTATGTGCTTTGCTTCCGTGTGTTTTAGATTTGCTAAAACATTACATACTGTAAACCTCAGTCGCAACACTGTAGAGGTATTCCTGCGGATTGTCAGGGAAATCCCCGAGTCCTATGCTATAAATTCATCTCCTAGGGACTACTTGGAAGAATAAGCTCTTCTTATGGACTAGGTCTGAGAATAAAGTGATTGATTCATAAATGAAGTTATATGTTCAAAATGTGATTCGTAAATGAATTATGGGTGGCACTGTATCTCTTCCTTGACCTCTATGTTGAAGTCATAATCCCCCCTTACCCCTGTACCTCAGAGTGTGACTTATTAGGAAATAGGGTCTTTGCAGATATAAATTAGTTGAGATGAGGTCACACCAGGGTACAGGGTCCTTACAAAGAGTGAATTTGGACAGAGAGACAGACCTGCAAATCGGGAGAAAGTCACGTGGAGGATGGAATCATTCTGCCACACATCAAGGAACTATCAGATGCTAGAATGGAGGCCTAGCACAGATCCTTCCCTGAAGTCTTCAGAGAGACTGGACCCATGAACACCCTGATCTTGGACTTCTGCCTCCAGAACTATGAGATAATAAATGTGTGTTGTTGAAGCCACTCAGTGTGTGGATCTGTGATGCAGCCCCGGAAAATAATTACAGTTAGTCTGTGAGCCATGTTCCCTCTTAAATGAAAAAGACGAACTAACACAGTGGGAAGTTTGCAGTACCCTTCACAACCGTCCTATCAGGATACTTCCATGCTTTTATAGCCTCTTAGAAGCACGGCTTCTCATTCAATAGGAATGAGATAAGGATTTGGACCTACTAATTTAAGAATAAATCAGGGTGCTAACATTGGCTGTCTTTAGGGAATTTAGATAGATAATTTCTCTCCAGCAGATGAAAAATGATAAAAAGCATTCAAAGTAGGTTCAGGAAGTCTGAAACCAAAATCCTTCAACAAAGTTTATGAATATCCCCCGAACCCTCGAGTGTTCTAATCTCCATTTATGCTGCAGAGGTAGCTGTAAGATAAGTAAAATCTCTGGCAGCCAGGTCCTGATTGATTATGCATCAGCAAAGGCTGCAAGATTTTATTTGTTCTCCCAAGTGGATGGTGAGAGCCTCGTTCTAACAACATGCCCGCGCACAGCTAAATGAATCGAGCTTTTTAAAAAAGTTGACAATACAAAAAAGAGATGCAGAGCCACATTTAAAGGTCTGAGAACACATCTTTGAAAATAAAATACAACAAAAAGCCTAGGCCGCCAACATCTTCCACTATGCAGGGAAACAATGCAACAACTACAGGGTTTTGAGAGAAGATAATAGAGAACAAAATAGAGCAAAACAGGGGGAAAATGTGGAAATTTAATGAACGACGTTAATAAAGTATTGTTATGTGGAAAAATCTGACATTTCCAGATTTTAACTATAGTACCAAACTGACCTTGGAACATCAATACAAAACTAAATGCCTTTAATCTTAAGTATGCCAATTGCTTTTTCCAAGCACTTGATATATTATATTATTTAATACTTATGCATACCTCTTTAGTTGGATTTTCTTACTATTTTATTTTGCAGATAGATAACCTGAAGCTTAGGGAAGCTTAGTATCAGTCCTAGGGCCAAACAGCCAACAAGCTGGTTAGACCCGTCCTCCAAACCAGTGCTCTGAGGCAATTTAATGTCCCTTTCAAGACTGGCTATTTTTCAATGAAGGGAGAAAAAAAAAAAAAAAAAGAACGTACTTAGTATCTACAGTAATTTCCATAGCACTACTAAACTGATTAATCAGCGTAACATGGTATATCTAAGAACTTGGATTTTTCACCTCAGATCACCTGAGGGTCAAGTGATGGATACATCTCTACCTAATTCAGTTCAGAGAACATGTGTCTTGTTGTTGTTATTCATCATCATGGAAGAAACAGGAAAATTCTCCAATCCATAGGAGTCAGCGACTAGGAAGAGGAATTTGAAAACCTTTTCCTATAATGTTGTCTCCACAGGTAAAAGCCTTGGCTTTCCTGTGTCCCTGGGAAGAAGGAGAGTAAGATCTGGCGTTCGAGTGCTATGCATCATTTCTTATGTATATCAGATGAAGCTTTAATTTTTGGTTGCCAAAAACGAAATGGTCTCATTGGAGGAGCACTGCCAAGTTGGACGCCTGTCATAGTTTTGCTTTCTTTGGTATTATTAGACTGGGTGCTATAACCAATCTGTTTCAACAGTGCCTACAGCAAACCATTTCTGCTAAGATTCCTGGACGTAATGAACTGTACCTAGCCTTGCCTTTCCTTGTTCTAGGAGGAGAAAAAAATATCTCCCTTAAAACAAATGGGAAGCTGATGTTAGCAATTTGAATTGATTCTTTAACTTTAAAAATGTGTCTTCTCAAAATGCTCTCAAAAAAAAAAAATGAGACCATGTATGAAATCCAAACATAAATACATTGATAGGAAGTTAGCAAGTCAAGTGTTTCTCACACTGCCCACTCATGGGTTAGTTACTGTTAAGATATTTACTACATCTGCATGCCACAAATACTATTGTTTGCTGCATTTTAAAAAATTGTCTCTTTTTCTTCAACATCCTAAGGAAAAATATCTTTCTTTTTAAGATTTTAAGTAATCTCTCCATCCAGCATGGGGCTCAAACTCACGATGCCGAGATCAAGAGTTGCATGCTCTTCCAACTGAGTCAGCCAGGCATCCCAGTAAAAATATCTCTAAAATGTATAGGTTTTTATATATAAGTTATGACATGAATATATTCCTGTTAAAACAAAACAGTATTCATCTCAGTGCCACCTAATGTCATCGGCCTCATAGTTTTAACTCACTGGGAAATGTGTGGGCTTAAAGGTGTCAGGAAAATAATTGTTGGGGGCGTCTGGGTGGCTCAGTGGGTTAAAGCCTCTGCTTTTGGCTCAGGCCATGATTCCAGGGTCCTGGGATTGAGTCCTGCATTGGGCTCTCTGCCAGTGGGGAACCTGCTCCCCCCCGACACGCCGCACCTGCCTCTCTGCCTACTTGTGATCTCTCTCTCTCTGTCAAATAAATAAAAATAAAATCTTAAAAAAAATAAGAAAGAAAATAATTGTTGGCCTCTCCATCCTACCCAGTCCCTCACCTAACACCACCTCAGTTGGAAAGCAAGTTAAATTAAGAGCTATTCCAGAACTCCGATCTCCCAATGGCCTGTTCAGTTACTTCTCTACCGGGTGAGTCTCATGCAGTCTCAGGAGTCACTTCCTAATCCTAAGGAAACTAACCCTGAGTTGTCGCTTTCCTTTGTCTCTGCCTTTCCCCGCAACAATCTTTACGTGGGACTGATCTCAGTACCCTACCACCAGCATGGTTGCCTTCTCCACTAGTCCTTCCTGAAAGGTATGTCTTGTAGGAAAAATGATGTTCCCTTTCCATTCTCTAGAAGCAGTGTCTTCCAAATGATGTACAGTATCCCATAACCATTGCCACTCTGCAGCTAATATATTGACACTTTTTTTTTGCCTACTTGAAATTATATCCTATCCAAGTAAGTTATTCTTCTTTGGGTCAAAGCTATTGCTCTTTTGGTCAACACTTTTTCCACGTGTCCCATTTTTGCCATCAAAGTCTGTGCTGGGCAACAGCTGCTTATGGTAAAGTAGATAGGCTATTAAATTTTATAGGTCCAGGGTCAAATCTCAGTTTCTCAAAATTTCAATAAAAATGAGAAGTACCAAATAAGTCCATAAAAACAAAAGACTGATGGAGGAGAAAGGTTTTGAAGAAGGGTAAGTAGAAACTGGTCTGGAAGAACACAGAAAATAATGGAGATATAAGTTAATGAGAGAGGAAGTTGAGAATCAAGCTGATTTGTGATGGCTCAGGAATTAAGAGTCCTGGGAAAGGTAGATCTCAAATATCGGACTGGATGAGAGTCTGAGTAAGCAGCAACTAGACTCCTACATCTCTGCCTCTTTTTTCTAGAGTTGGGCAACCATCTCCTCCCAGTCCCAGAAGAGGCCTAGGCAACTAGAACTGAAAGCAGAGGATGGAAGGAAGAACCACCTACTAAATGGTGAGACCTTGGACACCTGCCTTTCCGTGTATGACTCAGAACCTGGCAGCTGGGCTTGTACCTCCCAGGCTCATTTTGGAAGATTCTTTTGTGGGAAACTGACCTTCCTAACTAAGGGCCACCTAGAATGAAACTGACCAGTAAGATCCACACACAACAGCATCCACAAGGTGACAAGTCCAGCCTGGGAAATGAGAGAATCTAATCAAGCTTCCCAGGGCCTCAAGTTTAAATATGAGCAGACGGTCAAGTGTGGCCAGTATTTGCTGAAAGCCTCTTCATGAGGGACCAGCTGACACACAAACACAAATACAATCCACAGAAGGTAACATGAGAACGTTAAAGAAAAAACTATAATTAATATCCTCAAAGAAATATGATATTGTTTTCTCGAATTTAGGCTGGGATACTATTTTGAGAAAAGCGATATTTAAAGTCAGTAAGTATACACTTGGATTTCTGAAAAAGATGTAAGAGCAGAAAAGAAAAATTAATAGAAGGGGTAGAAAATACATTGAGGATACTAGTCAGAAACTAGTTTCTAGCTAAAAGGGAAAGGAGATGCATTAGGGGAGAAGAGATAAGCAAAATGTATTGTTTTGACTCTGATGGAGTGCTAAATGACTCTACCCTTGAGTGCTAGAAGAACACATAATGGGGCTGAGGGCCTGTGGGTGTAGAGGGGCCAGTAAAGAATGGGGATTGTGTAGCCAGGGCAGGCTCTGTGGACAGAGTGGCTTTCAGGTGAAGACATAAAGGAATAGAGGAAGGTCACATATATATTTGGGGAAGGCAGTTCCAGGCAAGAGGACAGGCGCTGAATGGCAGCTGGGCTTCCCATGTTAAGAAACAGCAAGTAGGTTGGTGTGGCTGGAATGGAGGGGAGAGGCAGGAGAAGGTGAAGGTACAGAGGAATGCTCTTAGCCTTGTATGGAGATGTTATGAACCGAGCTTGATTTTTTTTCTTCCCTTAGGATCAGTTGTTGTCCCCCTCCCCGCACCAACAAGCTCCCTCAGTCATTTTTTTCAAGTAGAATTTGGTAGGCAGACTGTGTAATGCATTGTTGATGATCTCCAGCCAAAGGAGAAATTGAATATAGCCTGCCACTCTCTTTACTTCTTCTTAAAGGTATGTCTTTGGAGCTCTCTTCTTTGGTAGAATCTTATGTTTTTTTTTGTTTTTTAATTTTCTTCCGTATCTTGCATCACATAGTTTTCCTACAGTTTTTCTGTTTTTAACAACTAATAACTAATAAGAAGCTGCAACTAAGTATTAGCCAGTAAGTATATTTTATTTAGTATCTGGGCTCAGTGCTTAAACAACAAACAAACATTTTCCCAATATATGATATAGCTGATTTCACACAATATTTCCCTTGAATATCTGGCTTCCATTGGATAATGGAATCTTTGGCAATACTGGACTTCTAATCCCACGGCTACTTAATTGGAAATAAGTCACAGGGCTATCCTTTGTTCTGAACATGCTCCCTCCAGTCCTGCTTTTCCTCCTGTCTCTAATTCCTGGGATGATTTACTTATTCATATATTCTCTCCTAAAGACATTTGAGTTTTCCAACTCTATCCTAGATAGACTAGATTAAAATCTGAATCTCTCACATAACAAATTGGAACATTCTATGGTTTGAACATTCAGAGGAACATCCTAGAGAGACTCAATCTGAACTATTTTGAATGTCAGACCCCTTTATTGGAACAGAAAATTTTCTGGGGGAAACAGCCTCTTGTAGGGTTAATACCACAATGAGATATCACCTCATGTCTATTAGAATGGCTACTATCAAAAAGACAACAGATAATAAGTAGTGGTGGAGTTGTGGGGGGAAAGGAACCTCTTTTGGTGGGAATGTGCACTGGTTAACAACTGTGAAAAACCGTATGGAGGTTCCTCAAGAAATTGAAAATGGAAGTATTGAAGGATCCACTTCTATCTACACAAAGGAAATGAAATCAGGATCTTGAAGAGATTTCTACACTCCCATGTTCGTTTTAACATTATTCACAATAGCCATGACAGGGAAACAAACTCAGTGTCCATGAATGGATAAAGTATATGTACACAAAGGAATATTCTTCAGTCATGAGAAAGAAGGAAATCCTGCCATTGACATCCTTGAGGATGGACCTTAAGGGTATTATGCTAAGTGAGATAAGCCAGACAGAGGAAGATAAATACTATATGTATCACTTATATGTGGAATCTAAAATGACTGAACTAATAGAAAGGAAGAGTAGACTGGTGTTACCAGGAGCTGGGGGGGGTGGTGAGGGAAATGGGAAGGTGCTGGTGAAAGAGGATAAACTTTCCAGTTATAAGACAAGCTCTTGGCATCTAATGTACAGCTTGATGATCATAGTTGATAATATAGTATTACATACTTGAAAGTTGCTCAAAAGAGTAGATCTCAAATATTTTCCCCACAAAAAAGAAATGGTATTGTGTGATGTGATGGAAGTGTTAGCTAATGGTGGTAATCATTTTTTAGTACGTGGATTTTTCAAATCAACATGTTGTAGACCTAATGTAATGCTATATGTCTATATCTCAATAAAGCTGTTAAATAGTACATCTTGAAATTGCAAAGACTTAACCCAACCAAGTCCTTCCCCACCCCCCGTGAATTCTGATGCTGTCTGTAGGACTCTCCAAGGCAATTAACTTGTACCTAGTTTTTCAGGAATCCCATCTTCCTACAACTAGTTATGCCTCTAGGGCAACAAGGGCAGTATAGCTTCAGCAGTGGATAAGGGATTCTTAAAAGTTATCAGACAAAATAGTACTCAGTTAATTTTGAACTTCAGATTAACAATGAATAACTTTTTCAGTATCAGTGTGTCCCAAATATTACACGGCACATACTTACCTAAAAATGTTTTAATTTACCCTAAGTTCAGATTTAACTGGGTATCCTGTATTTTTATTTGCTAAATCTAGCAATCCTAAATCAAACCTGCTTTTAGGTATCTAAGCCTAGAAGTGACACACTTCTTTTCCACTCACAACCCATTGCCTAGAACTAGTATGTGGTCCTAACCCAAGTCCAAAGGAGGTTGGGAATTTTGGAGAAATGGATTATTTGCTGAGCATTTTTGTATTTGTTCCATGGATTTAGGGAGAAATTAAAGATAGAAGTTTTAGGATGAAAAGAATATCTGATAACATTTAGTCCAAGTACTTACTTGTTTTACTGACAAGAGAACTAAACCCAGAGAAGTACCGGAATATTTCCATTTTATACTGCTAGTTAGTGACTGGGGGAGAATCCCACATGAACTGACTCACAGTCTACGATTCCCTCCATTATATGGCACGGTCTCTCCTGACCTTCTCTGAGATGATCGTACAGCTCATTTTCATAATAAATGCCAGAATAATAGACATGTGTGGGAAACCTTCTCACTCTTAGTGCTCCCTTGTGACCGAGAAGCCAAACACAAAGACTAAAGAAGCTTGCCCTATAGTAGTATCCAAAATAATCTCTTGTCAGCACAATTAGAAGGGAAAAACTGTTGATGTGAAGTTACAGGCTATAGAAAGATGAAGGGAAACCTTTCAGTTCATATGAAAACATTTAACTTTTTCTTTTTTTTTCTCCTTTTCCCCCCTTTTCCTAGGAAATCAGAGCCCCAGCTCCATTGCTGGAAATGCATTAAGTGACGGCCTAATCAGTGGCAAGAGATGGTCTGCGGTCTGCTTCCGTGAGTGACAAGCTGGCACTGAAGGCATTTAAGCTTCTTCCAGCCATTTCCCCCAGTTGATTGTAATGATTGTTGATTGTAATGATTTTTGAGCCATTCTATATTATGAGAAATGTCAAAATCTGTATTGTCCAAGAACTCACACATTTGAAAAAAAAAAAAAGGGGGGGGGGTGTATGGGATGTGGAAGTGGAGAATAAACCACTGGTTGTGGGCAGGAGCTAATCTAATAGCTACATTTTTTTTTCTTTGATAGATTGAAGTGGCTCTTTATCACCGCCAACCACTCGCTGGCGCTCTCGCCTCCCTTCCTTTTCTTCCCCCACATCCTCACTTCGTGCTGATTATTGGACTGCAGGGTTTTATTTGTGAAGTGCTTTGTCATTCGTACTAGCAGAAAGGTCACCATTGGCAGCACTTCCAAAGTAGAACATCCCCTTATGGGTGCCATGCAAATTGTTTCTCACAAATACCGTGAAAGGTAGGAGCTATCAAAACATTTGGCAGGTAGCCACATTAAAAAAAAAAAAAAATGCATCTTCTATCTCCATACATGTATGTATCTGAAACAAAGTTTCTTGAAATAGCAGTCTTGCTTGGATAATACAAGGACATTATCTTATCTGTTTTATGTTCTATTCTATTTTGTTTTGTTCTACTCCATGAAAAATGCTTCTATTATATTGTATTGATTTCATGACTCAATGAGGGTCTTGACTCATATTTTCCAAAACACTGAGGTAGGCACACTTCCCCAACTGCCCTCTAGAACACCTCAGAAACTTGTGTTTGATCAGGAATACTTAGAGCATTGGAGTTGAAATTCTTTGGGTTCTCCTTATACTTGCATATTTAAAAGATGATAATAAATTTACTTGTGGATGTAGTAAGCATCAGAGTCTCTAGAACTGCACCTTATTCCTTTCGTGTTTTATTTCTCCATTCTCATATCTTCTCGTATGCACTTATTTCTGAAGATACACATTTTATTTTTAGATGATGTGAAACCATTTTAGTTGTTTTGCAAAGCACAATTCTAAGCACTTAGGCAGTTTTGATAATATCAGTAAGCATTCAGTGGAAGTTATTTTGGTTTTGATATATATTCCTCAGCTAAGTTAACATAATTTAGCCAATCCTAAAAATATTTTAAGAGTTTTGATCTGAAAACACATATACACACATAAATTGTGTCTATATGTATGTATTTGTGTTCATTATATATTTCACAATATAATTTAACAATTTAACAAAACAATTTATTCAGTTTTCAAAAACACATACAATATTAAAAATTAGATCATCCTGGGAGAGACAATAAATCCAGGAAATGGTTTAATATGCACAAAGTGTACATCTGTATGTTTGCTTCAGGGAAACAACACAAGTGGGTCTAAAGCCTTTTTAATAGCCAATGGGAAGCTAGGGACATGATTAACTTGCTGTTTTCCTTTCTTACGATTCTTCGGGGGCCTTGGTTCAGGCTTTTACTTTCCTGTTATAGTAAGAACTTGCTTTCTTATACTTTCTTATGTTAGTGCTCTACATTCATTCCCTTGGTGGATCAGTAAATAGAAATATTCACATAAGACATAGGTCACTGATTTTACACACACACACACACACACACACACACACACACACACATGCACACACACACACAGAATAAATACATTCCTCCATCTCTTGCCTACCACACCAAGCCATATTCATTTTGCTTGTTTCTACCATAAAAAATTTAAGTTTTGGAGTCTATGTATTGAGTCATTCCTCAAACTCATTGTCAAACTCATCCTTCACCAGCTTGTAAAGAGCATGATCTCAAAGGAACAGGAACCTGTGTGCTTACCCCCAGGATACAGCTGAGATTTAGGCATTTCTGGTATTCACATGAGCTTGGAAATTTCTGAAAGTCTGATGAACTGGGTTGTCCAAGGCCACTATTTTCATGTGATGAGTCGTCTGGGAAGAAAAGGCTCATAGAGCAAAGGTCTATAGTGCCTGCCTGGTAAAAGAGAGGGTGGGTGGGAAATGCAGCATGGCACCTAGGTCAGAGGCTGGTATCATGCCACCACCATCATATGATTAGTGTCTCAGTCTGGTGAGGAGAAGGGGGTGGGGTCAGGAATAGGAGGAACAAAGTAATCCTAGGAAGGGAAGACCTGGGAATTATAGGAAATAGAGTTTTAGAGGACAAAAGGTATCACAGCGTGGGGCAGAGTAGCAACTTCTCTTCTGTAGGAAATATCTTGTGACTCCAAGTGCTCAGTGTTGTGGAGGATGTGATCCCATTTTGGCTCCTTGAGCGTTAGCTTCTGGAGCACTGGAATCCCACCTTCCCGAAGGCAAGGCTGATGGTTGACCTCAGATGGCTTGAGAAGAAGCTGATGACAGAGGGGACCAGACCGGGCACAGACACCCCAGTACATACTTCATGAGAACGGAAAGACCAGTGCAGGGAAGGGAAACTGCAGGAGGCTGTAGAGAGTGCAGGCCATTCTTAAGGGTATTAATTCACTTACCATTGAGGGCTGTAATTGTTACATCAATGTGAACCCATTAGTACCCATGGGTTGGAGTGAACTGGGCAAACTCTGGAAACAAGGGAAGGACAGGCCACAGATACATGAAGTGAGAGGAGACAGGCAACATGGTGAGTGTGTCTTCTGCCAACAGGACACAGTTGTGTGACCACTAAATATATGAGGGTTTAGAGAATGCAAACTCTTTTTCCGTCAAAGTCATGCATGAAATGCAAAAAAGCAGAGTCACTGCACTGAGCCCTGTCCACTAGATAGTTCCTGACCTTCTGTGAGAGTTGCTGACATCAGTGTCTAACCAAAGAGCCATAGAACTCACCAGGTTCTGGGAAACTCAGATGTCTAACTAAAATTACCGATTTCCTCAGCTGAAAGATAGAAAACTGAGGCCCAGAGAGCAAAAAGAAGCAAAATGACACATCAAGGTGGTGGCAGAAATGGGGTCAGCTAGCATTTCCTATAAAACAGGTTCTGGTATTGATACGAATGTGTGTGTGTGTGTGTGTGTGTGTGTGTGTCCATGAGGGGGGATTCTTCACACTAGCAACAAGCAATTCTTGGACACCAGTAGGATGTCTCCAACAATTCAACTAAACTCTGACATTCTCCTCCCCAGGGACAGCTTCAGATTCCACAGGTTAGGGGTTCAGGCCCTCAAGATTGTCCCCCTACACACACTTCGGATGTCAGTTGCGAGCCACCTGTGCTCTGATTGGCTGGCTCACACTGGAAGTTTCCCCGACTCCCTCCTTAGACTTCAGACTCGGTTCACAAGTCCAGGTGGTTACCTGTACGTCTGACTAACCACCTGCAAATCAGAGATTCTCATGACTTCATCTTTGGGTTTGCTTAATTTGCTAGAGAAGCTTACAGAACCCAGAGGAACATCCTGGTTATTAGATTCTAGTTTGCTATACAAGGATATTAAATCAGGAACATCTGGGTGTAAGAGATGCACAGAGCAAGGTAGGGGAAGGGGTGGGGGGCTTCCCTGCCTTCTGAGCATACCACTCTCCCCAGATCTCTACATGCTCACCAACTTGGAATCCCTGAAAACCCAGTCCTCTTGAGGTTTTATGGGGACTTCATTACATAGCCATGGCTGATGAAATCACTGGCCTTTGGCAACTAATTTGACCTCCATCTTACAGCCCCTGACCGGAGGTCTGGGGTGGGACTGAAAGTCAACCCTCTAATCATATAGCTGGCTCCTCGAGCAACCAGCCCCCATCCTTCGGTGGGGTGCAGAAGTCACCTCATCAACATAACAAAAGATACCACCTCCCCTTTCCCCCCATCACATAGGAAATTAGGGTTTTAGGAGCTCTGTGCCAAAAACAGGGACAAACACCAAATGTGTAATTCTTATCATAAATCACATCACACTCACACACTGAGAGTTGCTAAGTGGAATGAATGAGAAAATACTATACATTATTTCTCTTGTTTTTTTCTGATGTCCATTAAGTTGGCTATCAAATTCCTATGGATCCTACATTCATAGGTGACCATCAAAAGAAAACGAGAAACATTCAGCGTGGCCAGGGAAAACAAAGCGTAGGACAGAAGGTTTTGTTAGAGTGGCGGCGCGTTCTCCCCTCTTTGGGAGCAGGGCCAGATGGTGCCTGCTGGGAAAAGAGCAGAGCAGAGGCCCATGGGAGGGAGAGGAGGGACGGGAAGGCGGAAGCAGTGCTGGGTGCTTGGTGCTCGGCTCAGTCCTCCGGGGCTTAGTCTCTTCCCCATCCAGAAGCGTCGTGCTGACCTGTGGCATTACGGCCCCTTTCCTTTCCTCTGCTCTTCTGTCCCCCTTGCTATTCTTTTTCGCTACTCCTACATGTCTTTTCTTTCTCCTTTTCCTGTCTCCCCCAGTCTGTTCTGATTTCTCTCTTCCTTCTCTCCCTCTGAGTTCCCTTTTCCGTCTCCCTGCTCTCCTCTTTCCTTTTCCTTCTCTTTCTTTCTCAATTGCCACATGCCTTTTTCAAAAGTTGACAAGAGTTTACACCAACAGCAGCATTTATGGAGAACACCTCTATTTCTTTACATTCTCATAAAAACTAGGCATTACCAAAAAGAAAAAAAGTTCACTCTTTTTCAATATGCGAAAAGTAATCTCTCATGTATTAAAATGTATTCAGTGTATTCAAATTTTTGAAAGGGCACATAATATACCCAAGAGGGGTACGTTGAATAACAGCTGTACCTCTGTATTAGGCACTTTTTATTATTATCACTTCATAACAACACTGGAAAGACTCTCTCTTCTATATAAATGAGGAACAAGGCTCTAGGAGATTTAGTATCTTTCCCACAGGAGCGCCTGTGTGGCTCAGTCTGTTAAGCATCTGCCTTGGGCTCAGGTCATGATCTGACAGTCCCGGGACTGAGCCCTGCATCTGGCATCCTGCTTGGTGGGGAGTCTGCTTCTCCCCCTGCTCCCCCACCCCGGACCCCAGCTCATGCTCTCGTTCTCTCTCTATCTCTGGCATTCTCTCTCTCTCAGTAAATAAATAAAATCTTAAAAAAAAAAAAAACTTTCCCACAAAACACCCCACTGCTAAAGTGCAGGTCTGTGATCAAATGGCATAGATTTATTTTATGAAAACTAAGTACAGGATGATTTGTTAGGGACAGATCATGCAAAGGAGCCCAGGAGAGCAGTCAAGGAATAGGGGAAGATATCTTTATACATTTATCCAACATAGTGATTTATTTTACATACAGTAAAATGTCACTTTGTATGCATAAGGCATTGAAGGTAAATAGGAAGCAAATGATCGTTTTTCCTTCAATAAACTTACAATATCTTAAAGACGAGAAGCAATAAATACAAGTAATTAGATTCCAAGGTAGCATGTCATAAAACACAGAGAGAGGAGGGGAAGGATAACAGCAGCTCAGGAAAGAGGGTTTCTGGGTTTGAGGATCTCGTAGGATTTTTTTTTTTTTTTAAGATTTTATTTATTTATTCGACGGAGAGAGATCACAACTAGGCAGAGAAGCAGGCAGAGAGAGAGGAGGAAGCAGACGTCCTGCAGAGCAGAGAGCCCGATGTGGGGCTTGACCCCAGGACCCCGGGATCATGACCTGAGCCGAAGGCAGAGGCTTAACCCACTGAGCCACCCAGGCGCCCCAGGATCTCATAGGATTTTAGATCCAAAACATGAGGGAGGCAGGATACGGCCACATTTAGGTGTCAAAGAAGGAATGCAAATGAATTTGTTAACACTGAGGAACCGCGTAGCTGGAGTATTTCGGGGTTATAAATTTGCATTTTTCAAGCAATTCAGATACTAAGGATGACTGGAAGTGTAAAGACAAAGATGTGCATCATGGGCTGAATGCTTGCATGCTGGGGGGAGTTCCTGGAGGTTGGTAGACCCCACGGAGAGGAGATGAAAGGAGCAGGAAGAGGAAGCAGAGAAGTTTCTATCTCATCACTTCTTGGTGCTAATAGCTTTGAACACAGTACATACTAGTTTGTTTTTATCCATGTGCACCATATCTGGGTGGATTCATGTGTGTGATGCCTATCAGACTGTTGTGTACTCTCGGGGAAGTGAATGCGAATAGATTGATTTGGAAAAGGGAAGGTGGAAGGGAAGAAATTAGAAAGAGGGCACTGTGATGAAGGTGGGAAGGTAGAGGGGGGACTGAGAAACGTAATTTAAATGTCTCCTTTGTGTCCTTCTCCAGCCTGGCTAGTACCTGTGACCTGGAGAATGGGGGGCTGCAGAGAGAAATTGAAGATCTTCTCAAAGAGGGCTCTGTGAGGCACAGGGCACACACAGGATTGTTTTAAGCATCCAAGAGACTAAGTGATCACAATATAGGAACATGGATGCCTTCCTCCTATCCACATGGAACATGGCATAGCTCTGGCTGCAGGTTCAATTGCTGTCCAATTCCATGGCCATTAGTGATATGTGGCTATTTACATTTCGAGTAATTAAAGTGCACGAGATAAAAAATGCAGGTCTTTAGTCATTCCAGCCACATCAGTGCTCGATAGCCACTTGCAGCTAGTGGCTCCTATGCTGGAGAGGGTAAACATAAAGCATTCCCATAATCGCAGAAAGATGGATTGGACAGCAATAGAATCTGACTGCAGGGCTGAGCAGAGTAACAACAAAGACTGTGATGCTGAGTGGGAGATCAGAAAGCAGGGGGACAGGACAGCTGTAGCATGGAACCCTGGAAAGTTAGTCTTTGAAGATTCCTAGGACCACTTGAGAACGCTTTCAACAGCAATAGCCAGTGATACCAGAATGGCCAACAGCTAACGCGTCCCAGACACATACCATGTGACAGGTACTATTCTAAGTGCTTGGCATGCGTTAACCCATTTAACCCTCATAGCGGCTATAGGAGGCAGAAACTCTTAAGTATCCCTATTTTCAGATAAAGAAACCAATGGAAGACCATATAAAACAGGCTGTCTGGCTCCAGAGCTCACTCTACCCACTGAAAATTGAAGTAACTAATTCTTGGGATCATAATGGCAAAGGTAAAGACATTCTGAAATGAGTGAGGGCGGAGCAATGGGCAGCTAACAATACTGTGGTATAACTGATTCATACTCTGGTTAAAGTTGGAACACAAGAAAATATATAAAAAATTAACAAAAGATATAAAGTTAACGTCAGAAAAGCATCATTAACGAAAAAACTGTTTCACACAGATCCAGTCACAAGCCAGTGAGTATACAACACAGAGAAGAATAGAAGGGATGAACTCTGAATTACAGTTTCTGCAGCTATCTACATCAAGGGTCATTTTTAAAATTTCATAGCACAACTCTGACTGATCACGGTGTTGGAGGAGAGCTGTGTTGAGAAGGATTCTGAGACTCAACAGGAATACACATGAAAATCAATTAGTAAGACCTGCTATGGCTGGAGAATGCAGATCATCAGCATACCTGTGAAGTACCTGGCATTCTGATTTGGGGAAATATGAAAGAAAAAGTTCCAGACTAGAAGCAGAACTTAAAAATAAAAAATTTAATTAACATCCATGTGCATAACCTTGCATGTTAAAAATGACTGATTTTGAAGAAACAATGTATGATAGAGGACCAGCAAAGACGATCGTAGACAACGTTCAAAGTGAAGGTATATTAAAATGTAACAATTCCATTGTCTCTGTGAATTCAGAAATCCATCTGTCATAGAGTTGGACAATTTCAAGCATATTTAACTCCTATTTTCTTGAGCATTTAGATTGGACACTAAACTCTTCTGCTGGGGAATAAAGGGAACCAGGGCCTGCTCAGATTCTATCTCCCAGGGTTAAGTCACCAGCCCGAGAGATGCAGACTGGCCTTGCTGCGGCCTGGCCCTTTGTTGCCATCTCTACTCCTCGTTTTGATGCCATCAGTGAACAGTGTTTACTTAGGAACTGGAGGGAACACTGAAGCAAAGCAAAAGGCACGATTTCTTCCCTTCATTGTGCTCCCATAGAAGACTCAGCCGTTAGTCCCTTTACTGGCCACTCATAACTCTCCCTTCTTTTATCACCAGCTGACAATTATTTACATGGTCCCTTTTGGTAGAGAGCAGTGAAATATCATGCTACTCAAGAGTAAAGATGACCCAGTAGAGATACAACATGTTGATTAGATTGTATTTGTTCTCCTACCCTGACTATGAAAAGTGTAACATTTGAAGAGGTAAAATTATTACCAGAAGAGCAATGTGCTTCTCTCTCTCTTCTCTTAGAACATGTGTGGGAGGATCCTTGTGCACTCTTATGTTGCATCAGTACCACTTTCAGAATTTCCCTATAGCATGAGTCATCATGGACACGAGTCCTTAGTGGACCAGCTTATGAATTATTTTGATGTTGAGAAACCAGCTTACATAAGCTTGACTTCTACTAAACACTCAACATATATCTGCTGAATTGAATTGACTTTATCCTGTATACTTTCACACGTATGAAAGTATGCCGTATTACGCAGGACACTGAGCTCCTATTGTCTGGAGAACGTGAATGGTGTTACTCTGAAAGTTTCATGACACTGCTATCATGGAAGACCATTTCTTATTTTGGATTTCCAAATGGGAAGAGTTGTGTTGCCTCCAAAGATCTTTATGACCCCTCTCATATACCAAAGTAAAACAAAAACATCTCAAGTCATTACAGAGAATATAGGTTCTCCATCATTACATAGATATTCCCAACTTTCACAAAGATAGGATCAAAACTGAAATACTGACCGTTCAAGAACTTGCAAGAAAGGACCAAGACTGAGCAAAGGGTCCTGCAGCGGGAACCACATATCTAACACAACAGAGATATGGTGAGGGACAGGAGCAGAAAGCCACAGAACAGCTACCAGGGGAGTTCAAGACCAAGGTAATCTAGCCACACTGCTCAAGGATTACCATCAATTCCTAGTGAGGTGAGGTACAATCATTTTAACCATCCCCACAACCACCCCCCCAAAACTCCTTACTGTATACTTACTAATGTACTGTCTTCATATAGTCACGATAAAGTGTACAGAGTTTAAAAAAATAAGAAACCAAACAAAGACCCAGCTCACAAGTCCATATAGCTCATAAATCAAGCTCATCTTGAATTGTTCTGAATGCTGTGAAAAGAGTTTTTGCTTTATTTCCTGCTTTTGCTCTGAGGCTTTGCATTTTTTGGAAGAATTATGAACAAAGTTAATGCTAAGTGGTATGATGATAAAGATACAAATCACAAAGCCCACAAATATACACACAAACACAAAAATTTCTAGTAGGTTACAGTGACTCCAGCACAATGTAATGCAAACCACTAATTTTGTAGTAAGGCCCAGGCAATGATTTTATCAGCAATAAAGGAAGGCAAATAGAGATTCTTGACACAGTCAGAATTAAGCATTAATAATGTCTCCTTTTTATGTCTTAATTGGGTGTGATTTGCCTCCGATAGCACCTTTCATTATCAGTACAGCAGGGCATCTACGTGTTCCCTTTGAGGTGTCCATTGTTCTAATTATTCCTGCATGCTGGCCATCCTCAATGCATGTTAAATAATACCAGTAATGCATATTGGAAAAAAGACCATCACATTTAGATATATTAGAGATACTATGTCAGCCCACGCTTGCTTTTTCGCTTTCTGATTGTAGAAAACTATGTGGCTATTTTACATTGATAGGCATTTTTATTGATTGGAGGGGAAAAAGAAAGTCCTCGTTACAAGGCTGCTAGCAGTGTAATTATAGAGCGGCACCCGTGCTGGGTGTATTAGGAGCCAACTCCTCTTTAAAACAATGTAGCATGTGGCATCAGTAGTTCAGCAGAATATTCTCTTTGTACGGGTAATTGCTTCCTATTAGACCCAGGTAGCAGGATCTTTTCTTTTCTACCTATCAGAAGACTGATACTGGAATATTTGGCATTGAATTTATTTTAAATCCTTGAAATTATTTAATTGTGGAAATCCATATATTAGGATTTGCCTCTCTTTAGACTTTGGCCTCATGGTCAAAGGCCTGACTTTGAGTATAACCTCTGCCTCTTACCGGGTCTCCGAACTTTGGGAAATGTCTTTCTTAAGCCTCAGGGTGTTTTTTTTTTTTTGTTAGTTTTTAGTTGAAAAGTGGGGTTGAGAATAGCAACCCCTTGAAGTTTCATTAAAAATAAAAATTCTGGATACAGAGGACGAAGTATGTGAAAAACGGTAGCTGAAATGTTGTTGTGATTGTTATGGCACAGGAAGCAATCATCCAGACTCTATTTTTTGTTTCCTTCTCGCTGCTGACTTAACCTTCTGCTGATGTGTTTCCTGCGATATTACTAGAAATCAGCAAGTAAGTGTTTCATTTTTCTTAAAGAGATTTAAAAATCCTCTTGTCTGAATTCACCTTCTTTCATGTTCTTGAAACCCTGTCCACTCAGCTGGATTTCCTTTCTCTGTCGTTGGGTTTCCTAGGCACATGTCAAGTTGCCCGAGTTCTACGCTTGTGCTAAAAAGCAAATCTGGATACAGCTCCAGCCCAGCTCCAGAATCTTGGCCATTCAACAACTGACCTGCTCATAGTCTTCCTCTGTGGAAATGCAGACAGTATAACAGTGCTGCGGGGCCTTGGACTGCTGTATTTTTTTTTTCCATGTCTCACAGAAATTCTGGCTCAGGAATAAAGTCAGGGAGTTTTTCTGAGCCATCAACAGTGTTAACGTACTATCAAAGTCCCCATTTAACAGCGTTTTATGGTTCTAACAGAGATAGCTAGTTTCTCCTCTGGAATGTGCAGAGTTTAGGGGACAATGACAAGCTCGAGAAGAGCAGGTATGTGTGGATCTCAGGTCCAGTTTATCACTCCTTACCTGCGTGAGTGGTGACTAGTGACTTCAGATTTTTTTTGTAGCTGCCATTTTTTTTTTTTCATTTATGCAAAGACTGTTGTCATAGTTACTTCATAGGTACTTTTTGGATGAGAAGTAAATGAGAAAATACATACAAAGAAGCCAGCAGAATACCCATTTTTTTTTCCCCTAAGTATGTTTTTGAGTATTGCAACTATAAGAAAATCCTCTAAACTTGTCTTGCTCTGGTGACGGAGTACAGGCTACATGTGAGAAGCTATGAGGTATGTGTCAAATTAAAAACATTCCTGTTCTCTCATAATATCAGAATAATTTAAGATTCCAGGAGAAAGAGCCATTTCTCTCCTTAGAATTCAATGCTTGTCCTTGATAAGTTTTTGGAAACATAGTAGCAAAAGACAAAATTTTAGGACCTTTCCCTTCAGTCACTTAGGTCATGCATTCTTTAACTGATACGGGCAAGTCATATTCTGTCCCTGTTGCTGGGGCGCCTGGGTGGCGCAGTGGGTTAAGCAGCTGTATTAAGCTCAGATCATGATCTCAGGGTCCTGGAATCCAGCCCTGAGCCCAGGCTCCCTGCTCAGTGGGGAGTCTGCCTCTCCCTCTCCCTCTGCCCCTCCCCTGTTCATGCTTGTGTACTCTCTCTCTCAAATGAATAAATTAAAAAAATCTTGGAGCATCTGGGTGGCTCAGTCAGTTAAGCATTTGCCTTCAGCTCAGGACATGATCCCAAAGTCCTGGGATGAGTCCCGCATCAGGCTCTCTGTTAAGCAGGGAGCCCGCTTTTCCCTCTCCCTCTGCCTGCTGCTCTGCCTGCTTGTGCTCTCTGTCAAATAAATAAAATCTTTAAGAAAAATATTTTAAAAAAAATTTGTCTATCCCTTTCTCTGCAAAATGGATGACTTCAACTTCCCATGGAAAGAAATTTTGAAATTCTTCCTGTAAATACAGGCTTTGCAAAATAACACCAAAACAACCTATAGATAAGACAGAGATGAATTATTTTGCTTTTTTGTACCCCCTCTAGAGAGCCTACTAGTATTTCAGAGAGAGGCCGTCCAAGTGAGGATATTCAAGAGTTTTTGAAGTCTAGTTTAAACTAGGTCTGTCAGTGCAGGGAGCTGGTGAGGGCTGGGGAAGAATCATGAAATAAGATTTAAAATTACTGGATAGAGCCAGGTATATTGAGGCAAGATGCTTAGAGTCTTGGATGTAAACTGTCATTTGACACTTTCTGTTGAAGAGTTGAGGAATTTTTCAGGCAGTTCTTGGAATTAAAAATAAAGTTGTTTCCAACTCTCGTCTTTCTGAGTAAGGATCTCCCAAAACAACAAAGCTATATTGACAAAGACAGTGGACTAGTAAAGTCACATTAATATGATACCAATCAGACTGGCAAAATTGTTGGCAGGGATGCTAGTAAAAGATACTCTTAAATTTTGGAAATGTGAAATGTTACTTTTTTTTTTTAAAGTTATATGGTATCCTCTTTTAAATATAAAAGTGAAGTTTATGGTAGCAAAAATTGAAAGCAAAGAGAATGTTCATCAATAGGGGAATACATTATAGTGCATTCAAACCGAAGAGTATCACATAGTTGTTAAATATAGGGAATTCAAGCAACACTAGTTTTATTGGGAGAATTTGCATGAGGTCCTATTGAGATGGATAGGATAATACGATTTCATTTCTTATAGAAGAAAAAACAAAAAACAGTGACTGTGTACATGGGTGTGTGTGTGTATGTTTGATGTATGGTGGAAGGCAAAATGCAGTGGACAATTAATGAGATAATTTTATTACTCAGGCAACTGCAATAGAAGAGAACATTCACTAATAAGGGACATGTCAAACAAAAAAGGACTAAAGAGGAAGGGGTTATAGGTTTTTGCAAAGACAAATGAACAAGGGAGTCATTAGGAAAGGTGAACAGGAAGACTGAATTCTAAGGAAGAATCTAATGGGTTTTATCTCCTAATACAGGGGGCAGGGTGGTTCTTTGAGGTTACAAAAAAGCGGGGCAGAGATGAATTTTCCAACCCCTGTGGCATTTCAAGGGCAAAGGACTTAGATAATATTCAACATTTTTGGGGCTGCCTGGGTGGCTCAGTGGGTTAAGTCTCTGCCTCCAGCTCAGGTCATGATCTCAGGGTCCTGGGATCGAGACCCACATTGGACTCTCTGCTAGGCAGGGAGCTTGTTTCCTCCTCCCCCTGCCCACTCTGCTTGCCTCTCTGCCTACTTCTGATCTCTGTCAAATAAATAAAATCTTAAAAAAAAATTCAACATTTTTAATACATGCATGTGAGTTTATGTATGTATATGTGTTTATATATGTGATTGTATGTATATTATGTATGTATGTATATGTGTTTATATATGTGATTTTATTATACACATACATACAATAAGGTAAGAGAGTACTCTGGAGGTTTGCGTAGGGACGTCAAGCAAAGGAGGGGGGGGGAACATTTGCTGTAAAGAAAAAAACATTTATAATGTGATCACATGGTTCACTCATTTATATTATTCAGATGTTATCCACGTATGAATACTTATAAGAATGTTTGACTAATATAAATAATAGCAAGCTAAACAATATGTATTTTTCTGAGCATAAAAGTAATCCATAGAAAAGTTAGACAATACTCAAAGCATCTGTAGTTTTAGTTCCCTTTCCATAAAAGTTTACAGAGACATACATGCTCATTGCTCAATTACGTCCTCAGACTTACAGCTAAAACACTCATTTTCAGGAATAAAACAGTGTTATATTTTGAAGATTTTTTTTTTTTTTTTTTTTTTTTTGGTTTGGCACTATAACGATTCTGTAAGTATGGGATCATTTTAACAGGGTGAAATGTGCCCACGACACTTGGGCAAGTATTCATAGGTTTGGTAGCCTTTGTCATCCCGAACATGTGTGCCTCTATTACTTCCAAAGAAAATTGTTTTGGAGTCTCAGTAATTATAAGAAAGGGATGCTAGTATGATATCATAGAGGGTAACAAAGATCTTATTTGAGAACAATCTCTTCCCCATGGCCCTGTCATTAAAATATGCTGCTGTATTCTTAAATCTCTAACTGAAGGACTTTGAAAGTAAATGATCCAGACGTCAAAACCTAAGTTTTACCATAGGTGAGACATTTCCAAGGTGAGACATTTCTAAGTAAATGAAGTATGGCTCCCAGGGATTTAACCTGTTCTGTGTTCTCTTAATTTAGGCATCATTCTGATGTCATTTTCCTACCTTTTTTGAGTCTCACCTACAGTCAGGATTTCTTTGGAAACTGACTCAATTTCTTTCCCAGATCAAAAGATGAGCAAGGAGGTAAAAGAATAAAGAAAAGACTCTGGTCCTCTGAACGTATCCTCCAAAGAGTATTGGCACAAAAGACAGATTAAAAAAAAAAATAGAGGATAGTCCACAACATAAAATCTTTCTTGATGTAAGTGAGGTTTTATAGGCAGAATTTATTCTCACTAGAAGTGAAAATAAAAATATTTTTAATGATTAATTTAAACTAAAGAACATAAGAGAGTAACAAAAAATAACTGAAGACATCTAGAGCATTCCATTCACCAAGAAAAGAGTTTCCTCCTCTTAGGTAGAATTGATTTCCCCAAATTTAGCCTATCAGCACACAATTTCTTCAACACACTAGTACTGTGCCTATGTTCTTTTCTTCATATCAGAATAAAACAGTTTTTCTACAATAGTGCATTTATTTGAGATCCTGTTTTTGAGTATGTGCAAAAATGAAACAAAGAGAACACGTCCAATGAAACAATAACTTGAAGAGCAGTTTCCAGCCTCAAAATGGGACAAACCCAGGAGGAAAATCGCAATCTTTGGCTTCCTACAAAATAAAACTAGCCCCGCCTTCCCGCCTCTTGCCTCTTCCTCCCTTATTTACAGGACAGTGGGACTTTTGAGTGAAGGAATGGCAAACAGTTAATAAAACCTTTGATGGGTATTAATTACTTTCCACTTAATTACCTGCCATGTGGATCTTGTTGAGCTATTGATTACTGGCAAACATACATCCCACTGGGGATAAGTGTGATTTAACTTCATCCAAAGAGTCAATTAGCCCAAGTAACATAGGGAGAGCTGGTGCTTCGCCTCAATAGCTGGGGTTTCTTGCCAAGAAGGGTAGATAAGCCATTTATTTGTTCATTAAAACACAGTACTACTATCAACAGGAGGCACTTACCAGGTGTTATTGAGATTGGTAAAATGTCACTCTGTGTCCTCAAAGATTAGCAGCATGGTGCAGAAGCAATATGGACAAAGTCTTTCTTGCTTGAGAACCCTAGAGGAACTGGTGAGGTTATGGAGTTAACCCCCAGAAGGATAGTCCTTTGCAGTTCTGTTTTGTATAACCAAGCAGCTTTATCAAATATGCCTCAACACAGCTGTAGGATGAAAAGACAATGCTGCCTTTTGCTGGGTGACTTTGGGATCCCAGATTCTTTTCTTTGATATGTCAGATCAAAAGACATTTTCTGAAACTTTACTTAATAAATTGCTGAACTCCATGTTAATTTTGCCACAGACTCAACAGGAAAAAAAGACTTAGAAGTAAGGCATTTGGGGATGGCGAGAAGGGAGAGGAAGGATACGTGTCAGAGCAAGAAATATCATTCTGTTGATCAATACTGGTTATTAATTTGTACCTTGAAACCTGTAAGAAAATTCATGAAGCTGATTCTTTTAAAACTTTACCCAAATTTTAAGATAAATATTAAAAAAACCCTTATTATAGAGGTCTTCAAATTTTTTTCTTTTTTATTTTTATTTTATTATTAACATATAGTGTATTATTTGTTTCAGGGGTACATGTCTGAGGTCTTCGGTATTTTTATGAGACAAAGTAATCCTATAAGATATATCCAACTCTGGGAGTTAGAGGGTCAGTGGTAGAAGAATATGCTAAAATGGTTATTGGTAGACCTTTGGCAATAAATTGTGTAAAACAGTCTCTTTATTGTGAAATATAATAATACTTTAAAGACCTTAAAATATTTGATTTAAAAATGATCTGTGAACTGGAAATTAATATAATTTGCCTTGTTGTGGAATTTACTGTGTGCTGAATCAAAGCAGGGCTAACATTGCATACTTACAAATAAGAGTTACTAAACTTTGCATTGTTAAAAAGTTTATATCACTGTGTGACCATTATCAGGCTTCATGGGCTCTTCATCACACCCATGTAAAATACAATTATTGCTATATACCCCTTTTCAGGAAGTCGGAATGGAGGATCAGAAGGCTTAAAGTAACTTGGCTAGGGTTGCTGATCTCAGGTCTCTTGGACTCTAAATCTTCTTTCCACTGTCCCTGCTCATCCTTAGAACGATCTTGCCACATAGGCCCTGAAGATAGCAAAATGGCAACTCAGAGTGAGTGTGAATTTCAACCTCTGGGTTCTGTTTAAATGCAAGTATGTGGGTGCCTGGCTGACTCAGCCGGTAGAGCATCTGACTCTTAATTTGGGGTCCTAAGCTTGAGCTCCATATTGGGTGCACAGATAACTTTTTTTAAAAAAGTTACTAAAAAACAAATGCAAGTGTGATATTCTTGCCTTTTGCTCATCCTCCACCCCCCATCCCACACGCACCCTAATGGCTTTGCAGATTTTTTCTTTTCTGTCTCTCCTTTTCTCTCAAGCATACTCATTTCTTTTTTCCTTAGGCCTTTTGTGTAATGCTATATGTTTGCTGGAGTGAACACATTCATTTCTATCATGCAGTCTGATGATCAAAACACTTTAAGCAAGAATTTAACTTCACTATTTCTCCCATTTATTTAAAGGTTTTTCTTTCCTTCTGACTAAAAGGGGACTCTGGGACTTTGAAATGGAGGGAACATACTCAGATTTGTCATCATCAGATTTTGGGTACTTGGTTGTTACTGCTCTACAGGGCACTCCTGCTGAATGGCACAGGGACTACATGTCACCTCCAAACATTAGGTCAGAATATCTTGCCAATGCTGATGACAATATTCGCACTGATGTCCGTCTGGACTCAGATGCTTCCAAGAAGCATTCACCTGAAAGGCACTACGTTTTGGGTTGTGACAGTGAATCAAAGGGGCTGTAGCCTTCAGAATGGTGATGCTGGCTGTGGGAACTGGTTCTGTACAACTCAAGATTTTCACTTGTTTTGTTTTTAGAACAAAAATACACTCTGGCTTATGGTTGTTAGAGAAACCCAAACCTAAGACTGAGAGAAATGAAAATGGCAGTTAAAGGTAGTACCAAAAGCTTGTCTTTCCTCTGTAAGATCTTGATGAATAAATTCTTTCCTAGAATTTCATTTTTCCTTTCTCTGAGTTTCCAAAACCTCTACTTTTCTACAGAAAGCTAATGCATCCTCAAAAAATTCCCAAGCAGCTGAACATAACACTTCTTGTGCAGATTAGAAAATTGAGGCACAAAGGTGGTGAATTTCCAATTTCACAGGATAGAGATGTGATTTAAAACTGCTAACTCTTTCTTCTACAAATATGTCTGCATTATACATTATATATATTATACACACATATAAAATTAAAATATATATATGAAAATTTTTTTAGTAAGTGCTGGCAGTAGAATAGGTGAGAATAGACGTACCTAACCAATGGGTTTCTACTATGCCCCAGGATTGGGGTGCGGGGTTTCTTTGTATATACTATATCATCTAAATCTCAAAACGATCCATTTAAGTTGGAAATTCTGCCTCCATTATGATTAAAATGGAAGATAAGTCACATGGAAATAAGAAAGTTTGTCTAAAGCAATATACTCAATAAAAGATTTAAGTCTCTATTAGGCTGACTCCGAACCATAGTCTCACTCCATTCCACTTCCCTGATTTGCTGGGAGGTACTTTCTAAGCCCAGAAGACAGTTACTTTTGCTCATTCCTCACAAGACCCCAGGGTTTTGCAGGAAAAGTATAGAACAAATAAATCTTGACTTGTAAACTATGGTACATAATGCAACATTTTCTAATTCATATTTGAAGCATCAAAGCAATGGTAAGACTAAAAATTCAAAATGGCCAGCCCTTCATTATTTATCTTTTTCTCTTAACAGAGAAATGTAATACTCTAAAGATGTGACTTTCAATGGATTAAATGCAATACATACAGTGGTCGCCCCCTTATGCGTGGTTTTGCTTTCTGTGGCTTCAGTTACTGTGGTCAACTGCGGTCTAGAAGCAGACAATCCTTCTGATGCATTGTCAGAAGATCAATGGTAGCCTAACACTATGTCGCAAAGCCAACTTCATCTCACTGCAACTCAGTAGGTAGTCACTTTCTCATCTCACATCACTACAAGAAGAAGGGAGTGCAGCACAATACGGTATTTTGAGACAGAGGTCACTTTTATTATAATATATTGTTATAATCATTCTATTTGATTCTTAGTTATTGTCAATCTCTTACTGTGTCTAATTTATAAATTAAACTATCATAGGTATGTTCATATAGGAAAAGACCTAGGAGTTACACGGTTCTGTACTATCCATGGCTTCAGACATCCACTGGGGGTCCTGAAACATATACCTCAATGATAAGGAGAAACCATTGCACTGTGTTGGGACTCATTATTTTTAGTTGTATTAATTACATACAATAGCAGGATAGCTACAGATAATAAACACAATTCAAAGACAGGACTTCCAGGTGAATTTTATACAAAGTTTTGTAAAATCAAAGTTGCCTTCTATAAACAATTCAATAAATGTGTGTTATATTTTATTATAATTTAATAAATGTGCATCACCCTTATGAAGTTATATTTATAGAGATATTTGTATAAGTGTAGTTTACCTAGAATAGAATGCCAAACTGACATTGTCTGGGTTGATCTCAGTATTGTTTAAATGCTTACAGATAATTTATTAGTTTTTTAAGTATTTCAAAACAAAGTGATTTCTAGCTCTAGCCATGAAGGAATGAGTATTGGATTTGTTCCCCCCTAACCCCATTAAAAAAGTAAGAAATGGGCAAAACATACAAAGGGACTGCTTTTTGGTGTTGGACAAATGCAGGGCTATGGTCCTTGAGAGAAGGGAAATGATGCAGTGAACTCAGCATTCAGTTTCCTGAATGTTCTTAACTGCAGCCCAGAAGAGTGAGGCCCAGTGTTCTTATGGAGCACCATCTGGGTGTGCTGAGTCAGCTGGAATTTGCTGGTATAGTAACAGAAAGGAGACCCCATGCAGAGAAGAAAGCCCAGCAATTTATAATAAAAAGTTATTTGGTCTCTGGCCAAATGCTGTGCTGCAAACCAGAGATTCTGGCAGTTGCCCAGTGCTGGGGGATGTTGGATTTCTGACCAAAGAGATCTGACTAAATGCTCCAGGTGGGAGTTGAGAAACTAGGAGTCCATCCTTTAGGAGTAGGAATTACGCATCTATGCCATAACACATATAACTCTTAAATGCTCTGTACTAAGTAAAACAAGCCAGACTCTGCAGGTTACATAATTTAGCAATTGCATTTAGATGTTATTCTTGCAAGCACCAATCTAACAGAGGTAGAAAATAGTTCAGGGGTTGTTAAGGGCTGAACTTAAGGTGGATAGCTGATGACAAAGGAGCACAGAATTTTGAGGGGTTGTGGAATTGCTTTATATGAGGGCTTGGCAAATTTTCTTCTATAAAGGGTCAAACAGTAAATATTTTGGAATCACGTGTTGTGTCTGTCATAGATTTTTTTTTACAACTTTTTATTAATATAAAAAAGATTCTTACCTGAAGGGTCAAACATAAGTGGACCATAGACCAGATTTGGCCCAGAGGTCGTAAAGGAGGATTCCTGCTCTGTATTTTTATTTTGGTGACTATAATATGTTTGTCAAAACCCCTAGAATGTATGCTTAAAATTACAAATTCTACTGAATGTTAACTGTGTTTTGATAAGATAAATGGGAAAGAATCGGGTAAAGTATACGCTCTGACCACAATAAACAGAAAATCTAAAATCTCTCTATCTATTTTTTTTTTAATTACTTATTTATTTGAGAGAGATAAAGAGAGCAGGAGCAAAGGGAAAAGGCAGAAGGATAGGGAGAAGATTCTAGGATCCTGGGGCTAGATCCCAGGACACTGGGATACATGACCGGAGCCAAATGCAGATGCTTAACTGACTGAACCACCCAAGGTCCCCTCCATATCTATTTATTAATTTGAATTTGTAATTAAAACAATTTCCACAATGAAAAATTCAGATCCAAAGCACCTCATAAGGGATTTTATCAAATATTTAATAAAATAGCATTTTTAATGTTCTACATACTTTTTCATATAATTATAGGCTAGAAACACTTCTCAAGTTATTTCATGAGGCCAATATAACTCTAATACCACATCTAACTAAGGGCATATATATATACGAGGGAAATTACAGACAAATACCCATTGTAAGCATAGACATAAAGTCCAAACAAATATTATCAAATTGAATCCAGCAAGATATAAAGACATTAAATTATCATAACCAAGTGGGTTTTATCCCAGCAATAAAAAGTTAGTTTAATATATGGAAATCAATCCATGTAATTCACACGTTAACACATTAAAGAAGATAAATCACATAATTTATATCAGTTATAGAACACATCACCAAACAACAAAGACTACACATTCTTTTCAAGTGTCGTATCTATATCAAGACAGACCATATTCCGTAAAACAAACCTCAACAAGTTCAAAAGCACTGCATTCATACATAGTATATTCTCTGATACAATAGAATCAAAGTAGAAATCAATAATAAAAAGTAACAGAAAGATCTCCAAACAGCTAGAAACCAAACAACACACTTCTAAAGAATACACGAGTCAAACAGAAAGTCCTAAAGGGGGAAAAAAAAGAATCGAACTGAATAAAAATGAAAACACAACACATCAAAATTCCTTAGACACAGGTAAAGTAGTGCTAAAAGGCAGATTTACAGCACAAAATGAATACAGTAGAGAAAATGAAAAGTTTCAAATAAAGAACACCTATGTTCTTACCTCGGGAACCTAGAGAAGAGGAGCAAAATAATCCTAAAACAAGCAGAATAAAGAAAATAATAGAGGTAAGAGAGGAAATCCATAAAATTGAAAAATAAGTAAAGAACTGGTTCTGGTTCTTTGAAAAGATCAATAAAATTGACAAACCTCTCACCTTACACCCAGTAGGATGACCAATGTAAAAAAACAACCAAAACCCAGAAAATACCATGTTGGCGAGGATGTGGATAAATTAGAACCCTTATGCACTGTTGATGGGATCATAAAATGATATAATCACTGTGGAAGACAGTATGACAGTTTCTCAAAAATTAAAAATAAAACTACTGTATAATTTCAGCAATTCCACTACTAAGTATGTATCCTAAAAAACCAAAATCAAGATCCTGAGGAGATATTTGCAAACCCATGTTCATAGTAGCACTATGCACAATAAGCAAAGAGGTAGAAGCAGCATCAATATCTATCCACGGATACTGAGATATATATACCTTCACTATACACACACACACACACACACACACACACACACACACACACACCACAGAACATTACTTAGCTTTATAAAGGAAAAAAACAAACAAACAAACAAAACCCTGTCATATGCCTCAACATGGATGAACTCTGAAGACGTTATGCTTAGTAAAATATGCCAATTATAAAAAGACAAATACTATATGATACTACTTTCATGAGGTATCTAAAGTTATCATATTCATGGAAACAAAAAAGTAGAATGGTGGTTCCCAAAGGCTGGAGGGAAGGGGAAGAAAGGAAGTATTTAAAGACTTTTTTTAAGATGAAAAAATGCTGGAGATCTGTTTTATGTGAATATACTTAAGACTAATGGACTATACACTTAAATGTGGAAGGGGTAAATTTTATTTTATTTTTTAAATTAAATTTATACATTAAATTTATTAATTAAATTTAATGTATTAATTTAATTTAATTGAAATTGCAATTAGTTAACATACAATATAGTATCAGTTTCAGGCATACAACTTAGTGATTCAACACTTATATACAATGCTCGGTGCTCATCTCAATTATTGTCCTTAATCTCCATCATCTATTTAACCCATCCTTCCCCCCTCTCCTCTGACATCCAGGATGTAAATTTTAAACAAATAACTCATATAACTCAATAGAAAAAAGTCCAATTAAAAAAATGGACAAAGAATCTGAATAGACACTTTTCAAAGAAGACATACATATGGTCAACAAGTATATAAAGAGGTACTTAACGACACTAATTATCAGGGAAATGTGAATCAAAATCCCAATGAAGTATCACCTCACACTTGTTAGAATCAAAAAGATAGAAATAGCAAAATAGTATCAAAAAGATAAGAAATAGCAAGTGTTGGCAAGGATGTGGAGAAAAAGGAACCCTCAATGCATTGTTGGTCAGAATGTAAATTGGTGCAGCCACTGGGGAAACCAGCAAACAGCTTCCTTAAAAATTTAAAAATAAAATTACTATATAATCTAACAATTCTACTTCTGAGTATTTATCTGAAGGAAACAAAATCACAATCTCCAAAAGATTTCTGCCCTTCCACATTCACTGAAACATTATTTGCATAAGCAAGACATGGAAACAAACTAAGTGTCCACTGACAGATGAATAAAGAAAGAAAATGTCCTATCCACTCCCACCCACTGATCCCCCCCATAGACACAAATACACACAATGGAATATTAATCAGCCATGAGAAAGAAAAAAACATCCTGCCATTTGCAACAATCCGGATGGACCTTGAGGGTATTAGGCTAAGTGAAGTAAGTCAGACAAAACTGAATACTGTATGATCTCACTTACAGGTGGAATCTTAAAACAACAATAACAACAACAACAAACTCATAGATGCAGAGAACATATTGGTGATTGCCAGAGTTGGGGGTGGCAGATGGGCAAAATGGATGAAGGTGGTCAAAGGATATGAAATTCCAGTTACAAGATAAGTCAGTCCTGGGGGTGCAATATACAGCATGGTGGCTACTGGTAACAATACCATATTGTATTTGAAAGTTGCTAAGACAGCAAATCTTAAAGGTTCTCATCACAAGACAAAAAATTGTAACTGTGTATAGTGACAGATTTTGAATTATTGTGGTAATTATTTCATAATATATGCATATATCAAATCATTAAGTTGTACTCCTAAAACTAACACAATGTTATATGTCAATTAAACCTCAACAAAAAATAAATTATCCCATGAGTTAGCAATTACATACCTAGGTAATTATTCAATACAAAATTTTTGTTCACAGAAGACTTACACAAGAATATTTATTGCAGTTTGTAAATAATAGCTAAAAATTGGAAGTAACTCAAAATCTATTTATAAGAGAGTGAATAAACTATGGTGCAATTGTTAATGGGACTGACTCCTTAACTTCTCTCTCTTCTGTCTCATTGGTAGTGTATACAAATGCAACTGATTTCTGTGCATTGATTTTATATCCTGTAACTTTGCTGAGTTCTAGAAATTGTATGAGTTCTAGAAATTTTGGGGTGGAGTCTTTTGGGTTTTCCACATACAGTATCATGTCATCTGCAAAGAATGAGTGTTTGACTTCTTTGCCAAAGAACCAGCTCCTAGCTTCATTACCTGTTCTACGGCTCTTTTGGTTTCTATTTCATTGATTTCTGTTCTAATCTTTATTAATTCTCTTCTCCTACTGGGTTTAGGCTTTATTTACTGCTCTTTCTTCAGCTCCTTTAGGTGTCAGGTTAGTCTGTGTATTTGAGACCTTTCTTTTTTCTTGAGAAAGACTCATATTGCTATATGCTTCCCTCTTAGGACTGTCTTTGCTCCATCCCAAAGATTTTGAACAGCTGTGTTTTCATTTTCATTTGTTTCCATGAATTTTTAAAACTGTTCTTTAATTTCCTGGTTGACCCATTTCTTTAGTAGGATGCTCTTTTTTTTTTTCTATTTAAGATGGCGAAGTCTTTTTTTTAAAGATTTTATTTATTTATTTGACAGGCACAGATTACAAGTAAGCAGAGAGGCAGGCAGAGAGAGGGAAAAGCAGGCTCCTTGCTGAGCAGAGAGCCCAATGCAGGGCTTAATCCCAGGACCCGAGATCAAGACCTGAGCCTAAAGCAGAGGCTTAACCCACTGAGCCACCCAGGTGCCCCAGCAGGATGCTCTTTAGCCTCTATGTATTTGAGATCTTTCCAAATTTCCTCTTGTGACTGAATTCCAGTTTCAAAGTATTGTGGTCTGAAAATATTCAGGGAATGATCCCAATGTTTTGGTACTGTTTGAGACTTGTTTTGTGAACCAGTATGTGATATCTTCTGGAGAATATTCCATGTGCATTCAAGAAGAATGTGTATTCTTCTGTTTTAGCATGGAATGTTCTAAATATATCTATGAAGTCCATGTGGTCCAGGGTGTCATTCAAAGCCCTCATTGCCTTTTTGACCTTCTGCTTAGATGATACATCTATGCAGTGAGTGGGGTTTTAAAGTCCTCTACTATTATTATATTATATTATATATTATATATATCATATATACCATATATTAAATAATATATATTATTTAGAATATAATATATATTATATATATTAAAGAGTCTATCAAACAAGATCTAACAATTGTAAATATTTATGTCTTTAATATGGGAGCAGCCAATTATATAAGCCAATTAATAACAAAATTAAAGAACACATCAATAATAATATTATATAATAATAGTATAATATAAATATGTGTATGTGTATATATATATATGTATATATATATATATAATATTCATTTATTTATTTATTCATTTATTTATTTCAAAATCACCCCTTCACTTTAAAACCAGAGGTGACTTTGGGTCTAAATGAGTCTCTTGCTTTTTTATCCAGTCTGATACCCTGTGTCTTTTGATCGGGGGCATTTAGCCCATATACATCCAGAGTTATTACTGAAAGATGTGAATTTAGTGCCTTTGTTTTACCCGTAAAGTTACTATTTCTGTATATTGTTACTGTTCCTTTCTGGTTATGTTACTTTTGCGCCCTATCTTTGCTTAAAGGATTCCTTTCAATATTTCTTGTAGGCCTGGTTTTGTGATTACAAGTTCTTTTAGTTTCTGTTTGTTCTGAAAGGTTTTTACCTCTCCTTCTATTATGAATGAGATCCTAATTGGATAAAATATTCTTGGCTGCATATTATTCTCATTTAGCACCTTGGATTATCATGCCAGTCCTTTCTGGCTTGCCAGGTCTCTGTGGATAGGTCAGCCGCCAGTATAATGTTTCTACTTTTGTAGGTTATAGACCTCTTGTGCTGCTGCTTTCAGAATTTTCTCTGTCTCTGAGATTTGCAAGTTTCACTGTGATATGTTGGGGTGTTGATCCATTTTTATTGATTTTGAGGGAGGTTCTGTGTGGCTTCTGGACTTGGATGCCTGTTTTCTTCCCTAGTTTAGGGAGGTTCTCGATTATAATTTGTTCCAATACCTCTGCCCTTCTCTCTCTCCTCTACTTCTGGGATCCCAATTACTTTATATTGTTTCACTTTACGGTATCACTTATCTCTTGAATTCCCCCCTAGTAATCCATAGTTGTTTACCTCTATTTTTCTCAGCTTCTTTAATCTCCATCATTTGTTATTCTACTTCACTGATTCTCTCTTCTGCCTCATTTTTTCCTATCAGTTAGAGCCTCCTTTTTTATTGTACCTCATTAATAGCCTTTTTGATTTTGACTTGATTATATTTTATTTCTTTTATTTCTCCAGAAAGGGATTCTCTACTGTCTCCTATGCTTTTTTTAAGCCCAGCTGGGATCATTATAATCGTTATTCTGAACTCTAGTTCAGACATCTTACTTTTGTCTCTACTGATTAGGTCACTGACAGTCAGTACTGCCCCTACTCTTTTTTTTGAGCTGATTTTTTCCATCATGTCATTCTGTCCAGGGAAGAAAGGATGAACGAGAGGACAAAATACTAAAATGGCAACAACAATCCCAAAGAAATACACACTAAACAAATAAGAAGAGACCCAAAACCGAAAAAAAAAAAATAAAAAAAAAGAGAGAGAGAGAATATAATCAGACAGGTGAACAGATTAGAGCAATACACTTGATCCTGTATGTATTTTGATCCTTTTGTTAGAAAACTGGATCCCAAAATTTGAAGAAAATCTTATATATGTACAAGAATAAAATTAAATACAATGAAAGATAGAATGTAACCATAAAAATGAAATTTAAAAGACAACAAAAAAAGAGAGAAAAAAAAGAAGGAATGTAAACAGACAGGTGAACAGAACAGAGCAATACACTATATCCTGGGTGTATTTTGGTTGGTTTGTTAGAAGAAACTATATCTCAAAATTGTAGAGAAAGAAAAACTTATATCTATACAAAAATAAAATTAAATATATTGAAAGGATAGAATATAACTGTAAAGATGAAAATTAAAAAAGACTTTAAGAAAACAAAACAAAGCAAAAAGAAGAAGAAAAATAATAAGCAAAAAAGAGAATATGATCAGACCCATACACTAGATTCTGGGTGTATTTTGGTCTGTTTGAAGAAACTCCATCCCAAACTATAAAGAAAGAAAAACATATATATATATATATATATATATATACACACACACACACACACACACACACACGCACACGTATGTACACGTGCACATACACACACACAGGATTAAATCCAATGAAAGGATAGACTGTAACTGTAAAACTGAAAATCAAAAGAAGATCTTTAAAAAAGAGTTGGTAAAATTAGAAATGGGTTGAAAAGGAAAGAGAAAAAAATGAAAACTCAAAGACTAAAGAATCGTGGGGGAAAAATGCAATGCTTCATGAACCTACATGTCATTCTTGCACAGGGCCATGTTAATCACTGCATCATTCTAATTGTAGTATATGTGCTGCTGAAGGAAGCACAGTTCTTATTACAGTTCTTTTTACTTTTTAAAAAAGTTATATGTAGGTTTTCTATCAAGGTTCTATTTGTTACTTGTTTTGGGTACTTACCACATTACAAAAAGCAATTAACTTACTAACTAAAAAAATGTGAGCCATGCCTAGATGAATAATGAGTGCATGATGAACAAGGATTATTATGAATCCAATCATGTGTTCTTGAGATGTTCCTTCTTCTTCATCATCATCATCATCATCAAAAAGGCTCCCAGGGTTCTGATTTGACTCAAAGATATAGCCTAGTCTAGGCAGAAAGGAGTAGATAGGTAGCACTTCTGTTTATTCCTTTATTATTTTCATAAGTATGGTTTTTGATAGGAGATGGATATTAGATGATTCAGTTTTATATCTGTTAGTGGGATCTTGGAGCTCAGGCAACATAATGTAGCACTGATTGCAGTGGCTTGTAGTCAGTTCTCTGGGTTTGCATCACAGCTCTGCCACTTACCAACTGTATGATCTTGGGCAAGTTACTTAATTAAACTCTCTTCTCTGAGTTTGCTCATCTGTGGGAGTGATAATCTCTTTCTCAAAAGATAATACTTATCTCAAAAGATTGCCTCAAAAATAAATAATATACTGAAAGACGTCTGGCACATAGTAATTACTCAGTAAATATTAATTGTTGTTATTGCTAATATTAATAGTATTCTATACTGCTGATCAAAAGCAACCTACTTTTTGGAAACAAAATAAACAAATGATAAGACTTATCCTATTACTGAAATGCATCAGAGAAAATGATACCAATTTTCTAAAGCAGTCATTAAAATAAAAAAACCCCTCTATAATATTCTCATAGGTCATGTCATTATTAAAATGGTGGCCTTTTGATATGTTTCTAAGTGTGGCATTGACATAATTCAAAATATTACCGACACAAACAGAGCACAGTGCTCTGCTAAATAGAATTAGTTAATATTAACTACTTAAATATTGGAGAATTATTTAGCACTATTGAAATAATAAGTACCTGTGTCATCATAATTAGTGTTAATCTCTTCTTCTTGATAGATAACTATCAAGTTCATAATTCTTCTAAGGTCTGTCATGATTCATGATAATAAAACCATGACCTTATTATAAAGAAGGGTAATTATTTTCCTCTTCACTCTTGCAAGTGGGCAATGATCCAATTCCTTGAAAAAGAATATAAAAATATCTAGCTAGAAAGTAAAAAGAAAGTCCAAGACTCATTTTTCTCTTATACATTTAAATTGCTGTCTTGACTGATTCTGGCAATGATATGATAGATGTAGATTTTGCAAGCATATTAATAACTGGAGGCTTATCTTAAACTCACAGAACTTAAAAGACATATATCCATAGAACCAAAGGCAGATGTAAAGTTAATCAAAGGTCTGAAAAGTCCTGCTATTTTTAGCAGAGTTTTTTTCATTGAGATTAAAAAGAGTTCAATAGTAATCAATACTTCAAGAGCTAATTCTAAAAGTTCCTTGCTTCTCACATAAAGAATTATAAGAGCATAGAACTTCAGGTGCTCAAGTAGAAAGATATCAAAGTTTGAAGGCACATTAAATTAACAACTGGGCCTTTATTTTTTTAAAGAATGGCAGGTTATACTTTCTTAGGTGTGGAAAACTGCATATTGAATACCTTCAGATGGAATTATAACTGAGGAATTTATGGAAGTAAAAGACTTGATGTAGAACAAGATCTTCTCTTAAGAACAAATTTTAAATAAATCTACTTTAATTGAGCTTGCATTGGCTAACCATTTTAGGTCTCTCCATAGTTAGGACCCATAACTACTTGAAATTATACTTACATTATGCAGTTGTCTTAGGACCTTGAAGCTGGGAGAAAATAACTTTCCATATGTTATGAGAGCAACATGGTTCCTCAAAAATCCTAAATAGAACTCTGCCAAGTAAGAGACTCATCTTGGAATCTACCATCTACCATTATTTTTAATTCTAAAAGCCTTTAAGTAAACTTTAAGTTTGCTTAAAACAACCTTTTGTTGCAAGGTTTGTGGGAAATGGTATCTGTCTCTTAATCAATGGACTGATCTTATCTATTATGTAGAGGCCACCCGCTAAGCCTAGCACAGAAACAGTCCAGTTTTATTTGAGTTACACTGGTAGGATATGAACATCAGTTAGGTTGTGTCAGAACCTTAGATTGATTTGTCATTTAAAATGAAATGTTGTTGAATCTTTCATTTATAAAACAAAACAACTGTATACGTATCGGTGGCTCTTAACCAGACACGGTTTGCTCCCCATTCTTCCAAGGAATACTGGGCAATGTTTGGAGACATTTTTTGGAGACCACTGAAGGGCATTTTGATGTCCTCTACTGGGTATAGGTCAGAGAGACTGATAATATCCTAACAATACACAACAGACCCCACAACAGAAAATTTTTCAGTCCAAAATGTCAATAGTGCCAAGTTTGAGAAATGCTGACGTACATGAATCAAAATGTATTCGAAGTCAAATTAAACTGATTTTTACAGATCCACTTTTCTTTCTTTCCATTAATGTGAATAATTGTTTATCACATTCTAGATAGCATGCAGTACCTAATAGATTATTGACTAAGGATTTCCTTAGGTTTAAGCTACAGACTAAAATAAACCAATTATTTTTGCCTCTATTAACTACTTAATTTACTGAAACACTGAAGGATAAATATTTCCCTAACTTAAGAAAATAGCATAATGTGGAAATTCTTTAACTTATTCAATTATAAAAAGTTTTCATTATAATTTGTAAATCATTTTTTATATATTTATTTTTTGGTTGGTTTGTTTCCTTATGTTGCTTTCATGGTTTGAAATTAGAAAGGCAACTCTAATATGCAAGATTTTATCTAGAATGTTATATCACTAGAACACACAGAATAACTTCCGCAGATCATCATGGAATATCTGGCTGGTAGGACAGAACTCTACATATAAATTCACAATCAAGAAACCGGTATTAGAATGTATTGCACGCCAGTCTTGGGTTTTTAAAATATGCTTTCTCAAAGTACTATAGGAGATATTATTGAGAAAAAAGTCTTCTATTCTCTACACTGGTGTTTTCAAAAGCTGTACCATGTTTTGTTTTGTTTTTTTAAAAATCTATCAAATACATCAAACATGTGTGCACTTAGTACTGTTTAGATATCAATCACAAGGCTAAACAATAAGACATTATGGAGGTAGATGTAAAAGAAGTAAAATACTCTCTTGCCGTTTACATACTGGTAGCAACCAAAGAATTAAAGTATATGGGACAATTCTGAGTAGCACAGGATAGCATTTCACTGTGGTTTTTGTGTTTTTATTTAAATTCCAGTTAGTGAGCATACAGTGTAATGTTAGTACTTTGTTTTTAAAATAAGACAACAACCTTCTCATTTTCTTTGCTCTCCTCTAGACGTAGATAGACAGGCAGACTGACAGAGATAACTGGTAGATAATCATTTTAGTAATTGCATCAGTTTGTCAAAATGAAAATATTTATCCTGTCGATAATTTTGAAGGGGTATTATTATATTGTGTCTAGCAAGTAATCACTCTCAGTTTATATATCACTCCTGGAGCTGAGATGTTCAGCTGCATAATTCAAAGTGTTATATCCAGTACTGTGTTAAGTATTAAAAATACAATTTAAGCCAGATAAATTAGTCCTTCTGATGAAAGAAATTAAAACTGCAGGTGTTTGACATAAATGTATAACACAATTTTTTTCATTTGATTGGTCTTAACGATTATTATGATTATTCTTATGTAATTGTATTCTATTACCAATTTATTAATATCTACCACTTACGAAGGGGTTGCTTTGTGTTACACACTGTTGTGCCTGCTGAAAAACAAAATTCAACTGAATAAATTTTGAAGATCTTACTGACTTGATTTGGTGATTCATGAATTGGGCAGTATCCAATCTAGCAGACAGAAAAAAACTCTGAGAAGCTGTACAAAATGAAAGACTTTTATAGGCAAAAGGGAGCATGAGTAAGGAAGTTGCTTTAAACAGGAAAGTGGATTGATTATTGCCAGAGGATGGCAGAGATTTACCAGCAGATTACCTAACTAGTGTTGGTAAGGTAGTTCCTGACCGGCTGGTTTAAGATTCCACTTCTAGGGAGCCCAAGCTGTAATTAACTTCAGTCTCAGGTTGGTGATTGGACCTGTTGTTGTCTTACCTTTAACAGACCTCTTTAAATATAATCAAGGAAGATAAATATTGTGATATAAAACCATGTCTGGCTTATAAGCCTGAGGGTCTCTGTAAAAATGAGGGCTCTTTTGTTCTCCTGAGAATCCATCTTTGACAAGAATGACTTGACAGACTATGCTGACTTTGGTGTAATTGCCACTTTTTCCTGCAAAAAGGCAAAGAAGAATTTGAAATTCTGGTGGGTGATGAGGAATGATGTGGGAAGAAAGAAAAAAAAAGTCTGAGCAATTTGGCAGGAAGCGAGACAGTGAGTTTTGGAAATGGCCCAGAAAAGTTTTAATTACAAAATATCTAGTATGCAATTTACAGAGCTTTTGCATTTTCGTGAGATTTATCTGATCTATCATCGATCACCATCATGTTCCGCTCACCAAAATGTGAGCGGAACAACCAAAATTTATCTGATCTATCATCGATCACCAACATGTTCCGCTCACCAAAATGCATTACATACTCACAAATTCCTTGTGGGAGTAATTTACGTAAATAGAAATAAGGGAAAAGACTGGACTCTACAGGTTGGAGGAGCAGCAAGCCCAGGGTAACGTGAGACAGTCCCCGACATGAACTACACAAGTGGAAGCAGGAACTTAGATTCAAAGCTGACCAGGAGACGGTAGTAACTAGTCTGACAATTTAGAGGAATCATAGAGAAGCTATTGGACCCTCAATTTATAAGATAAAAATTTGTGCTATATACTGACCACAGAAAAGAAATGGATCACACACACACATATATAATCCCATTTAATGTCATGTTTGGAATCAAACTGTTTTATTTGATACCAAGTAATGTGAAATAGGAAATCTGAGAGATTCACCCTAAAGACCCAGCTCCAGGGAGACTTCCTGAAAGAATCATTTTCAAAGCTCCTGTTTCCCTCTCTCTCACCTAGAAGAGTATCAAATCCTTTCTCTTGTGAATTCCATGGTTATAAGTGAGTTTAATATAAGTCATTTACACATCTACCCTCTCCTGCGAGTATACCTTCAGCTTTTCTCCCATTGCTAGGAACATGAATACTGTTAATCAATTTTAAATGAGTTAATTCACTAGTACCACTGAGGAAGGAGATTGGTAATCTGTTGTTGCTATGATCTTAAAATTCCCAATGCAGTTTCTTACCTGTATCAGGTACCCAATAAAGACTTACTATATGGATATGGTAGATATATAAGATTCTGTTCAAATTTCCTCCTACATTTTTATTCTGGGAAAGGTTATAGGCAAAGTAGCTAGCTATCTTTTCTGGGGGATTCAAAAGATACTAAATGTTGATCTGCCATGAAACTCTTTTCTCAAAGGTCCAGCCAAACAGTAGGGTAGAAAAATGTGGTGTAGCAGATTTATTAGTTGCCTGACCTTTGGCAAAGCACTTAAATATTGCAGGTAAATGGCAATTGTGGGTATTTTGGAGGACAGCTGTGGATTTAAATCTGATAAAACACCTAACAGAGTTATAAGCACATGGAAAGGACAGCAACAAAACTTAATCTCCTGTTCATTCCCCACATATATACAACTCTTTGAATAAATGTCAGGACATTTCAGAAGTTCCCCTACGTGATTTTAACGTATTTCTAACATAGTCCATATACTCAATGACAAAGTTTGAAAACAAGTCATAGTAGCCAGCTGTCACCTGAGTATATAGCTGTAAAGGAATTGGGTATGAGTACCAAGTATCTACAGGAAAGTTGTAAAGAGTCTAAAAGAAAACTTGACTCACTGTTTTGGGCCAGTAGTAGGTGATTCTTGGTTTCTAGGAGTCAGCATGCAGACACTGGAGCCAAGAAAAGAGGGAACATGGGTAAGACACACACAAAAAATCAGGTGACGGGAGAGATGGGGTGAGGAGTTTTCAGAGAGAAATTTAACATAGCACTATTAACCAGAATATCAAAGCACACCATTCCCCCCTCCCCCGCCCCCCAGCTTTATAAACCCATTCTTCCTCTCCTGAGTCCTCCTCAGGCTCAAAGCAGTAGTTAAGGAGGTTGAGCGTCTGGCATTTACGGGCATTACATCCCAAGGAGGATGAATGGAAGAACTGCCTTCCTGCTTCTTCTGCACGTATAACTGGAACTAAAGTTGAAGGTAATGGGAAAGTATGATTCTAGAGGAAGAAGCAAAAACCAAAATCCAAAAACCATGCATGCCACCATTATGCCATCCCTGTCCTGTCTCCACTTTAAATAATTTCCCGCCATAAGGTGGAGCTATATCCTATGGAAAGAACAGCATTGGCTCTAAGATCTGGCAAAAGTCCACTTAGATCATTTTTCATTTGGCTTGTGATTTGTGATTGTTAAGAAGTTAGAATGCATGGCAGCCACCCCCGAAATCCACCACCAACTGATGTAGAGAGAGTTGTTATTTCGGTGCAGCATAGATTTTAATGTGGCGAAAAGGTGTGTGAAGGCAAGTAGGACCTCGGGTTTTTTTTTTTTTTAGCTTATGCTGTAAACATGGCTTCAGGGGAACTCTTTGAAGTGCTGAGATCTGAGGTGGTGGGTTTTGAAGCCCCCCCCTCCCTGAGTAAGTACAGAGAAACCACAGGTATCTGATAGTGTTTGCTCTTGAGTAAATCATCAAACAGTGTGTTGACAAAAAAAAAAAATAAGTTGTGTTTTTTTTAAAAAGTGCTTTATTTAAAAGAATATATAGTGTTGAATAGGATTTGCTAGAATTTAAGAGGCTGCGTTATATTAGCTGCAAGAGAGGTTCTGCTTCTCGGTTTGTGCCTGTGAGAGGGATGGCCATGAAAACCCCCAACTGTGTTATCCGTAAAACCCAGCATCTCCACCCAAAGGAAAGAACGATCCCCTGAAGAGAGAGAGCACTGCAGGGTTTCCTGATAACACATCAAGGGTAATCTAGATAAAGGAGAATGGCTCAACAGGAGTGTGTGTTGCATGACTCCCTGGGCAGTGCTCTCCATCTGGAAATCAATTAAAGGGCAAGGTACACCAGCTCATAGTCGGTTTGGGATTTCCTCAGTAGAGATTTGCATAGAAACCTTGCAAACAACTAAAACCTATTGTAAAAATCCAAAGATGGGGTAGGTCTTGGTGGAGAAAAACCTGTATCCAAAAGAAAGTGACAAATGATTGGGAAATTGTTGATCACCAAAAAAAAACCCTCATCCAGTGTGGACCTCGTTTTTTCCATATTAAGAATGTAACTCATTTGAGCGTGTGCAACATAAAGATCATATGTAATACATTGCTTATTATCTGCCTAGGGAAGGGAAGCAGAATTTGCATCTCTGGCAAAAGGATTACCTTGAGCGGGTTATTTTTAAGAAACTGCAGACATAAGAAAAGCTCTGAAAACTGAGTAGAAGCTATTCTTTTGTAAGAAGACACATATTTATAAGGAAAATCTCCATTTGTAAGGGTGTCTTCCTCTCTTTACCAGCTAGAGAAGACTGACTAAATCTTTAGAAATTCTTAGGGTGGAGAAGGTGAAGACCTAAACCTGCATTAACAAACTTACTCCTGTTCACCCTGTTCCCTACCCCACCCCCGCTGGCCCCCCCTGTGCCTTCCACAACTGACTCCACCCCTCATCCCACCTTCTTTTGTCCTCAGCTGCAGAAGACATCTGAGGTGGTGGCATGGACCATGTTGGGGAGTTATTTCTTCTTCTGGGATCCCACCCATGTATATAGGAGGTATACATGTTATTAAACTTGTTTTTCTCCTGTTAGTTTGTCTTTTATAGGGTTTCTCAGCCAAGAACCCAGAAGATAAAAGGCGAAAAAAATCCTTTTCCCACCCTATGCTAGAGTCCTGTAAGATGTGTTGGTATTACTTCATCTTTCCAAATAATAAAATCAACACTCTTGAGGAGATAGCAGGCTTCCCTGGGAACCAGTTGGGACAAATAATGTCACTACTTCCACTTAAATGTTCATGCCAAATAGGGCACTAGATACTTTATATGCACTATCTAATCTTCATTGTAATCGTGTGAAGATTAAACTCATGATTTTCATTTTAGTTTTAAATACCTGCCCATAGCCACCCAACTACTTAGTGGTGGAACCAGGAATCCAAACTCAGCAAGTGTGATGTCCAAGTTCTCAAACTCCTGCGTGTTCCCTCGAAGACAATTTGTTCATTGGCTAGTTGTTCAACAAATATTACTGATACTCCTGTGTTTTTGTCTACAGGTTAGCTAACCTCTTTCTTCTAAAAGCTCCCTCTTGGGGCAGGATCTTTATGTACCTGATTCATCTTTGGTTCTTCACAGAGCTTTGTACATTAGTAGTTTCTCAAAAATATATTTTTTTAATATATAAACCATAGTCCAGCCTGGAAACCTGAACATACGATGACTCATCCTTTTGATTTATACAATATCCCTCCTCTCCCACATCTATTCTTTCTTTTGTATTTCCATTTTGCCCTGACAAATGCATGTTTGGTCTTCTTAAAATGCACTTTTGTTGTTGAAATAGGGCTCTCACCCTCTCCCACAGGCCTTTAGTCTTATAACTTTGAAGGTCTTTCTGCTTTCTCTCCTACAAAACACACCTGTCATGGCTTTGCCTCCTTCACTCCCCTGAGTCTCAGAGCTACAGACTCACTCTGTAGGGGTTGTCCATCCGTCTAGAGCACCTGGGGTTTAAGGTGTAAGCAATTTGACTGTAATTGCTTCTTCCCAGCAGTTACTTTTTGAAGTGGCGAAGGGGGACTTTTGGTTGGTTCTCTTTTTCCATCTACATAAATAGGTATTGGAGTCAAATCCAAGGAGCATGGCGTATTTATCTAGAAATAAATGTTACCCCCCATGATGAGAGTTTTTAGCTACACTTTTATTTGTCTGACTCTTTTCTTGGCTTGTTTCACTAGAAACTTAGTTCACTCTTTCCATTTGCATGTGATCTGTTGATTTCTCTGGATGAAATAAAGCAGATTTTTACACTATACTGTTGAAATAAACCACATGTTTTTGTTTTCATTATTTTTTTTCTGTTAGATCTCTGTGTTGAATTGATCCAACACATCAATGCCCTGTTGGACTCGACTACTATTTCTTAAGCCTTTGGTAGAAAGCATTTCAGATATCCTCCTTTATTATATATTTTCAGTTCCCTCAGGTTTCCTTCTCAATTTTTGGTAGAGAAGAACAGGCATGATAGTTTTCAAGACACAGAATGGATGGACCTGTTTGTTCAAACTGTGTTTTCCTTCTTCTTTATGCAAAGAATTGTAGTATGGCCTCAGCTCTCAAGGAAATCTTACATGAGTGACACAGTATCTTCACAAAAATTTCAATGCAGAATTTCCAAGGTTCAAAGAAGTGTATGGAGATAAAAATCAAGTACAATTCATACAGAAAGTCAGATGGTGGGGGTGGGCCAGAATGTGTTCCTCTTCTGTCATTATTTGCTTAAAACACCCTTGAATTCTAGTAGGTCCACATAGGTGTCCTGGAGTAAAGTTTGGGGCATGCTCTATTGCATGGGACAGGTCATATATTAGCATGTTCTATGAGAATATAATTGCCTCTGGAGAGAAATTAAGTCAATACATATAAAAATCAGTGTAATTCTATAACTGCATGATGATCCCAATTGATAGAATACAAGGTAAAATGTTGAAAAAAATTAGGAAATGTCATATCACGTAAGCTGCTGAAGAAAACTTTGTCAGTCCCAAAGAGTGGAACTGTATTCATTATGTATAATTTATAATAGATTGTATCAGGTTTTTAGTTCAATATCTCTCCTTGTGCTATTCATATTTGCTGCCAAGCAGTGCATAGACAAAATAGAGATGCATTGATCTGAATTTTTTTCCCTTGAAAATCTGATTCACTCTATTAGCACACTTCCCTAGCATGCTATCCTTACACTACTCTTACCAACTGAGCAGCTGTCCAATTTATCACTTAAATCAGTATACCTTTAGAAATGAAACTGGGGACTATTAATAGTTACACGAAGGCAACAGGCATAAACTGAGACTGTTTTTGGAAAGCTGGGACATAGAATCAGCATTCTTAGAGTATAGCTGTGCAGTCAAGTCACACATAATGTCAGTGTGTCATTTTTCAAGGTCTTGGAGACACCAGACCTAATGTCCTATTACTGTGATGACCACGATAAAACTTTCAGGAACCAGACATGCCATAACAAATCCAGCCCATATTTTTGTTATGATGAATTTTTTTGGTGGGGGGAGAGGGGAGGTCCCTTAAAATCCAGAGAATCTGAGAGAATCTCTGATTGGAGAGAATCTGGATATACCCAGGAAGAGAGAACGAAGAGTTGCTTGGAAGGGTATTAGTTCATCGGATTCCAAGAGGACACATTTCCAGCCTCCTCTGAGAAATCAACAGGAGAGGGAAAAAGAACATTGTTCTTTAGATGATTTTGCTATTCCCTGAACAGCTCTTCCTTGGTCTCCGCTATTCTGTAACTATGCCCTGGGTGATCCCTGGGTATTCCACTTAATTGCATGCCACTTCATCCTTGTTCAGTAATTATACTTGTGCATAGTTATGAGTAAAGTGATTTTCCTATATATGCATTAAAGTTAAATTTTGCTCCTGGGGTTTAGTGCATGTGGCTTCCAGTGGTCTCAATAAGGAGCATGTGTGCTTCTTCCTGCCATGTGTGAGAGAAGAATATGGTCAATTACGACAGTGAAATTTACTAAATGTGATGATAAACACTTTTAAAAGCAGCTCAACAAATGATTATGGATTTCACACTTTTACTAATTGCTTCAATTTCTGACTGAAATAAAAAAATCTTCTACTTGTTTTAGTATTGTGGGTTGGATATCTCTAGAAAATATTACAAATATCCTGGAAGTATCTCTCACTGTGCATCTCACCCTTGTATTCCAACCTTTTTATTCCTATAAATTGACTGTTTCTAATTTTCCCCACAGAAAAATTATATGCAGGGGTAAGTATGTTCCCATATATATAGATATAGATATAGATACTGATGTAGATATAGCTAACCTAAATGTCTTTCTGATCAATGTTCTCCGTTATTTCACAGAAATGTTCAGATTTTTTAATTCTTTACGACTAAATGTAGATTGTTTTCATTTCTACTTTCTCACACTTCACCTCATTAACTCTCAACTCAAGCACTGCTCTCTCAGGGACGTTTTCCCTGATGTCTCTCCCTGTCCCCAGATTAGCTTGGTTATTTTCTCTTAGACTCTCTCAGGCTGCACCCTACTTTTCCACTATAAGATTAACCACATTGTATTTTGGATTTATGTTTAGTTGGTGTAGGTCAACTACACTCAGTAGAATGTGATGTCACAGAGCTTGTCAACTTTGCTTGATGTTTTATTCACAGTGCCTTATAAAAAGCACACTATATAATAAATGTTCGAAATTCATATGAAAGAGAGGATGAGAGGAAGAAAAAAAAGAAATAAAGACTTTTCCTCAAGATTCCTTCCAAGAGTCTGAATGTTAATAATTCTATTGATCAGTGATGACTTCTTTGCTGCTATATATGGATATTTAGCTTGAGACTGACTTGTCAATAATTGAATATTATTAGCTCTGAATTTGAAGGGAGTCTTTTATTACCTGTTGGTTTTTCCATATGGAAACCAAACTTTTCATTTTCCTGTGTTCTTAGCTTTCTTCCTTAATATTGCTTTTCTTTCATTCCTCCCCACAGGCTCCTTCCCAAACCTTCAGTATCTTTGTTCATGGGGTTATCTGTTACATAGGTTGATGGGAGGCAATGCGAAGACTGAGGGCTTCATGTAGTATCAAGCCTGCTGGTATAATAATACTGTCACAGAACAAAGGATACTTTACTATTTCAATTAGTTTATATACATGTGTGCTCCCATTAGCTAATGAGCTACTCAAAGAAAGGTGCTGTGCTATGTTTGTTCTGGATATCTTTCTTTACTTTCTTTGGGCCCAATTTCTATCTTTTCCATTCTGTTCTGGGCTCCAGGAGGTTTCTGTCTGAATTGGCCTAGTGGGAAGGACCAGCAGGAGCTCACAGGGCGAGGGCACAGTGGGTTTTGGGATTGATTCCCTCACTCCAGAAAGATGGCCCATTCCATCCAGGGATCTCTAGATTCTGATCTTTAGGGCTATGGCTGGAAAGAGCACCCCACAGTTACTAGCTATGGGGCACTAAATCATTCTTTGTTCTTTAATCAGTTCCTTTTCTTTGGCCCTGTTGTAAAGTACTATTTCCTGAATTCATATTTGTTTCCTCAGTGCCCAGCACAAGTCCTACACTTTTGCTGAAAGAGCAAATTAATTTTTATCCAAAATTCTATCTTACAAACCATGATTTTTGCTTTACTTCCACTGTTTCAGAGACAGCGGGAATCAAAAGCAGACACTGGAGCGGTAGTTACTATTGAGATCCTGAGAACAGTGACAGAATCTTAAAGTCCTTACTTGAGGCAATGGTTCCTTTCAATGTAGGTAAGTGTTAGTTCCTAGACCATATCCTAGTTGTGTGGCCCAAGAGAGAGAAGACACACTCTTTCTGAATTATTTTTTTAAAAGATTTTATTTCTTTATTTGATAGAGAGAGAGAGAGATCACAAGTAGGCAGAGAGGCAGGCAGAGAGAGAAGAGGAAGCAGGCCCCCTGCTGAGCAGAGAGCCCAGTGTGGGGCTCAGTCCCAGGACCTGAGATCATGACCTGAGCTGAAGGCAGAGAGAGGCTTAGCCCACTGAGCCACCCAGGTGGCCCTCTTTCTGAATTATTCTTTAAATATTCTTTGAAAGGTGGAACTTACTATATTGCTTAAATCTGATCCATTGCTAGTAATGTAACTAACAGCTGACAACATTTCCATCTGGAATTTCATTAAGGGGTATCTTGGAAAGAATGTGCAAATAAATAAAAAATAATGAATAAAAGGGTAGGTTTGAACACCAGTTCTCTTGTTTGTGGCGTGTAGTATGTTAGGTGTAGTGTTATGTTTTGGTCCTAATGAGTATACTTTTCAACTTATTCCATCTATAAGCCAAGTAGAGCTCCTAAAGAATGACTTCATGTCCACAGGAAACAGAACCTTGGCAGAATGAGTTTGAAATGTCCCTTTCTAGTTTTATGTTTCTTCATATGCTTCTCCTCTGAATACAGTTCTTATCCTATTCTGTTTACTAATTTCAAACATTACTTGGATGCTGAGTTTCTCCAGTTACACATGCATTTTTGGTGCTGCAGCCAGTAGGTATTTGCCATTATTTGAATTTCCCACAAACCATAATAGATATTTTTCCCCCTTCTGATAAACTCTGATAAACCCCTACAGTGTTTCATGTGTGTTCAATGCTAGAGAGCATCATTATATTAGAAGAGAACCTAGCATTGACTATAGATAAAGACAGCAACTGTATTTTGTTTCCCAGGTGCTCCCAGACAGGAAATGACTTTTTTGGTGATTTTACAGTCAATCTGAAAACAATGTGTAAAAAAGTGTGGAGAGAGTACATGCAGTTTCCTTTGGTTTCATTTCTAAGGAGAACAGCTATAATATTTCCTGACTCTAAGGAAGACAGTGTATTATGTTAGCTCCTTCCACAGTTTTGCTGTGCCTCAGGTAAAACCCAGAACCTTCCATTTGTTTCCAGTTCTTGGTTTTCTCATCAGTAAAAAAAAAGTGGATGACAACAAAAATACTCTTATGGCTGCTGGAGGACTGAAGAACTTAATGTAAGTAAAGCCTGTGGAATATCGCCTGGCATTTAGTAAGTTCTCCAAAGATATTAAATATTATTTATCCTGAAGTCCCATAGTATTTTCTGTAGCTTTCAAAATGCATGGATATTTCTGCTTTCTATTTAAGTTGTTTTCGTAAAGACCATATCATCGGTACAAGATTCAAAAACAGAAGGTTTCATATTCTGTTTGTATCTTCCACACAGTATGCATCTATTACCACAATAATTCTTACTTTATCAGGGGTGCAGTAAATATTTATGCATAAAAGAGATGCATTTTTAAGGAGCATTTGTGAACTTTATGTACCTGGGCAAATTGATGACTTTGAAATTCTCCATTATTTGTTTCTAAAATAAAATAAATTTTATCATTTTACTGAATGATATAATACAAGCTGTAGAGTTTCAATTAGCCCTTGGAAAGCAGGACTATTTTCATGAAGTGTGAATGTTGCCTGAGAATGGCAATTTTGAAAATGGGAACTTAACAGAAAGTTAAGATTGTAAAAGGGAAATAAGACTGAGAAAATTAATCAAACCACAGTTCTTTAAAGGGTCATTCTGAGGTGACCTACCTTGTACGAACTAGCACTCAAGACAGCAGGGCAAAAGAACATTCACTTCTCGGGCTGTTCTCCCTGTGGTTAAATAAAAGGAAAGGAAAAAGAAAAGAGTACACATTTTACAACTAAGATCGTCTGAGAATCTTTGCATAGAGTAATAAAAAGAAAACTGGACTCTATGTGGCCCTGCGGGAGCTGTTTCTCCCTTCCCCATATGTCGGAGAAAACTTAAAAAAAAAAAATTAAAGTGCTTTTAAACAAGATAATCTGTTGAGTTCTTTACAAACCTAATAAACTTTAATTATCATCATTATGTTTTTTCTCATTGGGGATGGACTGCTTTTAAATTATTTTCAATTATTGCATAACCATTACGCTTCATGAACAGGCAAATAGAGGCATTTGTTAGATGTTAAAAACAATTAGCTTTGATTCTGCTATTTGTGCATGACAAAGGACAGTGTTTATGAGTTAGAATTAAAAGGACTTAGCCACACATTTCCATATTACTCTGAAGACAGTGCTTTGTGGCTAAGAAGTTTTTCAAGGATTTTGGTGAGCTTGAGAGAATTTTGTTTTTTTAACTAATATAAATGAATCGAAAAGTGTGATACCTCGAGATGACTAAATGTTCAGCTACTCAGCTGGCAACATCTTAGCTGAGAATTTGTACTCTGAGCAAGCAAGGTTAAGAACTAGGAGTTAAAGCTTTCATGTGTACCAATATATGTAAATCAAACTCTCACGTAGTATGGTTTAAACTTACCCAATGATGTATGTCAATTATTTCCCAGTAAAAGTGGAAAAACAAAACAACAAAAAAACCCTTTTGTGTTTTCACTTTTTTAAGTATGTGTTTTCTTCGGATTTGCTTATTGATTTGTTGATGTTCAAAGAAATTAGCAAGTGTCTTTTGATTTGGGGTAGGAATAAAAAAAGTGATTTTAAGTTCTTTTTCAACAAGATAGACAAAGCATCATTGCTGTTTCCTGAAACTGCACTTACAAAAATGAATTTCCCAAATTCAAAGATGAGGGCATGCAAGAATAGAAAACCAAGTTTGTTTGGCCACAGATAGGCAATATCTTAATGTTTTTTTTTTTCTGTAGGATTTCCCGACCTGCTGTGCTTTATTTCTGATTCTAGAGCCATCATTAAGAAAAACCTGCTTTCTTTTATCTGTGCCCCCATATTATATTCATTTCCTCCTAAGCTATTATGAGCAATCAGGTCCCTAAACTGAAGCTCTTTTGAAAAGTCTGTGTCTTCAGTCTCTTTGTAAATATGCTAAGTTATTCTCCCTGCCACCAATGAGCAGCGTTAATGGAGATAATATGCAAAGTGTTATCCCTCTGCTATTTGCACCTCTCCCAAAAGGGAGCATTATTTTCAAGTGAATATACTTAATATAAAGGTGGGAATGTTGAAGAATCACCCTGCAATTGCGTAGCTCATTGAGATGTGCTGCCCTAGCCCAATTCTCATTTTGATTTATTTAAGTTTGGAAATAACGGTATTAAATTAGCAAAGACAAGCAATAAACAAAGCCCTGGAGATGAATTAGCCATTGTCTCTGGTCCATTAATCTCCTCTTCAATTCTAGAGAATTGTGGCTCACCCAGACCCGAAGATCAAATAAAATGCCTAATTGGGAAAATCCTAAACAAGTGTGTCCTGGGGAGCTTGAATTTATTTGTCACCGGCTCAAACAACTGTGTTGTTTATATAAGTCTTTAAAACCCTGATACTTTTCCGCTACTATATCTTAATCCCTGGTTCTTTATGCTCAGGAGGGCAATTTAGAGTTGTTTTCAATTAACTAGAATGGAGAGGGGGCGCTTACTCCAAAAACAGATAGCTATATAGTGAGTATTTTGCTAAACATGCTGAGTGGTTTAGATCTCAGTGTCAGGTTTGGGACATGCTTTGGAATCTCCTTGAAGATAATGATATCTGCGCTTTGGCTCTTTTAATATCAGTAATAAGTTGTGGAACACAGTCACAATTAAGGACATAGGATGGCCAGGGAGGTTGAGATGTTAAGGCTAGACACAGATGTGAAGTAAGGAGCTGAGATAATTATCTGGAATGGCAACCCTATCAGGCAATACTTCCTTTCAAATACGCAGATAACCTGCAGATAATGGAGATCAAACTTTTTGTTTAACACAGTGAAACAGAACGAAAAATCAATGTACGGAATATTGTTGACACATGGGTGTGGCATTCGTTTTCACAGCTTAAAATGCACAAATACTTTTTGTTATAATGAGAAAGCTAAAGAATTAGAAACTGGAAATCAACTGATGAGCAGAGAAACAACTACACATACTGGTAATATTTACTATCTCAACAATCATTTAAATGCAGTAGTTAGGGTGCATAGTAATTTTACAGGGACTATGTCATTTAATCCCCACAGTGAACCAGGGGCAGGTACTATTATTAACTCTATTGTGTAGATGAACAAATAGCTGCTTCCAGAAATTAGGGATTCACCCAAGACGGGTCAACTAGTCGGGATCAGAATTCGCTCTCAAATCTGTCTGCTTCCAAAACCTGTGGGGTTCCTACTAAACTGCAGGGCCATTATCACCAAGGTTGCAAAACTGGTAGCAGGATTTGCTGAAGGGATTGGTTAATTTGAGTAGAATGGAAGTTAAAAAGTATTACTGAACCTAGGCAGGACAGAGGTGAGTTAGGATTTGGGGAATATATGAAGGAATTCTCTAGTTAGCAATATCTATGCAACAGTCAAAACCCACTTAAGTCTTCACTATATGTTTGCTAAACTGATTAGTTATAGGGCATTTATTTACACTACATGGTATTCCTCTAGTCTGGCTCCCTATTTTCAAGCACATTAGTAATCTCTGCCTTCAGCTACAGTTATTATTATTGGAGCAACATATTTTTTTTTATATTTATTTATTTATTTGACAGAGAGAAATCACAAGTAGATGGAGAGGCAGGCAGAGAGAGAGAGAGGGAAGCAGGCTCTCTGCTCAGCAGGACTAGATCCCAGGACTCTGAGATCATGACCTGAGCCGAAGGCAGCGGCTTAACCCACTGAGCCACCCAGGCGCCCCATGGAGCAACATATTAATGTGCTCGTGAAGGCGGGATATGAATCAAGTCAACTTTTTTTTTTTTTAAGGTTTATTCATTTATTCATTTGACAGACAGAGATCACAAGTCGGCAGAGAGGTGGGGAAGCAGGCTCCCCACTGAGGAGAGAGCCCAATTGCTGGGCTTGATCCCAGGACCCTGATATCATGACCTGAGCTGAAGGCAGAGGCTTAAACCACTGAGCCATCCAGACACCCCGAATCAAGACAACTTGTGTGACATACTGACTTTATTCCCCTATTATCGATCAGCTATACATTGACGTGTTTTAAAGAAATACTCACTGGAACAGAACAGGCAGCATTTAAGATGAAAAACAGTGTAAGGCCAGGGGTTATGTAGTGATAAACAGTCTGATGAATTAGGCATAGAGTTTTTGAATATGGTTGCTATACAGGCATGTCCACTGCCATTTGATTGGATAATTACATGCCAAATGGATCATTTATAATAGTTGCACTGCTATTTAGAAAGTACAGCTTACTTGTGTTTCTCATCACAGAAACACAATTTATAACTAGATGCGGTGATAGATGTTAACTAGATTGATCGTGGTGATCATTTCACAATATATACAAATATCGAACCCTTATGGTATACCTGAAACCAATATAAAGTTATACATAAATTCTGTCTAAATTTAAAAAGTTAACAAGGGATTTTTAGGTATACAGTTTTATAAGATCATCAGAATAGACTCTGGGTTATAGTTCTTATTGTTCCTGCTTTACAGATGAAGATATAAAAACACACAATAAATATTGTGAAAATGTCTATGCTACCTAAAGCAATCTACACATTTAATGCAATTCCTATCAAAGTACCATCCATCTTTTTCAAAGAAATGGAACAAATAATTCTAAAATTCATATGGAACCAGAAAAGACCTCGAATAGCCAAAGGGATATTGAAAAAGAAAGCCAACGTTGGTGGCATCACAATCCCGGACTTCAAGCTCTATTACAAAGCTGTCATCATCAAGACTGCATGGTACTGGCACAAAAACAGACACATAGATCAATGGAACAGAATAGAGAGCCCAGAAATAGACCCTCAAATCTATGGTCAACTAATCTTCGACAAAGCAGGAAAGAATGTCCAATGGAAAAAAGACAGCCTTTTCAATAAATGGTGCTGGGAAAATTGGACAGCCACATGCAGAAAAATGAAATTGGACCATTTCCTTACACCACACACAAAAATAGACTCAAAATGGATGAAGGACCTCAATGTACGAAAGGAATCCATCAAAATCCTTGAGGAGAACACGGGCAGCAACCTCTTCGACCTCTGCCGCAGCAACATCTTCCTAGGAACAACGCCAAAGGCAAGGGAAGCAAGGGCAAAAATGAACTATTGGGATTTCATCAAGATCAAAAGCTTTTGCACAGCAAAGGAAACAGTTAACAAAATCAAAAGACAACTGACAGAATGGGAGAAGATATTTGCAAACGACATATCAGATAAAGGACTAGTGTCCAGAATCTATAAAGAACTTAGCAAACTCAACACCCAAAGAACAAATAATCCAATCAAGAAATGGGCAGAAGACATGAACAGACATTTCTGCAAAGAAGACATCCAGATGGCCAACAGACACATGAAAAAGTGCTCCATATCACTCGGCATCAGGGAAATACAAATCAAAACCACAATGAGATATCACCTCACACCAGTCAGAATGGCTAAAATCAACAAGTCAGGAAATGACAGATGCTGGCGAGGATGCGGAGAAAGGGGAACCCTCCTACACTGTTGGTGGGAATGCAAGCTGGTGCAGCCACTCTGGAAAACAGCATGGAGGTTCCTCAAAATGTTGAAAATAGAACTGCCCTATGACCCAGCAATTGCACTATTGGGTATTTACCCTAAAGATACAAATGTAGTGATCCAAAGGGACACATGCACCCGAATGTTTATAGCAGCAATGTCCACAATAGCCAAACTATGGAAAGAACCTAGATGTCCATCAACAGATGAATGGATCAAGAAGATGTGGTATATATACACAATGGAATACTATGCAGCCATCAAAAGAAATGAAATCTTGCCATTTGCAACAACATGGATGGAACTAGAGCGTATCATGCTTAGCGAAATAAGTCAAGCAGAGAAAGACAACTATCATATGATCTCCCTGATATGAGGAAGTGGTGATGCAACATGGAGGCTTAAGTGGGTAGAAGAACAAATGAAACAAGATGGGATTGGGAGGGAGACAAACCATAAGTGACTCTTAATCTCACAAAACAAACTGAGGGTTGCTGGGGGGAGGGGGTTTGGGAGAAGGGGGTGGGATTATGGACATTGGGGAGGGTATGTGATTTGGTGAGTGCTGTGAAGTGTGTAAACCTGGTGATTCACAGACCTGTACCCCTGGGGATAAAATATATGTTTATAAAAAATAAAAAATTAAAAAAACACACAGGGGTCAAGTGACTAGTGAAGCCATAGGTATGACATAGCTCACTAAAATAAAACTGGAGTAAGGGAATAAAAGCCTCAAGAAAAGAGGAATTATCAAAATAATCGAGTGGAACATTGAGATGTTGTATTTATTCCACTTTACCCTGTATATGAAAGTATCAGAACTTGGTGGGTTTAAAGCAGGCGAATAGGGGCGCCTGGGTGCTCAGTGGGTTAATGCCTCTGCCTTCGGCTCAGGTCATTAGCTCAGGGTCCTAGGATCGAGCCCCACATCAGGCTCTCTGCTCAGCCAGGAGCCTGCTCCCCCCCGGCCCCCCCCCCCCCCCCCCCCCCCCGCCCCGCCGCTCTCTCTCTCTGCCTACCTCTCTGCCTCCTTATGATTTGTCTGTCAAATAAATAAATAAAATCTTAAAAAAAAAATAAAGCAGGCGAATATGCATTTTCAACTCTTATGCAGGTGAGGGATACAAAAAGGCAGCAATCTTGATAAGAGGCCGTGCTGAATCTCATGTAAAATTTTTATCTAGACTAAAAGTTTCTAGGGATAACTTATGCAACAGTTTGAAACATTCAAAGAATTGAAGACATTTTTTGAGTGGGATTCGGATCAGAACATCTAACCTTAAAGTGATAAACATTTTGCCTCCAAACTACTTACTGGTTCACACAGTACCAATTAATTATGTATCATCGAGCAATAGATGCCTAGAAACTCTGGTCAACAACTTTATTTATTTACATTTTAAAAGATTTTATTTATTTATTTGACAGAGAGAGATCACAAATAAGCAGAGAGTGGGGGGAAGCAGGCTCACTGCTGAGCAGAGAGCCCGATGTGGGGCTCGATCCCAGGACCCTGAGACCAGGGTCTGAGCCAAAGGCAGACGCCCAACCCACCGAGCCACCCAGGTACCCCATGTGGTCAACAACTTTAAATTTAAGGTTGATCTCCCTTCTTTTCTCTCCCTATTTGTGTCTCTCTCACTTCAAAGAGCATAATGTCCCCATGTGTTAATTAACGGAAAAGTTGTGTTTGTCTGCCATCGGAAGGCCAGTAAACTTAGTCTTCTAATGCTGAGACCTTGCCAGAACAACGTAAGCAGGGAGTTCAGGCAGAGGACAGATCATTTAACCTTGGGCATAAGAATTAGTTACAGCAAGGGGGACTTGGGTGGCTCAGTTGGTTAAGTGTCTGACTTTTTTTTTTTTTTTTAAGATTTTTATTTATTTATTTGACAGACAGAGATCACAAGTAGGCAGAGAGGCAGGCAGAGAGAGAGGAAGGGAAGCAGGCTCCCCACTGAGCAGAGAGCCCGATGTGGGACTTGATCCCAGGACCCTGGGATCATGACCTGAGCCAAAGGTAGAGGCTTTAACCCATTGAGCCACCCAGGTGCCCCAAGTGTCCGACTCTTGATTTCGGCTTGGGTCATGATCTCAGGGGTCCTGGGGCTCTATACTAAATAGGGATTCTGCTTGAAAATTCTCTCCCTCTGCACACCCCTACCCCACACTCTCTCTTTCTAATATAAATAAATCTTAAAAAAGTGAATTACAGCTGGACTTTGCTCCTGTTTTGGTTTGGTTGTTTAAGCAGTGTGTAGCTGCAATCTGCCTTTTTAGAAGAATTGTGTAAGAGAAGGAATATTAATCTCATTGGCTCTTAACTCATTTTGATAAAATTTTAACAAAACTAACACAAGTTTCTCAATTACATCCTATATATCAGACACTGGCAGAAGCTGGGGATGGAAATGAACGTAAAAATGGACATAGTGTCTGTTATTAGGAAATTTATAGTCAAATATAGAAGATGGGCATTAGTCGAATAAGGCAAAATAAATAAATTTGAAAAATACTACTTTACTAAGAGCTGCAAAAGATACTGCATTCTGTAGTATGAGAATATAGGGTAGAGGAAACTACAGCAGTTCTTTGGGAAAGTTATAATAGCTTGAGGGTCTCCTAGAAGGAGAAAATACAAGTAGAGAGCATCTGAACAAGGATACAGCATATTCAAATGTCCCCTTTCGGGAAAAAGCAAGGCACACCCAGGAACTGAAGAGCACAAAGTGACAGAAAGGATGACGGATGGACAAGGAGGCTGGAAGGGTGGCTACGTGTCCAGCCCGTGGGAATGTGGTTTATACATCTCAAATGGCCACTCACATATACAGTCAATGCACTGACTTCTTATTTTATACAAATGACATTGCTAGGTGTGATAGTTCATTTTACAGCCAACTCGGCTGGGCTCTGGTGCCCAAATATTTGGCCAAACATTATCCTGGATATTTCTGTGAAGGTGCTTTCTGGAGAAGATTAACACTTAAATCAGTAGGCTTTGAGTAAAGCAGATTATCTTCTGTAATGTGTGTGGGGGCTCATCCAATCATTTTGAACAAGGCCTTAACACTGGCCTCCCCCAAGGAAGAAGGAATTCTGCCCGTAGACAGCCTCTGAACTCAAATACAACTTCCCTGGGCCTCCAGCCTGCTGGCTTACCCTGCTGATTCTGATTTGCCAAGGCTCTACAATCGCATGAACCAATTCCTTAAAATAAATTCCTCTCAATAAATAGACAGACAGACAGATAGATAGATACATGCATGCATACACACACACACATACTCGTCTTGTTGGTTGTGTTTCTTTGGAGAACCTAATACACTAGGTTATTAGAAATATGGGACACATACCTATGCACATACTTAAGGCAGAGTTAAAACCCAATAACAAGGATGTAAGTACAATATGCTAATATGAGAGTCAGACAAGGAAGTGGGGCAGACAGATCACTGGAAGAATTATGAGGACCAGAAAGCACCTAGGTAGACTCGAGCAGTCGGTAGGATTGAGTTGGGGGGGCGGTGCAGATAAGTGGGGTAGGAGAAGACAAACAGTCCAGGTGCCAAGTGAGGCAGAGCAAAGGTGCAGAGAGAGAAATGTGTGCAGCACGATCGCAGGTTATGAGTAGACCAGCCTGAATGAAGTAGGGGCTTCTGGTAATAAACACTCAAACCGGAGATCCATCCCCGATAAGTCAAGAGGTGAGTGGGAATCCAGAGCTGTCTTGTTTCCAGAAGGAAGACACTGTGTGTGGGAAAACTAGATGTGCAGCAACCTCACAGGAAAAGCAAGCTGATAAGGTTTTCTTTATGAATTATTCAGAAAGGGAAAATTAACTAATGAGTTCTGTAAGATGGTCTAGTTCTATCTGGATTGTTTTCACCTCACAGGGGGATATAGAATAAGATGAGTAGAGCAAAAAGAAAGTGAAATAACCAGTCAGCCAAATATAGCCAGAGAAACAGTTCCTGGACTCACAGCGTGTAGACCCGATGTGAGCGACGCCCCTAAGGGAGAGGTAAAGCCAACCTTCTGTTCACGGGGATGTCAACCTGCCAGAGCAAGCTGCGTGGCCAGAGTTTTTACCACTCTTTCTGCAACTAGGTTAATCTTTTGTGCTGTTTCTTTCTTGCTTTCTGGAGAAGAACTGGGAGAGAGTTCTACTGTAGGTCATGTCTGGGAAAAGTTCTGTCTTTTAAGCGCACTGCAGTGCTTACTGCTATAAAGCCGGTGAGTTACCCAACTCCAAGCCGTCTGTTCTATTTGTCACCCAGTGGGTTGAGTTTACAGAGGCAAAGAACTGTGCTGCCCCATCGTGGGGAGGGAGGTGGAACATTTCTGATGGGCTGCTATCGGCAGTGCTTCATTGGTTCCCCTGGTCCCAACTCTTCTAAATAACAGCTTAGCGAGTTTCTGTGACTGACATTTAACCCCGGGCAGGAATTAAACATGGCGTGCTGAGTCATTTGGGCAAAGTGTGGGTAGAATGAGGTGACAATACTTTTAGACAACAAGCTGTGGAAAACTTTTAAACATGTTTATGATGCAGAGGTTTATTTATGTTAGTGACACTGATATAATTTGGGGACAAAAGACATAGCATCTCTCAAAACGACCAGGCAGCACCTTGCGTCTAGTTGCTGAGGAGGTAAGAGAAGGTAGAGAGAGTTTTATCATTACTCGGCTTAATCAAAATAGATACTAAATTCACAAGATAGGCAGGCACTGGGTTCCGCAGTCTATCTGCTTTACTTTATTGGTACAACTACTGTGCATTTAAACTTTAATGGATTTTACTGAGCACTTACTCTGTGCCAGTTGCTGGGGTACAGTTGTGCGTGACACAGATAAGGTCCTGCTCTCCCGGAGCTTACACTCAGGTAAGTTAGAGGGATGATAATCAGAAGTAGAGTGTAAGTTCCATGAACTGGGGTTTTTGTCTGTCTCATCTACCATTGAGGCTCCAGCAACCTAGGTTAGATAGCCAATACTGTGTGTTACAGATTTGAAAGATGAGAACGTTGAAAACCAGGGAAGTTGAGTTACTTACCCATGATTTCTTTGCCTATAAGACTCATAAGCCTTCTAGATATCATTTTTACAAAGATTTTATTTATTCATTAAGTAGAGAGAGAGAACAAGAAGGGAGGGCAGAGGCAGAGAGAGAAGCAGACTCCCTGCTGAGCAGGGAGTGTGACATGGGGTTGGATCCCAGGACCCCGGGATCATGACCTGAGCTGAAAGCAAACACTTAACCAACTGAGCCACCCAAGTGCCCCTACATATCAATTTTTTTTTAAAAGATTTTATTTATTTATTTGACAGAGAGAGATCACAAGTAGGCAGAGAGGCAGGCAGAGGGAGAAGGAGAAGCAGGCTCCCTGCCGAGCACAGAACAGGATGCAGGGCTCCATCCTGATGCGGGGCTCAAACCCATGACCCTGGGATCACGACCCAAGCCAAAGGCAGCCATTTAACTGACTGAGCCACTCAGGCACCCCTAAATATCAATTTAAAAAAATGCTACTATTTACACATTTGCCTCCAAATGGGGAAAATAATAATTTGACAGTTCATACATTTCCCCATGTGTTCTCTTGTCTGAATATTGAGATTTTTTTATTATGTTTATTATATTAGTTAGAGCACTTATATTAATATTAAAACCATCACTCCCAACTGCTTAACACAATTATAACCTCAAAACCAATCTCTGGAGCCCTGCCTATGTAACACCTCTTTTTAGGTGCAGGAGATAAAAAAGTGAACAAGTAGAACAGGGCCCTTGCCTCTACTGGAGCAGAGGAGATAGGCAATAAATAAGTAAGGAAATAAAAAATCAAAAATAAAAATATATAAATAAATATAACTAATGTGCTTAGTAAGTTCAATGAGGAAAACCAAAGAGGGCAATGTTGTAGTGGGATGAGAGGAAGCTGGTGGTCAGGGAGGACTCCTCTGTTGAACTGAGATGCGACTTGAATGGTGAAAAACACCCAGCTCTGAAAGGATCTCATGGTGAACAGTGTGAGGAGGAGCAGTGAGGGAAGGGAGAGAGCTTGGCTTCTGCGCTGACAGACATATTGCCATTTAAAATGGGGCACGGTTTCCCAGATGGTGCAGCAGAGAAATAGAAGTAGCAAGGTAGATGAGAAAGGGATTTTTTTTTTTTTTTTTTTTAAATTACAGTTGAAAGGCTTTCTATGGCTCTGTGTAGGTGAGTGAAAAGGTCTGATTTACACTTGGAACAATCACTCTGGCTGCCATTGGGATGGACAAAAGGCTTCAAACTTGCCACCAGGATGACTACCATTTAGAAGGCTATTTTAATACTTCCGTCAAGGATTAATGGTGGAAATAATGACATGCAGTCAGACAGAAGTCATATTGTGGAGATAAACTAGCCAGAATTATTGGTGGGTTTGATATAAGTAAGACATGAGGAAAGCAATCAAAGATGTCTCTAGGTTTGTGGCTGAGGGTGATTTAGTAACAATGAAGAAGGCTCGAGTGTGTGGGGCATACAACTGCGCCCAAGTGGATAAGAAGAATCAATGGTTTTGTTTGGCTACTTAAGTCTGTGATGTTATTAATGCCCAATGAAGATTTATATTACAAATTTATACCACAAAGTAAGCAATAAGCAGCATCAGATGTTTGGAGATGGATCTGAACCTGGAGAAGTGATTTTATACATAACATCTTCAAAGACTTCAGCGTATTTGTAGTATCAGAAACCATGAGACTGAATGAGATCCCTTAGGAGGAGAGTATAGATCAAGAAGAGGGCAGAGAAAAGAAGAGCCCATGGGTGTTCCAGTCTTAAAGCTGGTGCAGAAAGCAAGGATCCAGAAATGGAAACTGGGGCGTGTTCAGGAAGGCAGGACGAAAAGCTGACAAGCTGCCATAGAAAGAAAGGGTTACAATAAAAAAGAATGGCATTAAAAAATATCAGCAAGATTTTTTTTCATTTTAACAGAAGGAGGGATATGTGAAAATATCAGGTAGTAATTATCAAGGTATAAAGAAAAATAAAGGGAGGTACTGGATAGATTTTTCTCTATGACGTTTATGGCTAGTCGTTCATTGCCCAAGAGTGAATTATGAAATTATGGGACACAAGAGGAGAAAGTGCAAGACAGTCATGACAAAGGGTCTGAATTGCCAAGATGTAGTATCAGTTTGAGATTTTTGGTCATAAACTTGAAGGAAGACCTATCAGCAGAATCTTTTCGATTTTCTATGTCCATACTCAGGATCTTGAGTACAGAAGAATAAATAGATTTTTATAAGTTATTCCAAGTGGAAAATTTCTCAGGTACGTGCAGTGGAGGCAAAGGAGGGTGAGCTGGTTAAGCACACTTACAGAGGAGTAAATGTAATGCTATACCATGGAACCAGTGTATGTAAGAGAGACGCATGACCATGAATAGGGTGGTGGTTGGTAGAAGAGTGGTCAGTGGATTCCAGTTCTCACAAAGTTAGATAAATTTTGAAGTAGGAATACTTTCACTAAATATGAAAGTCTAGTAGGGTAATGTCATGTTTGAAATATGTATTTGTAACGGCTGTGTGTTACTGGTGTACTATACATCTAGCGTCTGATCATGTGAGTGGGAGGCTAAGGCTGAATGGAGAAAAAGAGAAAGTGGAGACAAAGATGTCAAGCAATTTGGAATTGAGGGTGTTGTAATTATGACAGGAGTCATGGACGAGAGGATGGCAGTGGGGGAGGTGCTGAAGTCACTGGTGAATGATGCTCCAAAGAAGAGGAAACCAGTAGTTTCAAAAAAGAGAAAAACTAGAGAGGCGAGGGGCTGTCAAAATATAATGATGTACACATCAAAGAAAATAAAATTACTGAAGGTTGAAGGAGAGGTATAATTTGGATGTGGCGAGGATGAATAATTGCACAAGACAGTCCTAGGTTATGCCTTGCTGCCTTAGTACAATTTTTAGCATCCCTTTTTACTTTGAAAAAGAGTCCTCGTTCTAAATGGTCATGTCAGTAAGACATCTCTCTTGTCTCCCTGAAGTATGTGGGATTAAGACTGAGGAAGAAACAACACCTTCTCTTAAAGGGTGTGTAAGGTCGCCTTCCTCAGTGGACAGTCACATTTCTGTTAGAACCTGAAGGTGAAGAACTATTTGGAGAACAAGTTATTGGTAAGAGCTTACTGGAAAGACCTTGACAGTTTCAAAACACAGCTGGAAAAAAAACGGATGATGAGATCACATTAGGAGATGTATAGAACAGGTGAAGGGGGTCTACAAGGTTTGGAATCTTGCCGATGACTAGTCCTATAGAACAGAGGGGACAGAGACTGAAGACTTTAGGGTGGCAGCTGGTTTCACACAACACTGTAGGTTTTGTGGCAACTGGGATTATGCAGCGATTGGAGACTGAATTATTTTGGTGGCTTAACCATGATTTCGGAAAGGGGCAACCTCACAGGAGCAATGGTCTGGATAGAGACCTAAGTCCTGTTATTTTGAGTCACACACACCACACAAAGCTAAGTCCCATCACTGAATCATCTTTCTGATTTAGTCAATCATTGATTCACTTGTTCAATAAATAACCACTTATAGATTGCCATGTGAAGAATGGGACTATATACCCCTAAACAGTGCGGATGTCTCAGGAGAAAGCTCATATGGTGAAAACTTACTATAAATAGAAAGTTGAGATAAATACCATTAAAAACACACTATTCATGTTATTTAGTATTGTTAGTATCATTCTATTGATTATTGACATTTGCCAAATGCTCATCATAGTCTGAGGACTGTCCAAACAATAAGACCCTATTTATTTAATCCTGTCAACAACGCTATGGAGTAGACATCTATTATCCACCTTTTACAAATGAGAGGCTGGGAAATAATCTGCTCAGTATCACTCAGTTGGCACGCTCTCAAAACACAAAGTGCTCTGCTCGAAAAGGGGGCTATTTGTATTAACAGAGAATATTCGGGAAGGCCTGTAGGAGTTAATAGCTTTTGAGATGGGCCTTGGAATACAGATACATTTGGAATGGGGAGGCAAGACGAGCAAAGCTGGCAGGCGATTTTCAGAGGGCATTTATATAAAATGGGATGATTATTTTGGCTGTATTTTCAGTGAGTGAAAGGGATGAGTGAGAACAAAGACTCAAAACATATACTAAACCCAAAACGTATGTCACATATGCATTTAACATACAATATCTTCTAGGAAATAGAAAAAATGAAGTCACTTATGAACTGTGTAGCAACATGACATTTTTAGAAATCCTAATCTATGTTCGTTTATTTTCTTTTCCCAGCTGCTATTTCTACCCTTTTCCATTGCTCACTTTCAACAGTTGGCTCTGTTTTTGTTTTCAAAATTGTTAAGTCCTAGGATGGAGCAGGGAAATAATTTGGAGAATGGATCATGTGTCTTATTTAGTCATGAAAGGACAGGAACTCTTCCTGGACAAAGAATAAGTTCCTCCCAAGCTGAGTGGGAGGGAGGAGAGAGAAGATGAGAAGGTATGCGCACATGACTGATAGTTGTTTCTAGAACATGCCATATTCTCAAAGAAGACATCCAGGAGCAGAGGGTTCCTGGCAGAGCGAATCAGGGACAACCTAACCAGGAGCAACACATGAGGCCATAAAACAAACAAATAATAAACAAGGACGGGGCATCGGGATCTGAAAGTTTACGTTGGCTTTCAGGTTGGACACTGTGACATAGCATGCGGGGACTCAAGGTCCTTTCTACTCCTACAAGTCCAAATAACTTTAATAGAGGCAATGGGAGGGGTGGCGGTAAGTGGGGGAGGAGAATGACATTCAAGCAAAACCGATATTCAAGTTGTGCACATCCAAGTTTTGTCCTAGCATGACAGCCAGGAGCCTGAACATTAATTTTATTATAGAAAATAAAATTATTGAATAAATAAATAAAATGATAGAAAATAAAATAAAATGATATATTATTTTTTATACACTTGAACCTGTAGACTTGATTCATGTCAGCTGTTTCAGGGTATCCAGGCTGAATTAGTTAGGCGAGGCTAGTGTAGGAGGTAGCAAGCGGTAAATCCAGAAATTTCAGTGATTTAACATAATAAATGTATTTTTCCCTGTTGTTGAGAATGTGACATGGCTGTGCAGCCCTTCTCCATTTGGAAACCATACCACTGGAAACATGAAAAATGTAAGCTTCCTCCTCTCCTTGCTGCTGAAAGAAACAGGCAGATGCAAAAGCACATTGGTCCAGAAGACAGACATTATTTCCATTCACCTATCTTTATCTCACACTGGTCCTATGGTCTCAAACAAACTGTAAGATGGGACTGGGATGGTGAGAAATTTAGAGAGGCACAAGGATATTTGGGGAGTGCCAACCATTTATCACCCACAAAGCCAAGCAGCTGGACAACGAGAAACTCTATTTTACCTTCTGCACTGCAAATACTTCACTTCTTCCAAGTAAGTCCTACTTGCATTCCTGGGGCAGAACACTTCTTGAATCCGTACTTCTTACTTTCTGGAGTCACCGAGTGTTCCTGGAAGTCCATTTGTACACTCAGGCAATATTTTCCTTCCCTTCCCTCTCCTCTCTCTGTCCTATTCCTCTAGGAGAGTTATGAGGCTAATCAAACAAGGTTAACTGTATGATATGAAGGAAAACTCACTAATTGCATTTCAAAATGGGTATTAAAATTTAAAATCCAGAGCTATTTAATAATTGTCCTGACAAGTCACTGCACATTGTTTTTAGTCTGTCATTTGGGCTAACAAATGAACTGAATTGCAGTAAATCTTCATCATTCTGATTTCTGCAAGCTTCTTACTACTACAAGAGAATGTGTTTACAGTTAATGGACTAATACGGTATAGGGGTGTCATTTAGAATTATCCTGATGAGTAAAGCAAAGACAATTTCAGAGCCTGTAAAACATAAGACATTTCTCCTTGTATATGTAATTTGTTTTCATACACTGCCAGTATGCTCTCTAACCACAGAAGCACACAAAAGAATGTCAAAGATTCCCTAATGCTGTATTTCCCCCTGCCTTAAGAACTCTCTCTTGTTAAACTATTTCACATTGGATTAAAACTTTAAACAACGTGTTATACTTGAGGAAACAGGATATTATAGGATTCTCATTTGGACCTAATAGAGGTTAAGTTTGTAACTGATTTGTTGTGACTCAATTCAATGACCCTTACTGGCATCTTTTTAGACAATCTTGTAACATAGATTGTTATTCTAGCAAATAATATTGGAAGAATGTTGCATTAATTTGTTGATTTGATAGCAAAATTTTTGCCCAATGATGCAAATCTATGTAAATGAAAGTCTAAATTCTGCTGTTACCATGCTACTATTTCAGAATTGAGTGTAAAAAAAATGAGACAGAGAAAAGAAAAAGAGAGGCAGAAAGACAGAAAAAAAAAGAAAGAAAAAGAAAGAGGGCAGAGTGAGAGAAAGAAAGAAAGAAAGAAAGAAAGAAAGAAAGAAAGAAAGAGGGCAAAATAAGGGAAGTGGGAAGACTAGATTCCTACAGTCTTTTTTCTTCACCAGTGGTGCAAGTTATTGCCCTACTTTTAGTCTTCAGGTTAACCCTACTAAATGATTGTCATTTATCATATCAGAGAATTTGGCACAGAGGTTTGGATGGTTTATTGTGCTCTGTGCTGCTGATAAATCTACAAACACAGCAACTGTCACCATCGCTCTCAAATTCATTTTCCATATGCTGAGTGTGTGTGTGTTTCTTAAATATTTTGAAATATTTGGCTAGTCCAAGTTTTGCCTGGTGAAACTGGGCTTGTTTGAGTATTAAATGTTTCAGGGAACAGAAGGGGAAATTTATAAGGGTACCCCCAGAGAAGAGCTTAAAGATCTTTGGATCATCAGTATCATCCTTTGGCCACACAGAATTATGTCTTTTTTTTTTTTTTTTTTTTTGGGTACAGGGATCAGGTACCAAAGAGTTGAAGGACGGCTGTTAAGTGTAGCATGCCCAAAACTGGAGTATTGGCTTAGGTTGTTTTATTCTTTTGCCACTTACACAGGCCAGTAAGCTCAGTTGCTCTGACATTCTTCAACACTGAATTTATCTGAGACGTAAGATATATGGAAATGATTTTCTTTCAGATCAGTTTATTGTCTGATCAATAGCTCATATTACTTAGTTGAAAGTCCCCATTAAGGAGATATTCCCCTGCTGCCTGGCTCATTCTGACACTGTTAAGAATGTTCTTTCTGGGGGGAGAGGCATAGGGAGAGGGTGGTTGGGTTATGGACATCCGGGAGGGTATGTGATATGGTGAGTGCTGGGAAGTGTGTAAGTCTGATGATTCACAGACCTGTACCCCTGGGGCTAATAATACATTATATGATAATAAAAAATAAAAAAATTTTTAAAAAGAGTGTTTTTTCAGCTTGTGAATGGTCGGCCATACTTTCCTATCACTGTGGACTACACTTTTCAAAAACCGCTTATCATTTAAGTAGCTCCATTCATTTATGTAACAGTTCAGCCTTTCTCCTTTGAGATTTTTTTCCTCAGAATGGTTATCCATGTTAGACTTGTCCCCCATAGAAAAATTTTTGAACTTGCATTATAATTTTTTTTATTGTTTACTATTACCACATTTTAAAGATTTTATTTTTAAGTAACCTCTACACCCAAAGTGGGGCGCAAACTCACAACCTGAAGATCAAGAGTCACATGGTCTACTGACTGAGCCAGCCGAGCACTCCAAATATTTCCACATTTTAAAGAAAATAAGTGGGTTGGAATAATTGGTTTCTATTTCTGCTATCTACTGGCAGCCATCACAATGTTTGAAACATATTGAACTTTTTTTTGCCCCATAAATAAAACTTGGAAGTTCCAACTTGGTGGCAGGTCAACTAAACGCCACGAAATATTTTCCTTTGTATGTGACTGCCAAGTTATTGATATTTTACACGTTCTTACCAGATAGCTTTCTCTCTGACTCTATCATAATTTTCCATGTATTTTATGATTGATTAGTTTTAATCATGTACTTTAGGGTTGAGATATCAAAATTTCATTAGTGTGGTCAGTGGCTTCAATTTAGTCTTTATCTAGCTTTTGTGGTTTTTTTTTTTTTTTTTGGTAGGATTCTGTGGTTTGTTATTACTCTTCTACTTTCGTATTCATATTTATGTCTGTCAAGGCTGCGTTTCTCTGAATTGTGAAACTTTTAAGTCATATTTCAATATCACTTATATATCCTCAAACCTCAAATCAAGTTTCCTTTGCTGGACTGTTGTGCTGCTATAATGAAGGAGAGGAAAAAAAGAAAAGAAAAAAGAAAACAGATTTAGAGCATCTAAAACTTCCAAATAAGACTTAGAGATTTGTTTTCTTTCAATTATAATAATGAATAACAAACGGAAAGCATCCATCTGTGGTGTAAATTTGTCAATATTAAAGGGATTCCCTCAACATTTCTGAACCTGATTGAAAAAAAATAAATCCAGAGACTTGTCTCCCATAAGTGTTTACAAATAGCAAGAGTTCTTCTTCAGGAAGCATAACAGATGAAAATACCAAAGGCATTGGGGAAAGAAAGCCATAACTTTAAATCTTAAATCCATAATTTAACATGTTATGGTTTTAGATTCCCAATCCCTATTTAGGGATAATCATCACCACCATCATCATTGTACCTATTTTTCAGAATTATTGGGAGGCTTAAATTGGAAAACATATGGAGTGCTCAATAATTGTTATTTTCCACTACTCTTCCCCAACCCATTCCATTTTCCATTTCAGATATGTTTTATGTAATAATTTTTATCTGATTTCTTAGCTACATGCCAGAAGTTTTAGTGGTGTGCTGTAAATGTTTAACAACTGGTTCTTCATAAAGAAAGTAAGTCCTGAGTTGTAGTGTTAATATATTAATTTATGAGGTATAAATCTTCCCACCATGGCCAATTAGAAACTACTCATGTGACACCAGGAAGGGAGGAGTTGGGAAGAGATGCACACCATCCTCTCTTGCAAAAAGTGGGAGTGGGCTCCAGCAGACTGCCAATGCCTACTCCTCTATGCCTTCTCCACAGTCATCGTCAGAGTGAAGTGAATGAGGGAAGATGGAAAAGAATCTGTTTGACAAGTGAAAAATTAAGTATAAATAATAAAAAGGAGATGTCTCAATGGATAATTTGCAGGTTCCAAGACTAATATGGTAGAAAAAGCTGAAAATTTGCGTTATAAATTCTGACTTCTTCACAGTTTCTCATCTGCCCTTTGTTTTATGTTGTTTTAGGTGCTGTTTATATAGTTTTGAATTTTAAAAAATATCTTCTTGTCCCCTTCCTTATTGTTTTTGTACTTCCACGGCAGGGGGACTGTAATAGCTTAAATACAAGTATAACTGCAAATTATGATACGTGTTATGAGGTAAGTGAACTGGGTAGTAAGACAGGGATAGCAGACTGAAGAACATATTAAAGCAGTAGGTAAAAAGCAAATTAGGAGTTCTTTTGAGAAGTTCTTTTGATATTTAGGAATTTAGCTCCCTTAATAGTAATAGGACTAGTCATATTACCTGTTTCATTTTGGGTGATTTTTGTGCTTTCATTTTGTGCTTTTTGAGGAATTAGTCCATTTTTGTCTGGTCCTAAAACATACCAGTGAGTGAGTCAGTAAACATAAAACAAACATAAAACCAATGCATTTGCTTCTTGACTGAAGTATTATTCAAAACATACATCATTTCTGCGTGCAATTTTTTTTTTGTGTTCATTTATGTAACTAGATCTTGATATGCATGGTAAGGGGACTTTACCATTCTCCATTGTGGTCTACTATCATATAGAAACCAAATATAATTGAACCTTTCTTGTAAGTAAAACCCCTATTTTCATTTTATATTTTTTAATATATGTTTTTATATGGGGGAAAAACATAAAACATTTTAAAAAATGACAACTTAGGTATCCTTTTATCAAGATACAGTTAAACATTTATCATATTTTTCTAAAGCATTATAATTTGCATTTTATACTTAAGTCTATCATCCATTCATTATGAGTTAATTTTTATATAAGATATGAGGCTCTAGTCAGTGTTCACTTTTAATTTTTATTTATTTTTTGTCAATGGATATTTAATTACTCCAGGGCCATTTGTGCACATTTGCCAAAAAATCACCTGAGCATATTTGTGTGGATTTATTTATGATTTTCTATTGTTTCATTTTTCTTTTTCTATCATTTTTAAAACTTTCATTCCAGTTTCATTAACATATACTGTTATATTAGTTTCAGATGTACAATATAGTGATTCAAGACTTCCACACATCACCCCATGTTCATCACGATGAGTTCACTCCTTGGTCCCCTTCATGTATCTACTCCTCCTATCCCTCCATCCATCTCCCCTCTGATAACATCAATCTGTTCTCTACTGTTAAAAGTCTGTTTCTTTGTTTGTCTCTCTTTTTTCCTCTCCACTAATTTGTTTTGTTTCCTTAATTTTTTTTTAAAGATTTTATTTATTTATTTGAAAGAGAGAGAGGGAGAGAACAAGCACAAGCAGGGGGAGCAGCAGGCAGAGGGAGACAGAGCAACAGACTCCCCACTGAGCACGGAGCCTGATGTGGGGCTTGATCCTAGGACTCTGGGGTCATGACCTGAGCCAAAGGCAGATGCTTAACTGACTGAGCCATCCAGGCTCCCCTACATTAGTGAAATTAGATGGTATTTATCTTTCTCTGAGTGACTTAATTCACTTAGCATTATATTCTGTAGCTCCACCCATGTTGTTGCAAAGAGCAAGATTTCATTCTTTTTTATGGCTGAACACTATTCCTGTGTGTCTGTGTATATGTGTATATCACATGTGTTTTTCCATTTATCCATCAACAGACATTTGAGATGCTTCCATATTTTGGCTATTGCAAACAATGCTGCTATAAACAGGGGTGGATGTATCTCTTTGAATTAGTATTTTTGTATTTTGGGGGAAGATAACCAGGAATAGTGTGATTGCTGGATCATTGCTATATTTCTCTGATGATGAGTGATGTTGAGCATCTTTTCATATGTCTATTGGTCATTTGGATGTTTAATCTGGAAATACGTCTGTTCATGATTTCTGCCCATTTTTAAATTGGATTACTTGTTTTTTGGGTGGAGCTAGAGAAGTTCTTTATGTTTTTTGGATACTAACACTTTACTGGGTATGTCATTTACAAATACCTTCTGCCATTCAGCAGGTTGCCTTTTAGTTTTGTTGATTATTTACTTTGCTGTGCATAAGTTTTTATTTTGATGTAGTCCTGATAGTTTATTTTTGCTTTTATTTCCCTTACCTCAGGAGACATATCTAGAAAAATGTTGCAATGGCCAATGTCAGAGACATTACTGTTATGCTGTCTTCTAGGACTTTCATTTCAGGTTTCACATTTAGGTCTTTACCATTTTAAGTTTATTTCTGTGTGTAAGAACATGGTCCAATTTCATTTTTTTCCACATAGCTGACCAGTCTTCCTAACATCATTTGTTGAAGAGTCTGTCTTTTCCACTGGATAATCTTTCTTGCTTTTAAAAAGATTAATCAACCATATAAACGTGGGTTTATTTCTGGGTTTTCTATTCTCTTCCATTAATTTATGTGTCTATTTTTGTGTCAGTACCATACTGTTTTGATCACTACAGCTTTGAAATATAAAACTTGAAGTCCAGAATTGTGATGCTTCCAGCTTTGCTTTTCTTTTTCAGAATTGCTTTGGCTACTTGGGGTCTTTTGTGGTTCCATATAAATTTTAGGATTGTTCTAGTTCTGTGAAAAATGCTGTTGGTATTTTGAAAGAGATTGCATTAAATCTGTAGATTGCTTTGGGTAGTACAAACATTTTAACAATATTTATTCTTCTAATCCATTAGCATGGAATGTGTTTCCATTTCTTTGTATCATCTTCAATTTCTTTCAATAATATTTTATAGTTTCCAGAGTACAGGTCTTTCACCTCTTTGGCTAGGTTAATTCCTAGATATTATGAATTTTGGTGCAATTGTAAATGAGATTTTTTTCCTTAAATTTTCTTTATGTTGCTTCATCATTGGGGCATAGAAATGCTACAAGTTTCTGCATATTGATTTTGTATCTTGTATCTTTACTGAATTCATCTATCAGTTTCGGTGGAGTCTTTCAGGTTTTCTATACAGAGTATCATGTCATCTGCAAATAGTGAAAGTTTTACTTCTTCCTGACCAACCTGGATGCCTTTTATTTCTTTTTGTTGTCTATCCGGTCTTATTTTTCTGTGTTCATCCATCCACCACTAACACACAGTCTTTATTATTGTAGCCATATAAAAGTGTTAAAATGGGGACACTGATTACTTCCATTTTTTTCTTTTCAGAATTGTTTTAGGTATTCCAGCTCCTTTCAAATTCTGTATAAATTTTAGAACTGTACTGCTTTTATGTACAGAAAAATCTTCATGAAATTCTGGAAGTAATGATATTAAATCTACATGTTAATTTGGAAAGAACCGACATCTTTACTCTGTTGAGTCTTCTAAGCCATGAGCAGTATGTTTGTCCATGTATTTGACTTTCTTTAGATTGTTCATCAGCCTTGTGTAGTTTTCAGCATAGAAGTCCACCTCATGTTTTGTTAAACTTCCTTTTCTTTTATTTTTCTGAATATTGTAAATAATATTGTATTTTTAATTTTAGTGTCCATATGTTCATTGTCACCATATATAAATATAACTGATTCTTATACATTTACCTCATATCTTATAACATTGTTGAATAATACACTTTTCAGTTTTTGGAGTGTGTCTGTCATCCTTATGGACAATCATGCCATCTGCCAGTAGGAACAGTTTAATTATTCCAATTATTCCTTTCAGATCTGTATATCTTTTATTTGCTTTTGTTACCTTATTTTATTGTCTAGGGCTTCTAGATCTGTTTAATAAGTTGGTGACAGTAGACTTTTTTCCTTAAGATTTTATTTATTTATTTGACAGAGATCACAAGTAGGCAGAGAGACAGAGGGGGAAGCAGGCTCCCTGCCAAGCAGAGAGCCTTATGTGGGGCTCCAACTCAGGACCCCGAGATCACAACTTGAGCCGAAGACAGAGGCTTAATCCACTGAGCCACCCAGTCACCCCAGAGAATAGACATTTTTACCTTGTTTCTAACTCAGGAAGTGTGTATTCAGTTTCGCATCACTAAGTATAATGCTACCTGTAGGTTTTTTGGTACGTTGCTCTTTACCAAGTTGAGAAATTCTCTTTTCTTTGTATTTTCTCTGAGATTTTATCATATGTGATACTGAATTTTGTCCAGTGCTTTTCCTGCATTGATTTATATAATTATGTGATTTTTCTTCTTAACCTGTTAGGGTGATGAATAACAATGACTGATTTTGGAATACTGAACTATCCTTGCATGCTTAGAATAAACACCATTTGGTTATGATGTATGATTCATTTTATGTATGTTTCAATTCTACTTGCTAATGTTTTGCTAAGAATTTTTATATTTACATTTTTGCAGGCTATGCCTCTGTAGTTCCATTTTTGTACTGTCTTTGGTTTTGAAAGCAGAGTAATACTGTCTTGATTAAAATAATAGAGAAGTCTGCTTTCTCTTTCTGTTTTCTAGGAGGAATTGTATAGGATTGGTGTTAATTTTTAAAATTTTGGTAGAACTCTCTAGTGAAACCAACTGGGCTTGGAGATTTCATTTTCTGAAAAAAATTTTTTTTAAAGATTTTATTTATTTATTTGATGGACAGAGATCACAAGTAGGCAGAGAGGCAGGCAAAGAGGGAGAGAGGAGGAAGCAGGCTCATCAGCAAGTAGAGAGCCCGATGTGGGGCTCGATCCCAGGACCCTGAGATCCCAGGACCTGAGCTGAAGGCAGAGGTTTTAACCCACGGAGCCACCCAGGTGTCCCCGAAAATTTTTTTTAATACTCCAAGAGCTTTATAATGAACTATCAACTCTGTAATTTTTATCAACATATTATAAATATTGTCATATTTATTGATAGAGTGCACATACTGAAAAGAATATCTGGTAGACATACCAGAATAAGCACTGGTATGCAGGGCATTGATTCCATGAATTCTCTGTGTATCTTTAGACAGACTTAAGAAAGGGCCTCAGTATCTTAGATAGCAAGAGGACAAACAGCATTTCCTAATTTTTCTGCTCATTTAAAATGCTTGAAATGCATTTCTTGACCATCAGTAACAGATATTTGGGGAGGTGTCAATTTTGTTAGTCAACTTAGCTCAGGGGCATCTGCTGCTGGTACTTTTGCTGTGAGTGCAGTGTCTTGGATAGAAGAAACTTAATTATTTGGTGAAGGATGGGGGTATTGCTATGTCTTTGAATCCTAGCATGCTCCTTTGCTTATATATTACTCTTAGTTTTCAGATCTTGCTTCCTCCTTCTTGTCACCAGTAAATTTCTTAAGAATATCCCGCTGCCCCTTTGCAAGTTACTTCTTTCTCTTCTAGAAAAGATGTCTTTCCTCAAATAGCCATGTCTGATTATGCACATGTTCAAGCCCTTTCTCCCTACTGCCCAGAACTTACATCTGTTCTCAGTTCAGTGTTTCTATACTGGGAGTGGGGAGTTCTATTCTGTGTTCTACCTCTGCTTGCATCCTGATGTTCTCTACTGTTGCCTGGGATGTCTCTGTCTCTCTGCTCAGATACAGGATTCAAATCTGGCTCTGTTTGCTTTATACATAGTCTCCCACTTATATGTAAATAGCATTTGTAATATTTCCTGTCTCCTATTTATGTTATAGACATTGACTGTGGGTGGTTTTATTTACTTTCTTTTTTTGATATGTATGGTTTTTGGAGAATGTGGGCCATTTCTTCTAACTGCCTGCTTCCTACTCATCTTTTGTATCTGAAAATAAATATTGTTTCTTTCAGGATGCCTCCTCTGTCTTCTTGTGTACTTCTAGAGCACTCATCTCAGCATTTTCCATACTGTTACCACCCTTTAACTCCTCTGTAATCTCCTTCATACAGTTAGCTAACTGAGGAGAGTTCCTCATGGTCATTCTTTCATCCCCTGTATCAACACAGGGACCAACAGCTATTAGATTCTGAATAGCATTTCTTGAATGAATTCCTGTATTATTTTTCAGTGAGGAACTGAATGGAGTAGTTGGTAGGCAGTAAAGTATACATATCTGTAGATAATTTAGACACAATAACAAAACCAACCAAAAGTCTGCCTACGCTTTATCATCATCATACACCAGTAAATGAAGACATGATAAAACACTCCTCTTTATTGGGACAGACTCCTCTATGGTGCCTAACTATTATTTTTATAATCAGAAGAAGATGTACATTTGGTTATAGCCTGATTTTTAGCCTTCTGTGCTATTCTTTCCAAGAGTCATTTTCTTTCAAACTACAGTTGACCCTTGAACAATGTGTGGCTAGAGGTGCTGACCCCATGCAGTTGAAAAACTACATCTAACTTTTTACTCTCCAAAAGCTTAACTACAAATAGCTCATTGTTGACCAGAAGCCTTACCAATAGCATAAAGAGTTGAATAACATATTTTGTCTGCATTCAGTGTTGTGTTTACAACAAAGTGAGCTAAAGAAAAAATGTCGAGAAAGTCATAAGGAAGAGAAAATACATTTACTATACTGTATTTATTGAAAAAAAAAATCCACATATGAGTGGACATCTCCAGTTCCAATTTATGTTGTTCAAGGGTCAACTGTATTTAGAGAGAAGATAATTTATTTTATAGTTCTTCTATGGGTACATATGAAATATTACTTCATAATTTTCTGGTGCTTCCTTGCTGCTTTGGCCTCACTATGACAAGTTCAGCTTGCTGCTAGTTACTGCCTGAAATTCCTGGATTCCATTGCTTTGGAAAAGAAGACTTATTTCAAGGTGTGTCACACCTCCCTTTATTCCTGACCAAAATTTATCTTAAGGTTTCCTTCAACTTGACTAAACTTCAGAAGGATTTCTTCCTGAGTCTAGGTACCTGATCTCTCCTTTCATAGAGCATTTATTTTAGAAAGCTTGCAACTGTAAATTCTTTCTCTGCTCCTTTGAGATGAAAATACACAACCCAGGAATGTTTTGCTCAAGGGCCTGGGAGCCATTCCTTTGAAATGTAGTCATCAAGAAAGATGGTGCCCCAGTCTGCCAGTCTCTGTGAGAGGACAGGAGTCTAACTTCAGTAAGCACCGATTAGTAAACACTGATGGCCTAATCACATTGATCCAACCTCCCAGCCAATGTCCTCCATCATTTTCCTGCTAGTTTACCCCTGTGCTTCAAAATTCTTCTGCTTTTATTTCAAAGGAATTGAGTTCAATCTCTCTCTCCTATTATAATAGTCTTTCTCCCCTACTGCAATATTCTTGAATACTCTTTCTTGCCAGTTTAACTAGTCCAGTTCAATTTTCCTTGTATACTTCCCCATATATTTTATCTTTACAAAAGCACAACTAAACCAATATGAGCTCAAATAAAATGGAAACTTGAACAAACAAAAGAAACACAATAATAAAGAGAAGAAACCAATGATCTCATCCTAAATAGGACATTCTCAATTATAGAAGAGAAAGGCATCTTCATAATCCTGTATAAATGTCCGCTAATAGGCATACCTCACTTTATAACTTTATTCTCTATATTCAGGTATGCATTTACAAAAATAACAACCAACAAAACCTCCCTTTCTTCCACATTGCCCTGAGCTTTATGGTTGGTGTTACTATCTTCCTTTTGGGAAATTTCACCCTCTGTTCTCAAGGAATAACTTCCTTCAGTTTAAAAAAAAAAAAAAATGAGTTCCCTTCCCACACCATCAGAATATAGTATTTTTTCCAAGTTAGAATATTTGGTCCATAGTCCTATGGAACTCTAGGGACAGTCTGGGGACATAAGTAAATGTCATCAAACAGTTCAGGATAGGATGGACACTCCCAAGTCAACTCCTCTTGGAGTTTTACCACTAGTATGAGTTTCAAACATGCTTATTTATTCATCAAGTGTATGCAAAGTAACTGCTAACTCTTACAACCAAACACATTTTCCTATTGCACAGACAGTACATTCTAAGCCCACAGGAGGAGGAGAAATATATTCCTAATTGCCTCCATAATTTCGAAGCCTGCCACTTTCACAATGAAGCCAGATTTTAGCATTATCATGCAGAACACTGTTAATTTTCTTACTTTTTTTTTTTTTTTCTGTCTCAGGGACTTTGTGCCTCTTTGGTTGGCGGAGAACAAGAAAGGGACACATTCTGGAGTCAAATAGCAACTCTCTTTGCAATACAAAGACCTAAATGCACCTTTGGCAGAATGTAATTATTTGTAATTCCTGGATTAAATTTTTAGGTAATGGAAGTACTCAACATGTCTTGGAAAAAAGGCTTTTGTTTGTTTGTTTGTTTGTTTGTTTTTGTTTTTAATTATTTTTATTAACATATAATGCATTATTTGCCCCAGGGATACAGGTCTGTGAATTGTCTTGTTTTGTTTTGTTTTATTCTAGTTAAAATAAAATGACAAATAGTTGGATAAGAATGAAAGAGGCAGTTAGCTGTTTGCATTTTAATCATGAGTTATGAAATAATGTTTCTAGATTTTATTTAAGGCTTGGTGTTCTAGCTTGTTTATTTTTCTATGCAACATAATGCCTATGACATGATTTTAGGCCCCTCAGACTTATATGAAATATCACGGCTTGGGACTATAAAAGGAAAACAGTATTTCACTGAAAACATTCCTGTAACATCTGTTAGCCACAGTAGTTTTCCAAATGTCTCTAAACTTGTCTATTATTATAGACTTGCCATTATAAGTATACCTATTGTCACTATGCTGTAAGGACTCTGAGATTCCAAAACTGACTTTAGAGAATGAGAGGTTTTACTTCCAAAAATCAAGTATCTTTCTGGAATTCATTATCTGGGATTTTATTTTATTTTTTTGCATTTTGAAAATTAATCAATGCTGATACTAGACCAAACAAAATATAAATAGATGAATGGGGTTTTCATGGTTTTCTTTGTTTCTACAGACTAAGAACATTATGATAGTTTCATTTAAATAATGGGCTTAATTTCTTAATAGGACCTCTCAGTTCTTTACCTAACTGTCCATGTTATGAGAGACAAGAATTTAATTGCCTAATTTTAGTTAAGGTCCCTGATGGCAATATTTGTCTGTGAGGTGTATCTAGTTTAGGCATGGTTAACTTGTCCTACTTAAACTAAGTTTATATCTAAATAGTTTTGTGATGCTTATTCAAAGGAAATGGAAACACTACCATAACCATCTGCTTTTGCTTCCAGATTGAACAAAACATCTATAATCTTCTAAAGACCTAAAAGCCTGCATGATGTCTGGAAATTGTAGTATTTATCTACTATTCTCAGAAGACTATATGGTGAATATTAAGAATGTTGGGCTAAGTGGTACACAGTGAGTCATCTGGGACCCTGACTGGTGCTAAGATATAGAGAAGATATTTGATAATTAAAATAGGGGCACAGTCTTTATATAACCCACTAGAGATGTATTAATTTATTTTAATGTAATTGTTATTATCTATGTTTGTGGTGGCCATTCTAGTTATCTAGAGGATATAATCATCTTGGATGATCTTCGCTCCCCCAAAATTTCTCATTTTGGATTCCTATTTTAGTACTTCAGTAAAAAAAAAAGGTTTTAAAAAAAAGTAGATGTCATCAAGATAGCACCATAGGTTGTTGCTGACTCTGTTCCCCTTATAAGAACTAATATCTAGTCAAGAGAGACACACCTCTGAGACTATCTTAGAAGGCTGTGGTGATGCTGAAAGATTTCCTTTCACCTGAAAAACCAAGACAGATTTCATTAGGAGGGTAAAAGAAGTGTTTCCAGCATTGCCCCTTCCCCAGGACAGTGCAGCACCACAAGGAGAGGTCTTCCCTGAGCTTCTGGTTCCTCCAATGTGATAGGAGAACCAGGGAAGATGACCAGACTCCTCCAGCATTGTGGGTCACTTTGTGGAGGTCCCTACTCTGATCTCACTCAAGGGGATTGCAGGGGAATCTGACAATGATGAAGTGGGGAGGGGCTTGCAACAACTTCCACACACATCTTGGCAGACAGAGTTCAGACCTGCAAGTAGTAATCCTAACCAGTGGTTTTGCTCATCTACAGAACCAACCTGGGGGCATACTCTGACTAGGAAACTCTGTGGGGCACAGATCTGCCTGATACGGATCCTCAAATCAAAAGCTTTGCCAGCTTTAAATCTGGGTTTGCCCATGCCCAGGCAAGGTGCTGAGTCAAAGCCCTACTGACTGTGGAGAGTGCTGTCTAGCCCCATCTGACCAAAAGGCTGGCGCCATTTCCTAGAAGCCGTGCAAACCAGCACACTGGAGCTGAGAGGCAGGAAGGCAGAGCCAACAGCCTCCAGATCAAAGCTAATGCCAGGCATGGAGCGTTTCCATGCTAAATACAAACAGGGGAATTAATTCATAGCCAAGGCTAAAGGTAGCTCCCAGGGAAATAACAGAAGTTTCTTGAGACAAATGAAAATGGAAACACAGTATACCAGAACTTATGGGATGCCCATTCATTTGAGAGAGAGAGAGAGAGAGAGAGAAAGAGACAGAGACAGAGAGCTCGAGCAAGGGGAGAGGCAGAGGGACAGGGAGAAGGGAAGAAGCAGACTCCTTGATGATCGGGAATTCCCAACATGGGGCTCTATCCCAGGACCTGGAGATACCTGACCTGAGCCAAAGGCAGACGCTCAACCATCTGAGCCACCCAGGTGTCCCACAGCAAAAACAGTTCTAAGAGAGAATTTCTTAGCAATAAATGCCTACATTAGGAAACAAGGAATTTCCCAAACAAACAACCCAATGATACACCTTAAGGAAGTAGAAAAAAAGAATGAACTGCACCCAAAGTGAGCAGATGAGAGAAAATAACAAAGATCAGAGCAGAAATAAATGAAATAGAGAACAGAAAATCAGTATAACAGATTAACCATACTAAGAGTTGGTACCTTGAAAAGATACACAAAACTGACAAATCCTTAGCTAGACTAACCAAGGGGAAAAGATAGAGAGGACCCAAATCAATAAATTTACAAAAGAAAAAGGAAACAGTACAACGGATGCCACAGGAATTCCAAGAATCCCAAGAGGCTTCTACGAACAACTGTGGACCAACAACTGGACAACCTAGAAGAAATGGAAAATTCTTAGAAACAATCATCTTACTGAGACTAAATCAAGAAGAAATGGAAAGTCTGAAGAGACCAATGACTAGTAAGGGCATTGCATTGTAATCAAAAACCTCCCAAGAAGAAAAGCCCAGGACCAGATGGCTTCACTGATGCATCTTATCAAATGCTTAAAGAACTACTAACACCAATTCTCCTTCTTAATTTCTTCCAAAGAAAGTAAAGAGGGGTGACAAACTCATTCTACCAGGTTAGCATGAATATGGTGCCAAAACCAGAAAAGGACACAACTAGAAAAGTATAAGCCAATATCCCTGATATTAATAAAATACTAGCATTCACTGTAATCAAACAGGATTTATCTCTGCAGTGCAGATGGTTTAACATAGGCAAATCAATCATTGTGACACATCGCTTTAATAGAAAGAAAAGAATCATACGGTCATCTCAACAGATGCAGAAAAAGCATTCAACCACATTCAATATTCATTGATGACAAACTTACCAAATTAGCCACAGAAAGAACATATCTCAACATAATAAAGGCTATATATGACAAGCCCACAGCTAACTAATGTCATACTCAATGGTGAGAGGATGAAAGTTTTTCCTTCAACATCAGGACTAAGACAAGGGTGCCCACTCTCACCACTCCTGTGAAATATAGTACTGAAAATCCTAGCTAGGGTAATTGGCAAGAATGAAGAAAGAAAACAGAGAGAGAAGGTATCAGAATTGCAAAGGAAGAAGTAAAATTGTCTTTATTTGCAAATGCCATAATTTTATATAGAAAAAATTCTAAAGACTCAGCCAAAAAACTGTCAGAGTTCATCAATGAATTCAAAGTTGCAGGATACAAATTGACATACAAAAATCAATAGCATTTGTCTAAAATAACAACAAAGTCTCTGGAAAAAAATTGATCCCATTTACAGCAAAAACAATAAAATATATAGGAATAAATTTAACTAAGGAGGTAAGTGATCTCTATGAAATAAAGAATAATGAAATAAAGAATACACATAGAAATGAAAAACTATTCTGTGTTCATGTACTGAAAGACTTAATATTGTTAAAATGTCAATATTACTGAAAGCCATCTACAGATTCAATGCAATCACTATCAAGTTTCCAAGGGCCTTTTTTTTTTTTTTAAATTTTATTTATTTATTTGACCCACAGAGAGAGAAATCACAAGTAGGCAGAGAGAGAGGAGGAAGCAGGCTCCCTGCTGAGCAGAGAGCCCGGTGCGGGACTTGATCCCAGGATGCTGAGATCATGACCTGAGCCAAAGGCAGAGGCTTAACCCACAGAGCCACCCAGGTGCCCCACCAAGGGCCTTTTAAACAGAAGTAAAAAACAAACAAAAACACCCCTAAAATATATGTGGAACACCAAACATCCCCAAATAGCCAAAGAAATACTGAGAAAGAAGAACAAAGCAGAAAGTATGATACTTTCTGGTTTCAAGCTATACTGTAAAGCCATAGTCATTGAAACAGTAAGGTACTGGCATAAAAACAGATAAATAGACCAACAAAACAGAATCAAGAGCCCAGAGATTAACCCAAGCATATATGGTCAACTACTATTTGAGAAAAGATCCAAGAATACTCCATAGAAAAAAGTGCCTTCAATAAATGGTGATTAGGATAATTGGATATTCCCAAGCAAAAGAATGAAATTGGCCCTATATCTTACAACACCCACAAAAATGAACTCAAATGGTTTAAAGTCCTAAATATAAGACCTGATACCTTAAAACCCCTAGAAGAAAACATTAGTATTAAAAAAAAAAAAAAATAGGGGCGCCTGGGTTGGGCCACTGCCTTCGGCTCAGGTCATGATCTCAGTTCAGGGTCCTGGGATCGAGTCCGGCATCAGGCTGTCTGCTCAGCAGGGAGCCTGCTTCCCTTCCTCTCTGCCTGCCTCTCTGCCTACTTGTGATCTCTGTCAAATAAATAAATAAAATCTTAAAAAAATAAATAAATAAACAGACCTCATAGAAAAGTCTGGATTTGTTACCAGAGGCAGGAAGTGGGGAGGAAGGAAAGATGTCAAAAGGTGCAAACTTCCAGTTATAAGATAAATAAGTGCTAGAGATATAATGCATGCCATGATGACTACCTCTAACACTGCTCTGTAGACACAGGAATGCTGTTAAGAGAGTAAGTTTTCAGAGTTCTCGCCACAAGGAGAAAAATATTTTTTTCCTTTTTTCTTTCTTTCTTTCTTTCTTTCTCTTTTTTAAATGTCTGCCGGAAGATGGGCCCTAGCTGAATCTACTGTGGTAATCCTTTCACACTATATGTAAATAAAAATATCTGGCTGTATGCCTTAGACTTATATAGTGATGTTTGTCAATTATTCCTTAATAAAGCCAGAAAAAAAGTAAAATGTTCTCTGTCATTATCAAACCAGCTTAAGAGCCACAATTTTCGTGATTCTCTAATTTGATGAAATTAGTAGTGAACAATGTTACGATTCCATTTCTGCTGTTGAGAGTCTTGCGATGTTAGTCTTGGTCTCAGGTTATTTAGCCAGAAAATTACAGGGACGAATTAGAAGATGTGGTAAACAGTCCCAGTGCTGGCAAATATTTCTGCCTTTGGCCCTACTCTGAAATACAATCATGTCTCCCTTGAAGTCGAGATGACCTTAGGACCTCTCTGAGTACTGATACAAGAGATAAAGAGACAATGTGTACATTTTGGCCCACTCTATTCTTTCCTCCTACAGGGATGTGGAAGCACAGATTGAGGGTCCAGTGCCACAAGACTGAAGGCACCTGCAATGCTGAACTGCCTCAGGTGGGCAGTGTGCCGGGGAATTATCTAGGCTTTTCTTGAATGATGAACTTCGACTGTGTTAAGTCAGAACACTGAGATTCTTCTGCAATTTGTTACAACAGCATTACCTAAACTATTCTGATTGCTATAGATGATTGATTTCTAGATTGTTTTTCAGTTTGATGTGTTTGTGAGCCATAGTAAAATATGCTTGTCTGAAAGTGCATGAAAATAAATAAGGAAAAGCACTGCCTCATAAACCCAGTAATCTGTTTTTGCATTTTTCAGAGATTCATTTATTTATTTGAGAGAGAAAGAGAGAGCAGGTGTGAGGGATGGAGACAGAGGGAGAGAGTCTTAAGCGGACTCTGTGCTGAGTGTGGAACCAGAGTCAGGGCTCAATCTTATGTCCCTTAGATCACCACCTGAGCTGAAACCAACTGTCCCTCACTTAGCCTACTGCACCACCCAGGCACCCCAAGGCTGATAATTTGAAACAAAGATCATTAGATACAGAATTTGGGCTACTTTAGAAATTGCAGTTACATCTACTATAAATTTTCTACTGATACATGCTAGAAATTTGTTTTATATCCTATAATTATTTTACAATATTTTTTTCTCTAGTAAAGAGTTACTTGAATTAGAACAAACTTAAAATGGATAAACAGTGTTCAACAAATTTAGTAGGGATATGGGATTTAGTCAAGCTTGAATAATTCTTGACACATAATGTCATAATGACAGTATTCATTTGCAGCAATGGATTTGGTTTTGGCCTTATGAAAGATGGACATGATACAGGATGGGGAAGGTTGTTAGCTTCATGGTGGAAATGAAATGTCAGCTATCTGCTTTGTTGTCCATCAATAGTTCAGGGATGCCAGCATTTTAGGCCAGGTCATATTTCATTCAAAATAGAGTTGGATGAATATAACCTAGTTCAGGCTATTATTAAGTTAGTAAATTAGTTTTTGGAGCTATCTGACTATATATTAGGGTTTTAATCTTTTAAGTACTGCACCTTGGTCCTTGGATTTTTAAAATATGACACACATTCCACTTTTGCAATAAATTCTTCATTTTTATTTGAGCCAAAGCCTTTCATTTTCAATAAATGAAAAATACCAGTGTTTAAATATATTGATCTGTGTAGTATTTATTGCACTACGAGAATTTCCTTTTCTTTCTTGAGATGCTAGTAGACTATATACCTCAGTATTTCTTTCCAAGGAATACATTCATATGAATTCAGAATATATATGAAAACTCTAAAAGTAAGAATGTTTCATAATAAAATACTTTTTTTTGCTCAAGTTCTATTTCACTTCAATGAAAATAAAATTAATTTTCTCACAGCTAGCCATCAATATTATGAAGAAATAGAAGTAATCTTAACGCTACATCAGTCTATCTGCTGTCTGATTTTTCCTTCATGGTAATTCCCCAGATAATTGTTAATGCCAAATTATTATTCAATTTTTATGTATAAAAATCATGACAGCAAGCTTCAAATGTTTACTGAATGTTTATTCAGCTTCAAAAAACTACATTATTATTATCCTAATTATTATTGTCTTTTTCTTATCAAATGCCAATTATGTCCATTCAATTTATTTAACAATCCCTTCTTTCCCTTCTAATTGCTAATGTTTCCTCTATCATACATAAAGTTCTCATTTAAGATTGGGTTTATAGCTACATTTTAAAATTTTTATTCCCCAGTATTATCAGTTTATTGATGAAGAAATTGAGAATTAGATATGACTAAACACTTTTTCCACATTCATACAGTTTATAAATAGACCAAGGTCTATTAGAAAACACAGTTGGAACATAAATTATCCTTGAGTGTCTCAACTCAAACATCCATGCAAAAGCAAGAGATTGCCAGAGTTGAAACGACGTGGTTGGACATAAATGAAAGGGTCCGCTAATTGCTGGAGAAAGAATACCTTAACTCCTTTGAAGTCGGTGCAGGTAGTTAGAACTCTTCCACCAACAAACACTGGGGTCAGGGAGGGAGACACACTCAGTACAGATTGTTTCTATCTTGTCCATCACAGTGAACAGAGTAAGGAGACAAAGATAGTCATCTCTGGCCTTAGTCACGAGTACAGAAACAGACTTTCTCATGAAAAACGCTGAATATTTACTGAAAAGGCCTATAGAACATAGGCCATGGATTAAAGGTTGATAGTCTCAAAATCAGCTTTATTTGCTCAGCATGCTTCCCAGTCCCCTTTTGCCAGAAAGCTTATGGTCAACGTAAATGTGTGCAGCAGTGTGTCACACACTGAGCTAATGGTACTGGCAGGATGAGAAGTAATTGGCCTGTTATAAATTACAGGACAAACATATGATTTGTCATCCCAGAAGGAGAGGCCTGAGAGAATCATGCCAGGTGCATATCATAGATCAGTGTCAATATTCATGATTATACCTGTGAGTAAACCTATTTCATTTTTCTGTACATCCAATAAATTGTATATCTAGACAGAAGATTTATCCGCCATTAGATAATGATGGCTGGTACAGAAGTAATTTTTCTCTATATTTTTCCAGTGATGCTTGCTACCTTTCTAGTAACAAAAGATCAAGGGAAAAAAATGTTGGAAGCATACATTTAACATGCTGGGTGTAGCTTTATTCAAATTTCATCACATTTTAGATTGGTAGAGAAAATGAATAGAATGTTATTATGAGATGAAAAGGCACACGAGACTTATTCCTATCTTTTTCTTTGTCATCTTTAAGGGATTTATGCCCCACTAGTTTGGGATATTTTTCTCTCTATATCTGGAACCATCTGCTGCAACTTTTTCATTTCAGGTTGCTGCTTCATTTTATATTTTGAGAGGCAATAAACTCAGTCATCTACTTTTTTCAGCCTTCGCAATCATACAGTAGAACTATCTTCTAGATGGTTTCAAAGAATTTTGAGGCCTAAAAAACATTTTCTCTATTTTCTCCCCATGATTTCCATGTTTTAGGCCATATTTATTGTCCAATGAATCTTATCTCCTTCAACTAATTGCTGTATGTGCTCTATCATTGTATATGTCTGGAAACATGTAAGGCATGTTGTTTTACTACTGCATATAGTTCAGATGGCTCCTATATACAAAAAAATTAAGTGGATGACCTTGTTGTCATTGTTCAGAACTCTTTAAAGCTTCCTAAAATATTTAAGACAAGGCATGAATTTTCTAAATGCTGCTGAATGGGCAGCATTATTTAAAATGGGCTCCATTATTGTATGTACATAACCATCCATGGGCACATTTATGATATGGTTATGTAGTATTAAGTTTGAAGTTTGATCATACTTTTGTTAATTGTTTAAATCCAATCACTGTTTTTTTTTAATCAATCAATTGTGTTTGTTTGTTTGGTTGCTTGTTTGTTTTTTAATGTGAATCCTGTCTCAGGAGTTGATCTCCTCAAGATAAATTCCTATGGCAACCTACTCAAGAGTTAGAGAAAAGGAAAATAGATTCTTACAGGGCACACTGAAATTTTTCTTTAGGCTTCATATATGGACTTGTGTAGACAGAAACAGAAACATAAACTTGTGTAGACAGTTGTTGACTACTGGTATGATTTATAGAGTCTGTCCTGTCTGACTTCTATAGACCTGAATGTTTGTGTGCCCCCAAAGTTTGTACGTTGAAACTTAATTCCCAATGTGATAGTATTTGGAGGTAGGGACTTTGACAGGTGAATGTATTATGAGAGCAAGCCCTCATGAATGCGATCATTGCCCTTATAAGAAACCCCAGTGGGTCTCCTTGAGCCATATGCTATGTAAGACACAGTGAGGAGATGGCTGTCTGTGAGCCAAGAAGGAGGCCCCACCAGACGCAGAATCTGCCAGCTCCTCGATCTTAGATGCCCAATCCTCCAGAACTGTGAGAATAAACTTCTGCTGCTCATAAACTACCCAATCGATACTATCCTGTTATAAGAGAACAGACTAAGATACTGAACTAGCAAAAAGAGCTGTTTTATTTTAAAATTTTAATAATGGAGCTGGGTTTTAGGTACAGGGATAGAACAAGAAGTCACAGGAAATCCTAAGGGTGATACTACCATTATACTAGTTATTCAGAATTGAAACATTAAAGTCCTTTGATTCCTACCATTCATTCTTCTCGTTCTCAACCCCTACAGCTAATGGACTAAGTTCTACTGAGCCTTCAATATTTCCATTGCTCTCATCATTGAGCAGAAGTTTTTATTTCATTCCTGGATACTCCTTTCAATAGTCTCCCAGTGGGGCTCTTTCTGTTCAGCCCATCCTGGCGACAGCTGTCATTCCGATCAGGTCACTCCTCTCCTTAAAGTCCTGCGTCGCCTTCCCAGACTCTACCATATAAAGCCCAGATTCTTCATCCTTCTATGCGTTCCCAGTCATCTTTCACTGTTACTTTTACTTTTTTCCCTGCTCTTTCTAACTTTTAGGCCTCTGCTCATGCCTTTCCCCCTATCTGGAATGTGCTAGCTCTACGTCTGATCATTTAAAGCATACTTCCTCTTCAAAGCCCGGCTGACAAACCATCTCCTCGGAAAACTTTCTGATCATCCCAGCAAGAAAATATCTTCCTTCTCTGAACTCCTGAACCTTTGTACAACTTGAAGCTTTTAACATCTGCTGATGAATTCTAAGTGCCTTGAGTTCTTGGACTATAGATGCTATAGATTTTTTATTCTTTATGATGTCTAAAAGATAGTTTGATACATGCGTGCATTTAATAGATATTGTTACATATATGAGCTAATGTTCCTCTGGTTTAGGATTAGCTCTGGGCTTTGCTGAATAATTTCTAATAGTTTTTTTTTCATAGTTGCTCCCCTCTAAGGTATCTTTTTAGACATGATTTTCTTAACTGTCCTTCCATGAAATAATAATACTATAGATATGCTGTATATCTATTTATGCAGTTGATGTATATATATATAGTGTATGCATTTAAAAAAAAGCCCAAGATTTCTGTTACCTGTCAAGAACCAAATTTTGTTCTTTGGAAGGTAATACTGCTTCCTTTGAGAATACATGATTTAGTTTTTTGGTTGAAAGCTGTTGTCATTGGTTCATAGAAAACCTTGCATGCATTATGATATTGCAGAGGAATATGTTCAGGAAAAAGGGAGAGGACTGATTATTTACTGAGCATCCACCAGTTTGCCAAACACCATATTATTTTATTAAATCTCCTAAAGAAGTCTACAAGTTAAGTTGCACTATTCCACTCAACTTGCCACAAAAAATCCATTTTCTCCTATAATTTTTGGCTCTGTTGATATTAACTATATGGTTTTCCTTTCAAGATTTCTTAGTATCTTTTTGAGTAGTAAGCTTTAGGATGATAGTGTACTGTAGGGGCCATGCAGTACCTAGAACAAATCCTTCCTCCTTTGAACTACTGACATTCATATATATGAATTATATTTGTGGGATGCAGATCATTGTTTCGTGGAAACGAGTCTTACTTCTTTAACAAAATTTGAAAACTGCTGTTTGGGTATAATTCCTCTTTACTTGATTTGATAGATGAAAATCTGAGTTTCTGAGAGGTTAGATCTCTTGCCTCTGGTTACAAATCGACTTAGTTGCACAATGCAGGTAGGTTCTAACTTCTTATCCAGGGAACAAATTAATTACCTAAAGAGAGTTCACATTTGCTCTAAGGTATTTTGTTAACTCTATTTATATCTTATGGGAATTGTTTAACAGATAATGTCTTTGCATTTTGATGACAAAAAATCTTTAAACTAATCTTCTATAGTCTTTTGATTTGTAATATAATAGTATTTATTCCAAACTGAAATGTACTACTTGATTCACTGTGGTGAGGAACTGTTTTTCCTTGGCATGAGAAAGTCACCCAGCGAATGACAATGTTTTAAGTGGAACATAATCTAAATAAGCCACTATTTTGGTATCTTTTCAACACACTTGTATTTGTCAAAATACCATTGCTAAAATTAAGTGATGCTGAATGAAATGAGTTTTAATTGTATTTCATGTATGTTTGTGTTAGAATTAGGGTCTTAAAATTATCATTTTATATTTGTTAGAACCTGTTTTTTTTATTATAATTTTTCATTATGTTATGTTAGTCACCATACAGTACATCATTACTTTTCGATGAAGTGTTCCATGATTCATTGTTTTTGTGTAACACCCAGTGCTCCGTGGAATCCATGCCCTCCTTAATACCCATTTCTATGTGAACTGCTTTTCATTCTCCCCCGGCTTTTTGGAAGATCAGGTACAACGAAAGTGTGACTCAGTGATGTTTACATTTTTATTATTTAAAGTCCATCATGAACAATGTGAGGTAAACTTTTAAAACAGCAGGTCAAATGCCAGGCTATCCTATTTTTTAAGAACTAACAAGTTGAATGAAGTGCTGGTTTAGAAGAAGGTGAATAAAGATGGAATTTTCTTTCTCCTTTCACTTTTGTGTCCTCCCTTTACTTCTCTATGTGCCTCAGTCCCACCCGTGCACCACTCACAGTCCCGAGTTATCACTCCCTCCCCTGAATGCTGGGAAGCATTTTACTTACTGTCTTTCATGGCACATCTATCTTTTTCCCTTGTTCTCTAGTTGTCTGTGTACCTCTTTGATCTCCCCTGCTAGATTACCAGCCCTCCCAGAAGCAGAGCCTGCAACTGCTTCATTTTCTGGGCCTTCTTTCTCTCCTGACTACGGCATGTGGCATGAGACTTGATGAACCCATGGATGGATGCAAGCTCAGTGACGTGGGTTCCTTCATTTGGGGCCTTCTGTCGCTCTCAGAATACAAAATGGCTCTTTCCCATCTCCTCATTTTTCTCCGGCTGCTTGGAGAAGCCATTTTAAACCCATATTCTGCCAATGCTGCTATGAAGGGACCGATTAATTCTAATTGCAGTGGCAGTTTTAGGGTGTTGGCTCTTCTTTATTAAGATTATAACCAGCAGCTTAGTTCGCCATCGGTCACCATGTAGCTGTCAAACGGCAGCAACTTTTAATCAATATCCACCTAGATTGGATTCAACCTGGTGACCTAGAGGTAAGTATTAATCCCTTGAGTTATCACTTCCTTAAGAAAAGAACGTTTATTTTCTTCCTTACTCAGGCATTTATGATTGCTTTAAAACCCCCTCAGTGCCAACATGCTTAAGAAGTGAAATTTCATATACAAATGTTCACTTTCATTTTATAAAGGTTTATTGATGTATTTAGAGACATACAATGTATATTTTCTTTCACAGAGCATATCTTAGTAGTAGAAATATTCTTCGTTATTGTATATACAGATCTAAATGCAAACTTTCAAGACAGAATTAAAAGATATGTCAGTGTCAGTTGGAATATTTTAAAACTCTAAGGAAATAGAATCAAACTTTTTCACAATGAAATATAATCTCTTTGGTAGGTCTCTTTCAGTAATTGTTTTAAATCAGGAAAGTTTGACTAGAATACATGGATCATGTTGAGCAAAAATGAATAATCATGGTAGCTTTTCTATGTTTGACTTTTACTGAAAATAGGATGGAGCTTAAAGTTACAGTTTTAACTGTTAATGGGATCACACTATTACAGAAATGAAACTATTTTTCTAACTTTGCACAACACATATTGAGAAAAAAAAATATTGCTAAGATCTGTTACCTGCACTCATAAATATTTTAAGGGGTTTTCCTAAAGTGTGGCTCTTCTATTCAGCTACATCTATGCCTGGCTACAGGAAATTCATTCAAAGTATGTGTAAGTGCCAGATCTCTCCATTGCAATAACATATGTAATGCTAGTATCCAACTGCCTCTACTAGGACTCATAACTACCACCAGTCTAACCAGAATCTAAATTCCAGCCACATGGGAGATTAGCAGGACATGGGGCAGGAAAGCCTGTAATGGGAAGTCTGAGGGGAGGGCTCACTGAGTTCTGGGACAGATATACTCCCTAAAGAGACCCAAAACTTTTGGAATAAATACGCTGGACTCATAGATATAAACTCAGCAGATCTAGAAAATAAGGATAATGTTTTGATATTTAAGAGAACAAATTTGAAAATAAACATTCTTTTAAGAAGGAGTTAGTACTTTATTTATAATAGATCTTTGTTGTTTTCAAACAATAAAGCCTGATTTAATTCACGCCCTTCCAAAGAACTGATTTCCCCTGGAGCTAGGATACTTTCATTGGCATCGAAATAAAAATATAAAATGATTTGGAAAACTTTAAGTATCCAGAGTTTAAAGATATTGATGTGTCTTAGGTTATTTGCTATGTTTATCGGGACGGAGATAGGGAAGCTGAAGGAGTCCACTGGAGAAAGACCGGACCTTGGCTGTTTTTCTGGGAGACCCCATTTACTCATGTTCTATATTTTGTTTCTGAACAAGCCAAAGAAGCTATGTTCCCACTTCAGTAGAGAAGCAAGAAAGTTAATCATTCTCTGAGTTTTGTCCTAGGCCCCAAACACCTAATGTCATCTAGGAAGCTCCCAAAATCAGCTTCAAACAAACCTCAGCTGAGGCTGGCATCAATATCCCCTACACTGGTAATTTATGGAATAACACCTGTTGTTCTCCTGACACTTGTCTTTGATTGGGACCTCCCCCACAACCCCGGATTCCTAGAGGAACACATACTCTAGACCCCTTTCCAATATAAACCCCTAACACCGAACAATGATGAGCCCTATTCTCCATTCCTTTCCAACTCTCCCAGACACTCTGTCTGCTACTCTGTGTCTGTCACTCACACTATTCAATAAATTTTGCTTTCAATTCCCCCAGCTCATGTTTGATTTCTCTCCTGCATGAAGCCAAAACCCTCATGGCTGGTCCTGTGAGAGCCTCCACTGGGTCCAGCCACCCAGCCTGAATGCATCAGAATCACAATTAGGGCATGAATAGTTTGCTGTTGGTACTGTAGTTTGCTTATTTGTTTTTAATAGAGAACTGGACAAAATGACACAACCTTTCACGGAGAAGAGTATGTGAAAAAATCTTTCTTTTTTTTTTTTTTAAAGATTTTATTTATTTATTTGACAGAGAGAGAGAAAGAGATCATAAGTAGGCAGAGAGTCAGGCAGAGAAAGTGGGGGAAGCAGGCTCCCCACCGAGCAGAGAGCCCCACGTGGGGCTTGATCCCAGGACCCTGAGACCATGACCTGAGCCAAAGGCAGAGGCTTAACCCACTGAGCCACCCAGGTGCCCCGAATATGTGGAAAATCTTGAGAAAAAAAAAAAAACATGTAAGTCACTAATCGCCCTATTAGATATTTTACATAATTCAAAGATATGATAATTAAAAGAACATGATACCAGTACAGAGACTATAGGAATAGAAGAGTGAAGAAACCCAAAGATATTTGTGAGTTTAGTAAACAATAGATGTTGACAATTCAAATCAATGGAGAAAATTATTTATTCAACAAATATTGTTGAAACAAATGTCCCTATAGCCACTGAAGAAAAACAACAACAATTAGCTAAGGGGGGTTTAAGGATTGAGCTCATTTTACCTCTATTTTAATTTAAGAAAATTAAAATAGAGGTAAAAATTAAATTTAAAATTTTAAATGGGGCTCAAACTCATCACCGTGTGATCAACAGTTATATGTTCAGGGTGCCTGGCTGGTACAGTGGGTTGAGCACCTGACTTTTGGTTTAGGCTCATGTGTAGTCTCGGAGTCATGGGATTGATCCCCAAGTTGGGCTCCATGCTCAGTGTAGGGTCTGTTTAAGACTCTTTCCCTCTCCCCTGTGCTCTCTGCGTCTTTCAAATAAATAAACTTAAAAAAAAAAAAAAAAAAAAAAGAGTTGCATGCTCCACCGATGAAGCCAGCCAGGCACGCTTACTTTTCTACTTTAAAGACTTTTAAAGACTCCCAGATCAAATAAATTTAACTCCAACAATGAAATAAAAGGTGCAAGAAGAGAATATGAAAGGCATATTATTAATCCTGAGTCCAGGATGAGATGATTGCAGTAAAATATTCAGAATCTAGACCTTAAAAAAAATATTTGACTATATATAAATTAAAACCTCAATTGAATAATGAAGAAAAAATTCAAGAACTGGGAAATATAGTCACAAAGTAGAAGACTAGAACGCTAATGTTTCCTATTTTAACAGCTCTTAGTCATCAGTAAGAAAAGACCTTGTGGAACTGAGTAAAAACATCATGAAGCAATTCAGAAAAGAAAAAACAATCGATACAAATCATCATACAATAGTAAGTGCCGTCCCATATAAAATCAGCTAAATAATTGTTTTACCTACCTATTTTACCTATTATTTCAAGGACAACAAAGTTTCATTTTTCTTAATTTTGAAATATTACTCAATCTGTAAAAATTGTGCTGGCAAACAAAAACTTGGCCTCTGGCCATGGGTTTGAGAGTACTATCTACCAGGCATAATTTAAGAATTACGAGACTCCTTTTTCATACATCTAAGGATGTCTGCTCCACAGCATCGACCAATCACTGGGAAATGATTTACGAGGAAGGCAGTTACCTTCTACTATCTACTTATTTACAGTGGCATTAGAAAGCATCACTTATCTGTGGAATTATTCTACAGTTAGTGGTAACAGAATTTTCTGGGAAGCTTGAGACTAGAAGAATTTACATACTGAACAGAGTGGAATTTTGGGTAAATACTAAAGGTAGCTAAATTTCTTACTATTCCCATGCCTATCCAGCTTACAGTTATTTTTCAGAAGAAAAATATGAAGAGTTCAAGAATTGTTTTTTATCAGCTTTACTGAGGTATGACTTGCAAATGTTAAAACTCTCTCATTTAATATGAACTACTTAATAAGTTTTGAAAAATCTGTATGCTTATATATCACAAAAAGTATAACATTTACATCATTCTAAAAAAGTTTCTTTCTGTACCTCTTTGGTCATGCTTTTTTTGAACCACTATCCTCTGACAACCACTGACCTGCATTCTGTCCTACCATTTTGCCTTTTTTGATTTTCATGTAAGTGGAATCACATGTGTTCCTCTGTCTTCAGTATTTCACTTAAGATAATGGTTTTGAGCATCACACAGGTCTGTTTTATTCTTTTTATTACAGTCTAGTGTTCCGTTGTGTGGTTATACCTAGAATACTATTGTATAAGTATTGTATAAGTATTCCATTGTATGGTTATTCATCAAATGATGGGCGTTTGGGTTTCTAGTGTTTACTTATTATGAATAAAATAGCTATGGAAAAAAAATAACACACAGGTCTTTGTGTGGATGTATGTCCCCAATTCTCTTAGGAAAATACCAAAGAGTGGAATTTCTGGGCTGTATGTTGCATACAAATTTTTAACTTTATAAAAAACTTTATAAAAAAACTGCTGAACAATTACCAAAGTAACCATACATTTTTGCATTCCTGTTAGAAATGTGCAAAGGTCTGAATTGCTCTGTATCTCACCATCATTTGATTTTATCAGTCTTATAAATTTTAGTCATTTTAGTTGTTTGTATATTATATTCAGTAAAGTACTAGCCTCCCCAAAAGAAAGAAAAAGAGAAAGAATTTTAAAAAATAACATTACAAAAGGCAGGAAAAAGAATATTGTCAACTGCAAACACAAAATAATATTGTAAAAATACACCCAAATATATAAGTAATTTTAACATTTTAACAGTTAAAATAAAAATGAACAATGTACAGGTATTTTTAGATTTTAAGTGTGTCTTAAGACTAATAAAAGTATTATGCAACAATATGAGTGTAACTGTGTTGGAAGAAAAATATCTGGAATTATTAAAGACTAGCTACGCCATTTACCATCAAACTATGTGTCCTTAGGTATATTTCTTCACCTCTCGAGACTGCTCTTTCTTACCTGTACGTGTGGGATAGATACACTTCACAGGTGTTTGTGATGATTTTTTACAGTGAACAAAATGTGACTAGCACAGACCTAATCCACACAGAACAAGAGTAATTTTTAAAAATTATGACTGAAATTTACTCTTGGTGTATGAATATGTCCTAAATTAATGAGTTGACGATTAGGGTTTTATCACGCATTAAAAAAAAAGTGTATCATGCATTTTCAAATACCGTCTTCATTTTTCTAATAAAAGAAAAGGTTAGTACTACTTGGGTGAATATGAGATGTATTATCTTTAGCAATTAAAGTCACAGGATTCGTTGCTATTGGTGTCATTTCTTGGAAATAATTAAGGTGATAAAACACCCATTTGGATGTACTAGTAATAAGTTGGGAGAATTAGATATATAGTTGAGCTGGGGTTAGGGGGTTTTATCTCATTTTGTGTATATTATAGTACCTAGCATATTTCTGATACCGAATGAATATTAATAACGAGAGCAGTAATAATTTCAATTTAGTTTTCTATGTAGAATACAGATGTAGCAGAAATTTCTGCTGAACTTTTTCTCCTAATGCAAATTCTGAGTATTACTCTCAATTTATCCCTGCTATTGACTGAATCTATGTTCTCCTGCAAATTATTTAATATCTTTGTACCTATGATTCCATCTATAAAATGGGGATAATAATACAGACCTCTTTAATTATTTAGTCCTTCAGAATGCTGAGATGCTTTATTCAAGTTAATTATATGAAAGGTACTTCAAATCCAGACTATTATTGAACATATTTATATGATGTAGTACAATATGACCTACCAATTATACATGGCACTACACTCAATGTGGGGGATAAAATAAAAACAAAAACAAAATGTCAGAATTACTTTAGCAGGCTAGCAATAGAGGTGCAAGTTATTTAATATAAGAGAGAGATTAATCAAAATTGCCTGATGTGATCATTTAAATGTGAAAGAATTATCTCAAAATTATTACTTTCCCCTTGTTATAGTCTAAGTCTAGGCTGAGATAAAAATGAAATGCTCTGTTTTAAAATTTGTGTGCTTTATAAATATATTGACATTTATAATTTTTAACATATAAGAATATTAGAATTAATGTCAATTATTTATTATGCATAGATGTTTATATTTAGGTTTCACTTAAAAATACTACATTGCAAAATAAAGTGTCTACCATGAATTTAAAAATAGAGTTAATAAAAGCAATAAAGTGATGCTTGTCTTTAAAATAGGAATCAATTAAAATCACAAATGAATTAATATTGACTATATATCAGATAGTGTTAGGGAGCTGAGACACATTCCTGATAATCCTTAGAAGAAATGCTATGAAGTAGGAATTAGTAATTTAAATAAATTGTTTGTGTAAGTCACAAAGACAATGATGGAATCCGGTTTTCTTTGTTTGGTTTTTTGATATTTGTGGAGCCATAGTCTAGACCCCTTTTTAATAATTCTCTTCAAACAATAAAAATCATTTTTACTTCTGTTATTTTACCTAATGCATATACTTAGAGACAGAATCTCTCTCTCTTTCCTTTTTTTCTTATTGATAGGTATTCATTTCCTAATGGGAAAATTTTTTATAATACGTCCATTATCATTCCACTTTGCCATTCATGATTCTTCCCAGCCTCTCTCTTTCTCTCTCTCTCTTTTTTTTTTTTTTTAGTATGGGTGGTACCTACAGTTGCTTGTGTCCCAATATCCAGTCTTCTCTTTTTCTTTAATAATAAAACCTCTGGGCGCCTGGGTGGCTCAGTGGGTTAAGCCGCTGCCTTCAGCTCAGGTCATGATCTCAGAGTCCTGGGATCGAGTCCCACGTCGGGCTCTCTGCTCAGCGGGGAGCCTGCTTCCTCCTCTCTCTCTGCCTGCCTCTCTGCCTGCTTGTGATCTCTCTCTGTCAAATAAATAAATAAAATCTAAAAAAATAATAATAATAATAAAACCTCTAAGCTAGGCTAAACACACGGTCATCAAAGACTTATTTCCCAGTTTCCCTTGCAGCAGTTGTGCTTTTATGACTACATTCTGATTTACAAAAGGAAGCAGGAGAATCCTGGGGCATCTTTCTTGAGTTCACCCAAACAGAAAGCATTAGGTGCTCTTCGCCGTCATCTGTTTTGCCATTGTGTGTACTATAAAATGGAGACTGTGTCTTGGACCATTACAGTTGAGACCATAAATGAGAGAGCAACAGGAAAGAAGGAACCTGGGTGGCTAACACTGCTAAATACCATACCAATGCTGGCAGGGCTGGCTACATAATTGCCCTATGCAAAATGAAAATGAAAATGAAAATGTGGGAGCCTAGCTTTAAAAAAATAAGAAAAAAATGTCATTAAAATAATAAAATAGAATGTTGTTTTCTCCTTTCCTCAGTTTGTCTCTAGACTTGTCACGATGTCTTTATTTGGTATTTAATATTATTCTAAGCAAGGGAAAAAATGTTATTACAAAATTACATGAATTTTAACATTCATCTTTGTATTGTTTATGACAGTTTTAAATGAAAATGTGAGACCATTTAACTTGTTTGCCTAATTAATGAAATAATACAGTACGTACTTTGTATCTTATATATGTTAACAGAATTGTAGAAATGCTGAACAAAACTAACTCAACTATTTTTATTTCATTTCATGAAAAATGTGCATTCTGTCGATGCTAACTACCTTTAGTTTGCTGATGAGTAAGGAAGGAAGAACTATAGTTGCCTCATCTTTCCCTTGTCTTCCTTTTCATCCTCATCATTGTAGGACATGGGCAAATATCAGCAAGTAGCATGAGTGAAAAAGGATACAACAGGGTTCGTTGATAATTTTCATTTCTTAAAATGCCTCTGCTTTTTTTATTTCCTGCATTTGAAGCAGGTTCTAATTTAACCAGAAGGCATGGGTTCTCTTGTGCCGGTCAGTGCTCCCACTTACTCAGTCTTAGAGATAACATACTAAAATTGCACTTTGAGTCTCACTAATGTCAAATACATTCTAGATTCACTTGGATTCTGTACTTATCGGGCTTCACAAAAGTTATATAGGAAGGGGTGGGAAGGAATGGCAGCGTGTATGTTCTTTGCTCACACATACGCTTCATTTTCTCAATGGACTTCACTACCCAAATATCAGTTTAAAGATAAAAGTATTCAGTTTCAGCATAGCTCCTGAAAAGCATTAAATCTCAGAGGTGCTGAATGGCTGCGTGGGTTGTGTGCCTCTTAAGCTGGCCCTGACCCTGGTCTGCTTCTAGAGCTTTGTAAATTTCAAACTCTTATTTAAGGACCTGCTGTTTGGGCTCTTCTGTCAAACCCCGCTAAGTCTTAGTTAGATAAAACACCTACCTTAAAGTCTGACATATAATAAAAACTCAGTAATACTTGTAGTTCTTATTCATAGTATTAATTATTCCCATTACAAAACACTTTGTCACAAATATCCAATGCCCATAGCTACTCTAGTATTGTCAATTATTTTAACCACATATTCGGCTCACACATCAAAATTCAGAATGTATGACCTTACTTCTTGAACATGGGTAGGTTGACTCTAACAAAATCCAACCCAAGACAAATGTATTTCTTTGGGATAGTTAGCCTAAACCTTAAACACAAAATCATATGTTCTAAATCCTTGTTATAGGAAAAAGAAAAAAAAACAACAAATTTTTGTAGTTTTGTGTTCATCAGTCTGAATTCTCTCTGCCAGACCGAGATTAGGAAAAAGGAATATGGATATTTGCTGATGATATTAAACTTGGTTTAAAAAAATGGCAGTGAGTAGCTCACCAGCTTCTTAGCTCAGTATTCTGTTACAAGGCCTCAGTGGATTTGCTTCATTAGAATCCTGGCCTCAAGACAGGGAGCCAAGTTTTCCAGAGGCCTGGTAGAAGGGGAGGAGGTTAAGAGGAATCACAAGGTTTCATTCCACCCTAAGATAAAAGTGAATGTGCAACTATAGAATTAAGTCACTGGTCCTGAATGGACTTAGCAGAAATTCAAAGGAGAAGAGAGTTAATCCAAACCGTAGAGGCCACTTTCTTAGACTTTAAAATAAATGCTCATAAATTATACCCCCTTGCCAATTGTTTGAGTTCTTCAAGAGGGGGAAACAAGTCTTACAACTATTGTCCCCTAATGCTTAGCATGGTGACTTGCACCCAGTTGACATTCCCTCGATGTTTGTTTTATTCTTTTCACAGCAAAACACAAGACAAGCTCAGACCAAAAAAAAAAAAAAAAAAAATTAAATGAATCGAGAACATACTGATACCTTCAAATAGCTGTCAAGAATTTAGAGGCCATGTCTTAAATGGTTTGGACATCTGGTGAAGTAACACAAAAATAGAAACCCCAGTAGGATTTTTCAAAACTGAAGTAGGAAGAAAGAGATCTAGAAGCAGCCCTTGAAATCCCTATAGGAACATAATAAAGAAAAGACTTTAAATAGAAGCCTTGAACAGAAAACTTCATATGCTACAGGGGTTTAAAAAGGTGGAAGGAGTTCGTGTCTCTGATAATACGATGAAGGTCTTTATTCTGTGTAGATATAAAGAATATTGATATTACAAGCCTCACTAGAATAAGTACCCACTTGCAAATATATAGTCAAATCCTAACCATTTAGAAATTATTTCCTGTATCTCCCCGACAACATATTTTTCATCTGTCTACAGATGGAACTATCGGCTAAGGTAATACCTAGAATATTCGACTCTATAGGCATTTCAGAAATTAAGAATTTATTGGAAAAATATCTACTTAAAATATAAATAATATACATTAACTCATAATACATATTGCATAGATATAAATTAATTCACAAAAATATAATTATAGCACTATCTGAGTCAAGTTTTCTAGCAGATAACTTTGTCTAGGAACATAACCTAGTGATAAGATTTATTAAGTCTAGTCCTAATCTACCTCTCTGAATTACTTTCATCAGTTTGGGAGTTCTCCAAGATTCTGAAAGATACAGTTGGCTATATTTTAATGCACCAAGGTCACAGAATTTAAATGCTATCTCCGGCCACTTAAAACAGGATGTGATTTCAGTGATGAGAATTAGCAAAGGTGTTTTGTTTGCTTTCCTTACCCTGTGTAGAAGAATGTAAATCATAATAGCAAGCAAACAAGCAAAACAAACCTGAACTGTCAATAAATAAATGTAGAGAGAGTCTGAAATTCACTGACCCATCTGGAACACACCTACTAATTCTGTTGTCTTTCTATTTTAGAAGTTTTTCCTGTTTGTGTTTTCAAGTCACATTTTTTGTATCTTTGAGCTTCTGATACCTCTCAGGCAGTGAGATGGGAAACCTTGGAAGGGTACTGAAAATGGACCATTGAGCTGAAAAAAGACAAGTTTTACTGTTTTCTCCTATGATGACATCCTCTTGTTTCAGTAACTTTTGTGGTGTCTCTACATGGTTTCCCCACCACCCCTGGCTTTATTTAAGTAAAATTGACAAATAAAATTATAATATATCTAAAGTGTACATCATGATAATTTGATACATATATACAATGTGAAAGCTTCCTCCCATTTAGTTAATTAACACATCCGTGGATGTGTTAATTATATACATATGTGTATATATATAATACATATTTGATATCTATATGTGTATATACATATATATATAGATATATATATATATAGAGAGAGAGAGTGTGTGTGTGTGTGTGTGTGTGTGTGAGAGAGAGAGAGGGAGTGAGAGAGAGAGAGAGAAAGAGAGAACGTGTAAGTTCTATTCTCTTATTCTACAATATAGTATTCTTTTTTTTTTTTAAAGATTTTATTTATTTATTTGACAGAGAGAAATCACAAGTAGATGGAGAGGCAGGCAGAGAGAGAGAGAGGGAAGCAGGCCCCCTGCTGAGCAGAGAGCCCGATGCGGGACTGGATCCCAGGACCCTGAGATCATGACCTGAGCCGAAGGCAGCGGCTTAACCCACTGAGCCACCCAGGCGCCCCACAATATAGTATTCTTAATTGTGGTCACCATGTCACAAGTTGGATCCTCTCATCTTCTTCTTAAGGCTGAAAGGTTTCACCTTTTACTAACCTCTCCTACTACCCCTACCCTGAGCCCCTGGCCATCACTTTTCTACTGTTTCTATGGGTCTGACTTTTTTTTTTTAAGAGTCAACCTATAAATGATACCATGCAATACTGTCTTTCTCTGACTTTCTTCACTTACACAGGTTTGAGCAATGTACCATCTGAGTATACAGACTCCATGTACTTTATGAACCATCTAACCAGCCAGGAGTGTGTACATATGAAAGCAGGGCTGGCTTCTGAGTTTGTGATCAAGCTCCCTGAGCTGGAGAGTGACTGTAAGAGTTGTTTTTTGTTTTCTGTTTTACATTCATTTATTCATCCTTGTCAATTCTTTAAAATGTGGGAAATGTGAGAGGAGAAGTGCCCAGTAACAGAAGAGGATAGACCATAGGAGTGCCTGGTGGCTCAGTGGGTTAAGTTCCCGCCTTCAGCTCAGGTCATGATCTCAGGGTCCTGGGATCGAGCCCCACATCAGGCTCTCAGGGAGCCTGCTTCCCCCTCTCTCTCTACTTGCAATCTCTCTCTCCTGTCAAATAAATAAATAAAATCTTTAAATTAAAAAAAAAAAAGAAGATAGACCATATGCTTTTTTTTTTTTTTTAATATAAAAGGCTTCTTTTAAGACCTCAGACATAGATTTAGGACAGTACTCTTATTTTTGATTACAGTGGTCATGTGCAGAAAAAAAGGTAAAAATAATCGGTTTTACTTATTTATTTATTTATTTATTTATTTTTTGAGAGAGAGAGGGCGGTGCAGGGAGCAGAGGGAGAGGGGCAAGGAGACAGACTCCATGCTGAGTGCAGGTCCCAATGCAGGGCTGGATTCCAGAACCCTGACATCATGACATGAGCCAAAATCAGAGTCAGATGCTTAACCAACTGAGCCACCAGGTAACCCTTACCTTATTTTTTAATATTTTTGGATATTCTTAAAATAGCCATTCAAATATTGAAATATCTATTCTGGAAAATAAATTAAGGGAAAATGTTTGTCATTTAATTTTTTCAGAATGAATATATACAACACATACTTATTGGATATTTATGTGCAAGGATTACTGCTGGGTACTCTGAGAAAAGATCAATTAATGCTAATTCTCTTTAGGAGTTGATGATCAACTGGAAAAAAGGAGGAGCCATAAAACTTTAATAAAAGTTTATAAAAATATATACAATTGGAACAACATGATTTCAGGAAAAGAGGAAATTTTTGGAAATTTTAGATTTACAACTTCAAATACTTCACTTAAAAAAGGAGTATGGCTTTCATTTGACTGGATGGGTAGGTAAGCATAAGTTAGATTCCCAGGGAGATGAATGGTGAGAGATAAGAATTTTGGGATGGGAAGGATATTTGTTAAAACACAATAGCCATGTTACACTGATTATTGTATAAGAAAATAAATTGCTGTCCTTTTATTATGCCTTCATTATGTAAAAATACTATACAGAAAATACTTTGTTACCCAATGCATGCAAGATTCAGTTCCTGTTCTCAATCTGCATCTTTTATGGTATAAAAATCTTGGATTTTTGGCATAAATTGTTTGGCATTAAAATCTTAGGACTCTCTGAGGATGTACCAAATTAAACACAGAAAGGATTACAGAAGGATAGATGGCAAGCCACATGTAGTAATATGGAGTTCAGTCATCCAAGACCTCCTCAAAAAGTAATATTGCTTTAGACTCATGGTCCCAAAGGCTTACAAGTCTCAAAGCAAGTGGTGAGTAACAAAGACCCAGCCTTAAGAAGCTACACTACGTTTTTCCAAAATTTTCCCCCCAATTTCACTATGAAAGGCTATACAATGTTCCTGCATTATTAAAGCTCAGACTTTTTTTTTTTTTTTTTTTTTTTTTTTTTTTTTGTTTTTTTTTTTTTTTTTTTTGGCGAGAGAGGGAGTTGGAGAAGTGCAGTGAATGAGGGAGAAAGAGAATCCTAAGCAGGCTCCAAGCCCAGCGCAAAGAGAAATGTAGGGTTTGATCCCAAGAACCTGAAAGCATGACCAGAGCTGAAATCAAGAGTCAGACACTTAACTGACTGAGTTACCCAGGTGCCCCAAAGCTCAGACTTTCTATCAAGAATTGGTTGGTGAGGAAATCAGAAACAGGTGGAATTAAAGTTATTTCTCCTAGAGATCATACTGAAGGCATTTATTGGGGATTGTAGTATAAGCACAAAGTAGCTTGGGATAATGGCAAAATACAATAAAAATGTGTTCCCTTGGGAACATGGCATTTTTTAAAAGAACAAACACTACTGGATTGTCAGTTTCTCCATACATTTTGTCCTCTGGTAATTGTCCCAATACTATTGTGTAAAATTACTTTTATCTTTGAAATTACTAAAATGTGATATAAACAGAGATAAATAGCCATTTAAATTCTTACCTTTGAAATAATTATATATTCATTTATAAAAAGAAGTTCAATTGATTTTTATTATAGAAATCTATCTTTCATATAAATTGAAATGATTACCTAGAATTGTTCTATGTTTTACTTAACCTTGACATTTGCTGAATTTGAAGTAGGTGAGGATTTATTTGCCACAATTATACAAAATCTACTCATTTCCCTCAGGTTCTCAGAAGCAAAAATAAAATAAAAGTTCAAAGATAGTTAATTAGCCTGATATCCTGCCATTCAGACGGGACCCCATTCCTTATACCTGGGAAGAAATACTGCTGGTGCTCTCTCAGAAAGGAGTTAAGACCTGTGAATTCTTTAAACTATGTATTCACTCACCTCTTCTTTCAGTCACTGAAATAAGCAAGAAATTAAATATGAAACCTGCGTCACCTTTGGATTATGGTAGTTCCCTCGAGGTTATCAGTAAACTATTTTTCCTCTTACTGATTAGTGATAGTAAAAAAAAAAAAAAAAAAAAGTATCATGGATATCAGGACTCTCAGATTACCATGTTTTTAACCAGGATCCTATCCTAAACCAAGGCCACAAAAAATTGAAGGAAATCTTTCCTTCAGAGCTGTGAAATAGGGCTGGCAGGACTCATGGGATATGGACAAATCCCACTCTCTTAGTGAGACACAGGTTAACCACATTTTTTAGTTCTTTTGCACCTGGTAGGGCCAATACAACTCGTTCTCATGGGTAGATTGAGAGCAGAAGTGAAGTGTTACCTCTGAGCCTAACTTGGGGATCTTCCCAAAGCCGATCAAATATATGTGTGTATATATATATTGTGCATACACATGTACACTGATGCATACAACAGAAACCGTATGTGACTCACAAAACCTAATTTATTAATTGCTTACTATCTGTCTGTATATACACACATAAAATCTGTAATTTTATAGTAATACCTTGATTCTAAACTGAGGACATAGGATGCATTTAAACTCCTGAATTTTCCTTGATGTATAAATCCTTTCTCTAACACTGAGCATCTTAGCTCCTTGGCTGGCTTCCCCCTTTGTCCCTGCTTCTTTTCATTCACCTCACTTCATCCCAAAATTCCCAGTGGGACCAGATGGTGTGAAGACCAGGGCTCATAGTTACAAGGAGGTCTGGGGAGTCTCTGAGATCAAGAAATGTTTAGGATGTTTCTTTGCAAAAAATTCCAAGTTATTTCTTATCATTTGGAGAAGGGATCTGGGAGATTACATATTCTACACCCCACCTTCACAACAGCCACAAACAAATTACTCCACAATTTGTTTTCACCAACCATAGGAAAAAGAGGAGCAAAATTATAAAGGAGGGATTTACATAAAAAAGTATACATGGATTTTTAAACTGGTGAAACTGTGATACACCACATTCATGATTAAATCATGACTAATTAAATCAGAGATACAACCTATCATGTGTTATGTCGACAAACATTAAAAAGATTAATATCAAATGTTAACAAGATGTTGAAAATGCTCTCATGCTTCAGGTGAAAGTGTCAATCAGTACAGTATCTTTGGATGATGCCTTGGCAGTGTCTTTGAAATTTAAAAGCTTCTACCTTTTGATATAGTAATGCCAGATAAAAAAATTTTTGTTTTTTGGTTTACTTGAATGTGTTCAAAGCCACAAAAGTGAGTTTGTTGCAGCAAAGCAAAAGTCAGGGAATACAGCCAAGTTTAACAAAGGGAACTAATGCAGTTTGTATTTTACAAGTGGAAGCCACCTTAGGCATTTAGAGACACTACTTCAACATTCACTTAGTATTATGGTTCATAGAAATATATATGAAAGAAATATGGCAGCAAGTATATCTCATCTCCTAAGAATGGGAAAGGTTTTGGTATGAGTAGATTTTAGATATTGTTTATTTTTAAGTTAAAAACAAAACTTCTATAATATAAAAACAATATGATATTTATTTTTGTAAATACGAAGTACATCTTTAACATTTAGAAGCAAATATAAAGAATCACTGCTCATATGCTTATAACTTGATAATTTTCCCAGCATTTCTCTTTTTTCTATTTTATACATATACGTGTTCCCCACTTAACAATGAGTCATCCTGAACATTTTTCAGTATCATTAAATGCTTTATAAAAGAATGCTTTCAAAAGCTGCCCATTGGTAATCTTGGCAAAGTTGCAGGATGCAAAATTCATGTACAGAGATTTATTGTATTTCTAAATAATAAAGTAGCAGCAAGAGAGATTAAGAAAATAATCTCATTTGTGTATATCCAAAAGAAAAAAACACCTAGGAATAGACTTAATGAAGGAACTAAAGACCTGAATTCCAAAAACTGTAAAAGATAGATGAAAGAAGCTGCAGATGGCACAAACAAATGGAAAGATATACCATGCTCATGGACTGCAAGAATCAATATTGTTAAAATGTCCACAATACCCAAATCCACAGATTTAATGCAATCTTTCAAAAAATGCCAACTTTTAAAAATAGAATTAGAACAAATAACACTAAAATATGTATGAAAACAGAAAAAAACCCAAATAGCCAAAGTAATCTTGAGGAAGAACAACAAAACTGGAGATATCACAATCTCATATTTCAAGTTATACTACAAAGCTGTAGTAACCAAAACAGTATAGGACTGGCATTAAAATAGACACATAGATCAGCGGAACAAAACAGAGATCCCAGAGATAATCCCATACTTATATGTCCTTTAATCTATACAAAGGAGGCAAGAATATGCAATGGGAAAAAGACAGTCTCTTTTATAAATGATGCTGGGAAAACCAGAAAGCCACATGCAAAATTAACAAAACTGGACCACTTTCTTATACCATACATAAGAACAAAATGGAGTAAAGACCTAAATGTGAGGCCTGAAACCTTAATTCTCCTAGAAGAAAACATAGATTTCTTTGACATCAGTCATGGCAACACTTTTCTAGATATGTCTCCTGAGGCAAGGGAAATAAAAGCAAAAACAAACTATTGGCACTACATCAAAATAAAAAGTTTCTATGTAGTGAAGGAAATGATCAACGAAACTAAAAGAAAACCTGCTGAATGAGAGAAGATATTTTCAAATGATATATCTGACAGGGGGTTAATATCCAAAATACATAAAGAACTTATACAACTTAACACACAAAAAACCCCAAAATAATCCAATTAAAAAAGGGCATAGGACCTGAACAGAAATTTTTCCAAAGAAGATATACAAATACCCTATAGACACATGAAAAGATGTTCAACATCACAGATTAGCAGGGAAATGGAAATTAAAACCACAATGAGATATTAGCTCACACCTGTAGAATGGCTAGAACCAGAGACAAGAAATAACAAATGTTGGCCAGGATGTGCAGAAAAAGAAACTCTCATGTACTGTTGGTAGGAATGCAAATTGGTGTAGCTTACTGTGGAAAATAGTATGGAAGCTCCTCAGAGCATTAAAACAGAATTACTATATGATCCAGTAATTCCACTACTGGACATTTACCCAAGGACAATGAAAACACTATTTGAAAAGATATATCCACCCCATGCTTGTTGCAGAATTATTTATAATAGCCAAGATATGGAAGAAACTTAAGTGTCAATTCATTGATGAACAGATCAAGAAGTATATACACACAATGGACTATTACTCAGACATAATAAGGAATGAGATCTTGCTATCTGCAACAACATGCATGGACCTAGAGGGTACAATGCTAAGTGAAATAACTCAGATAAAGACAGAAAAATACCATATGATTTCACTCATATGTAGAATTTAGGAAACAAAATAAATGAGCAAGCAAAGGAAAAAAAAAAGGCAAAATTCCTCTTAAATACAGAGAACAAACTGGTGGTTGTCATAGGGGATCTGGGTGGACAGATAGGTGAAAAAAAAAATCTGCCTATCATTCCATACATACTTCCATACCAAAATGTCTTATGCATCTAGATGTTTGTGTTAGATGTATGAATTATTTTGGCTTTTTCTCTTTATACATGTTACTATATATGATATTGCAGTGAGCATCACTGGATATAAAGTCATGTCCCCATTTTGAATGTTTGGTGTGAACCTGTGGTGAATTCCTAAGTCTGCTCACAGAGTATAGCTAACATTCTTGGAAAAGACTACCAAATTGATTTCCATAAGTGTGGTACCAGTTAATAATCCCATTGAAAATAGATCAGCATGCTTAAACATTATAGTTTGCGGCACTGCTTACAGATAATGTGAATTGGAGATAATTGATTTGGGTTGAAAATTTGGTTGAGTTAATACACTGCCTGCTAGTTTAGGAGGGGAAAATATCAGGCTTTAAATTTAGATGGATGTGAGTCATAATCAGACTTCAGTTAATTAACATCATTTAGTTTTAGTTTCTTTATTATAAAGTGATACTAACAATGATCATCTAAAAACATGATCTGAGAGGTAAGGAACAAATATGACATCATTAAGTTTTTGGACCATGCTTTGTATTTAGTAAATAATGTTTATTATCATCATTATAAGTAGGTAAGCAGAAAATTTATGAGTGAATTTATCACAATGTTATGTATCTATTAATTATATCCTAAAGCTTACGTCTTCTCGTTTATGCACCTGTTCCTAATATTTGCAATTCTGTATTAAGTATTTACTATTGTTCTTCTTACTACTCAAATGTTAATGGAATATAGCTTCTCACTGAAAAATACCAAGTAAGAACAAATGTGAAACTCTTGGGATAAGGTCAGATTTAATTAATGTGAGATCCAACAGTGAACATGATCTCTATCCCAAAGTACTACTATCCCATAGTAACCCTGCCGGGTTCCCAGGACCTCCCATGTGTTGTTTCACTTCATTACAATGTCCAGTACTAAATGAAACGTGGAGTAGGTGGAGCCACTTGCTCACATTTTACAGATGAGCGAAATGAGGTGTTGGTAGATGAGCGGTTTACATGTGGACAGAAAATGACATGTTCACTAAAATCTAATGTTCTGAAGTTCCTTTCCATTACACCACACTAGATCCTGTGTGTGCTACCATTTTTCAATAATCATGAGTTGAGCTGGATGTCAGTTAGAAAGTTCAGAAGATCAGATAAGCTTTTTTTAAAATGTGTATGTCTAAAAAAAGTAATATATGAATCAGGCAAAAAAATTAAAGAAGACGGACAGAAAGAATTGAAATAAAAAATCTCAACCTGCCTATAACTGATGCTTCCTCTATCTACTTCCCAAACGTAACTGAATAGTTTCTGATGCATCTTTTTAGATACTTCTAATTCCCATGCCAGACTATAGATGTTTATCAACATCCACATTATATCCAAGATGTGGCCTACTGTGCATTCTAATCTACTCCTTTAGTTTATTTCTATTTGTTTTATGTAAAATAAAAAAATTATTTTAAGAGAAAATAAAGCACATTATATTTTCATAATTCATAGTATTTTATGTACAAATGTAACAGTTTATTTACCCAGTTCAGCATGGATGGATATTTAGGTTGTTTCCAGTCCTCCCCACCCCACCCCTTAGTTTCTTCTTACTGCGTGCTACTGAATAAATGAAATTTTTTTTAAAAGATTTCATTTATTTATTTGACACACAGAGAGAGATCACAAGTAGGCAGAGAGGTGAATAAATAAAATTTGATAGAGAAATTCTTCTTAATGAGTTATAAAATTCCCTATGTGTAATAGGGTATGTATAAGAGAAAGGGAGAAAAGGAAAGCTAGAATTTTGTGGGAAATGCAGGGTTTCAGCCATACAGTTTTGCTCATAACCCTGTATTTTGATCTTTCCATATGTGTGCAGTACGATAATCAGAAAAGATTTCTAGTAGGCTAAAGCCTGTATTCTCACAGGCTTCCCACTCCATCAATTATTAGAGGAGGAATGATTTCTAGACTTGAGAACAGAAACCCAAAGGCAATGCTGTTGGCTGACACAGCAACATCTTCTCCTGTGATATCAAAAACAACCTGGAGAAGGAAGCCGTGATGGAGATTGTGTCAAGGAAAGGAAGGGAAAGGTCAGGGTGAAAACCCTCTCAGAGTTGCTTCTCCGAGATGTTAATGTTGTACAGATTTGGGCTGTTTAGATGGATGCATCTGAAAAAAAAAAATAGTGTTACATGGGGAAAAGCTGCAATGGGAGTGAAATGGCAATGCTTCGATCACTGAATGAAGCAAAATTAAGTGAGAGGAGAAAGGTCTCTTCTAATGCATCCAAGAGCTCCTATTTTTACAGTTCCTTGTGTGGAAGCGAAAGCATTAGGGAACTAAAAACCTTGCCCAGGTTCTCGGCAATTTGACCACACCAGGCTGTTTGTGGAGCTGCACTCTGATGGGTTTCTAGCTTCCATGGGAGGTTCATGATGGCTTGTTTAAAAAAAAAAAAAAAATTGTTGTAGCATTAGTTTGTCAGTCCAGGTAACTCAAGGGTCTTCTTTTCAAGGCCGGAAGTTCCAGAATTGTTGTTACCTTCTCACAGCCATCAAACACTGCCCAATAACACTAATGTGCTTAAAAACAGTAAAATTTTGCTTTCCATTTTTTTTCTTTTTTGAAATGCTGTGGTTCTGATTTATGAATATTTAGCATGTTTTCTTGCCAGTTATCACTCAGGGACTTGGGTTACCATTAATTTCACCATTTAAAAAAGATTCTAAGTTTAATGATACAGATGTAATTAAATCTCAAGAAAAACTTGATGAGGTCCAGAAATTCAAAGTAAAGCTATTTTGTATTTTGGACCTGCCATTTACTTTGCATTGTGAACTATTGTAACTCCTGAATTTTTTCAAAGAACAACTATTGTTGATTATTGAGTTACAGGTGAGTTGTTTTATTAAGTTGGTAAATTTCTGTTGTTTTAAATTGCAATGTTTGTTCAAATGAGAAAAAGCCCCTATTTTTATTTACTTATGTTTATTTAAAAATAGTCTTTCTGTGAATAAAAATTTTAAAAATAATAAAGTTTTCTCATTTTATGTTCATCCTATTAGAAACCTTGTTATGACCGTACTGCCTTTGAAATTCCAAGAGCTGCTCAATCCTGTATTTTAGGACTGGCCCTGGTCCATTTCCACTCAGCATACATTATAAAAAGAAACAAAGAAAATACGTCAGAACTCTTTAAAAATAAGAACCCAACAGATTCAGGTTAGATCTACCTATGGCCAAGCAACTTTTATTTAAAATGAAAAAAAGATCAAGTTTATTTTGAGATAAAGATCCATTAAACAAGGATACACTACTGTAGGAATTATCAAAAGACTATATGAGACTTTTCTCACTTCTGCTCATGGTGGTGACAAATAGAAGTTGCTCTACGGAAGTCAAGATTGAGACTGATATAGGTTGAAAAAGAATGAAATCGTCTATTTCTCCTATTGAAAACATGAGGAAAATACAACAGGGCTGGTGCTCAAGGCGAGGGCCTGGGGGAAAGGAAAAGCAGGGCCATTAGGAGAATGGATTGGTCCAACCTGGCTGGCCGTGAACTTTCTGTTATTATCTGATCCTCCTCATCCCCTTGAGGGACCAAGCGAGGCCTTCTATCAAAGGGCTCCCTTGGAAAAGGCTCAGAAATCTCAAAATTTGTTCTATTCTGCTTTGCTTTCATGGCCTTTTGCTTCTTTCTGTTTCCTGGTCTCCTCACTGACGATTCTTCCCCGTCTTCGGTGCAGTCTTACCTCCCATGTGGGTCATTTGGACAGATTGACTATCCTACTAACTCTTGAACTGTGCTCTTATTCCTTTGCTATTTTTACCAACTCTTGGTAAAGAGACAGCTGCAGCAGACCAGGTTGAAAAAAACAAAACAAAACAAAAAACACAAAACCTGGCTTTTCTTTCCCAATCTTTGAAACCTCTCACCTTTATACATTGTCCTAGAGGGTATCATCCACCCAGGTAAGGTTAACAGTTAACACTTTCTTTTCCACCCACTTTATTGCAGTGCAACACTTTGAAGGTAGTAAAAAAAAAAATGTGACTTTCTAATTCACCCCTCATTCTGTTAATACAGACAAGTTAAAGGAAATTACCTTTTCCTTTTATCTTTTTAGAAAAATTATTGGCATTACAATGTGCTACATTAATGTAATTGTTTCAACTTACAGTTTATCAAATCAGCAAAAGCAATCGTTAAATCAGTGTCATTTTTTAGCCTTAAAATAAACTGTTCTCTGAATTTGGACAGCTTATTTCTGGCAGTTTGCAGATGGACAGCCTCATGGCATTGCTGAATGTATGCATTAGAACATAATTAGCTACATGTAAAGATAGGTTCAGCTCTTTCTAAATGGGTTAATCAGTTCTCACTGAATTCGGGAAACTCAGTGCTCAATGTCTTTAGACTTGTTGGCTTAGACTTTAGGTAAGTTGGATAAAAATAAACACGCGTCCCAATGGGAACTAGTTTTGTCCTCTTCAGCCTTTCTATTAAATTATCTAAGCCCAACTATTACCCAGTCACATTTCAAGAAACTTCTTTGTTTTGATTTTTTTTTCATTTGTGATCAAGAGCTTTACATTTGTATCCTTACAAGTATCTATCAAACTATAGACACTTGTGTGGTGGGCTGCCTTTGCATGTTGGTTTTGAAGGAGTAGGCTTCATTTGCTTATTAGTAAGTTCAGTTATTACAATATCATCTATAAATTAGTTGGAAAATATAACAACTAAAACAAGAAAACTGGGCTGCATCTCTGGCTTTCGTTCTGAACCCCACCCAGTCCTTAAATCTTTCGTTTCTTCTGAGCTACAAGGCATCTAGTGTCTCTGTACCTTCAGGGCTCTCCACCTGGCTTTTCTTTCTTTCTATTCTCTCCAAGGATGTTCTTATCTAGGTCTATGCCTTAAAACATTATATGTTGATGGTTCTTTAATGTGTATCCCTGAAAGGACTTATCACTCCCCTCTGCTCTATCTTCATCTGGATGTGCAATAGATGTCTCAGATTTATTATGCTCCAAATAGAACTCTTGAGTACTCCTGACCTGGGGTTTCCACGTGGCTATCCCCCAGTCTTCTCTATGTCAGTAAAAGACCTCGCCATTCACCATTCAGCAGAAATCCTGGGAGGTATTCTTGATGGCTTCTTTCTTTCAACCTCCAATCCAATCAATCAGAAGTACTACTGACTTCTAAATATATCAGATCCTCTTGGTTCTCAATTTTTACTGCCACTGTTCATTATAAATCACCATCATTTCTTTCCTGTCTGACTACAGTAACCTCCTAACTGGCCTCCCTCTATGCCCCATTTTCTAAATGTAAATGAGATCTTCACATACCTGTTAGTTTTTTCTTTTAAGTGAAACTATGATAATTCTGGAACATATTCAAAGTAGAGAGAATAGTACAATGAATCCCCCATGTGTCCCTGATCCAGATTCAGTAGTCATCAATTACCAATTGTTTTCAACATAGTTTTACAAGACTCTCCTCCCTAAACTGAAAATACTCCGGGGCAAATTGCAGACATCGTATCATTTTAACTGTGAATACCTCAGTATATACTGCTGAAAAATAAGGACTCCTTTTCAAAAACAATCCTATAATATCAAATATCCATTCAATGTTCAAATTTCTATTATTATCTTAAAATACTACTTATGATTCCAAATAAGTTTTGCATATGTATTTGATTATTTCTTGTCTCTTTAATTTATATATTCTCTTTTCTCCTCCTTTTTTTCAACATATATATCAAAATGAACTGTTTGAGCTGTAGAGCGCCACTTGTTTTGAATTTTTTGATTGTGCATCCTGTTACATGGTACTTTATAACATTTTTCTCTGATTCATGTGTTTTCTAAAACCTGGTAGTTAGATTTGGGACTAGGTTGAATTTAGGTTCATATTGTGGCAAGAACAGTTCATAGTTGGTATTTGTAGTTCCTGGTATGATTCATCAAAAGTCATATACCATCTGGCTGTCTTCCTGAGATGTTACAGTGATCCCTAGATTAGGTTTCATTAGCCTGATGCATTTTAAAAAATCTTCTCCACCCATAATTTACTTAGTTTTAGCTATTGCTGATGACTATAGCCTAAATTCATTCTTTTTTTTTTTTTTGGTTAAAGGTTCCAATATTTTAATTTTACATTAACTTTTCATTTATTTGCTGGAATAAATGCTATATATTATCTAGCTGTTAATATCAAGGTGGCTTTATATAGGAAATGTAGAATAAATGGGAAATTGGGGAAATTTCCCCTTATTTACAGATTTTTAGAATAGATTGACTTTTTAGCATCCTTCAAGATAACAGATTTTTTTTTCTTACTGGATATTATTATGAAATAATTGATTTTAACATATTTATATGATTTTTAATATGCATTTCTTGTGATTAGTATTACTGCTGTTGTTCAAATTGTCCCTTTTTTGGCCAATTGAACTATCTCAAATTGGATCCTGAGCTTTGATGACATGACCCAATATTTTCACTCTTTTATTATGATAAGGTCCTCTATGCTCTTCTTGTATATTTTGCCCCAAATCTGGAAAACCCCAATTTTTCCAAAAATAAGTGGAAAAATTGGTTTTCAAAAAAATTTTAATTTTTTTCAATCAAAAATAGGTTAAAAACAATGAATACTGTTATGCTGAAAAAAAATAAAAATTTAAAAGAATATAAAAATAAATACAAATGGAATCATAGAAAAAATGTAAATGTAAAAATGAAAATTAAAAGACTTTTAAAAAAGAGTTAATAAAATAAGAAATTAGCTTGCAAAAAATATGATTTGGGAACACTAATTTCTCTAAAGTAAAGAAAAATAAAAGAAAAAATAGGTTGAAAATAAAGTATGCCATGAATTTATATTCAATTTCCAATTCCAATATTAATTTGTCATTAGTCTTCTATTTGCACATCTTTTCTGTCATGGTGAAAGTCTTGGATCCTAACGATAGTAGTATAAATACTTTTTGCTTATCCTGGTGTGTGTGTGTGTGTGTGTATCTGTATAAGTGATTTGTTTGTCAAATACATACATACATACACATAGAGAATAATATGATTACTAGAAGTGGCTTAAGATCTTTATAATGTTTTTGTCTTTAGTCTATATGCCAATGGAGATGTGCAAATTACTGTCTTAAAATCACTTGACATAATTGTTTCTCAGTCTTTAGGTTAGGATCAAGTGTAAAATCACTTGATATAATGCCTGCTGTTGTGGTTTAGCTCCCTGATATGCACTTCACTTTATATGTTTTCTTTTGCTTTCACTTCTTAGGGTTTATTTCTGCTTATGTTTGTTCTGTTGTATTATTATAGAAACATTCACAGGATTCCAAAATCAAAGCTACAAAATAAGGTACACTCAGAGAAGTCTCACTTCCAACCCAAACTAGTTCACGCTAGTGTTCTGTTCCCCTTCTATGTAACCTATGTTTTAAAATTAATTTTTGGTTTATCTCACTTTTTCAAAAAGGATATTTGCATGTGTATACATATGTGTTTTTCACCCTTCTTGAAGATGACTAATAGCATACTGCACATACTTTTCTCCATCTTGCTTTTTTTACTTTATGGTGTATGCCAGATACCATTCTAAAGCCACTGTAGAGATGTTTCTTCTTCCTTTTCAGAGCTAGCTAGTGTTCTCTTTTGTGGCTATATAATAAGTTATTCACTCAGTCATCTCTTTATGGACCTTTAGGTTGTTTCCAGTCTTCTGCTTTATAAATAATATCTTCCTCCCAAGCAAAAAACTTCCCACTGCTTTTAGATCAAAATTCAAACTATTTCCATAGCCTACATGGCCCTGTATTATTGGGTCTTTATCTTATTTTTCCAACCTCAACCCATACCATTTCTACCCTGCCTGGTTATATTCTAACCTCACAGGACTTCTACTCTGATAAGAATGCTTTCTTAATACATATCTTGTGTTAAGGAAGGAAATATGGCTGACATATTTTCATCCTTCAGATTAGGGAAATTCAAATATTACTGGCCCAGAAATATCTTCCTGAACAGGCCTACCTATGGTAGCACTAATAGTTACTAATTTCTTCATTTATTTTCTTCTAATATGTAATTTGATCTAGAGTGGAATATGATATTTTATGTCATTATTATACAACATCATATTGCATTATGTTATTTGTTCATTTGCTGCTTGTTCTCCCCATCTACATATCCTTCTGACCAGTGTATCTTTCACTTCTTAGATAGTATCTGACATGTAGCATGGTCTCAGAAATCGTCTGTTGTCCTAACGATGGAGGGAATGAATTAATATCGAACAAAGTATGCTACTGTGGAAAAAAATCTGCAAAGCGCTTAGCAGCTTAAAACTCCAAATGAGTACTAACTTGACTCTTGTACATAACCATCCAAAATTGTATGTCTTACACAATTCGTCAAGTGTCAGGGGTTTAATGTGCTTGTGGCTTAACTTGAGCATTATATCACCAGATTATAGTATCTAATCTTTTATGCTTTAGGAACCAATGCAGTAATATTTGTCTGTGATGTGTATCTCCATCAAACTGCTAGGGATTTACATTTATTTTGAGATTCTAGCTAATGATCTTACCATATCCTCAGATTGTTGTCCACAAGTGTGAGAAGGTATCAGACATAAAGTTGTCCTAAGAAGAGAAACTATTATTTCCATTTTAGAGATGAGGAGTTACCAGAAATGTTAAGGCATCTGAAAAGTGGCACATAGTAGGTGACTTTGCTGGGACTCGCTACCCCGTCTCCTTAGCTCTAATCTCAAGTTTTGTGTCTAGACACAGTGAATCTGGAAACATAACAAAGCGGACTTCTCATGACTTCCAGCCATTTATAAATCTATGGTTTAACAAGAAATGTTAACAACTTTTGTAAGAACTTACATTTATATAGAGAAAAGTTTGTCCGCATTGCTGTGCTTTCATTCACCTCCATCTCTTCAGTCAGGAATTTCCTCAGACTCCATGATTCAAACACCCAAGATTTAACCATGGGGTAAATTTTTGACAGTCTCTACAGTGTTAAAAAGTATTCACAAATACTCGTAAGTTTTTGACCTAGTTAAAGTCTCATAACTAACTTAACTAGTTTTGAAATGTTCTCTTTTTTCTGTTACAAAACAGCCTATTCAGCATTAGGCCATTCCTCACACTCGCCATGTCTGTCAATTTTCTTCCAGTTTCCTGTCAGACTGCCATTTCCCTCCAGCCTCGATCAGGCTGCCCCTGTGCTGCACAGAAATGGCCTAAAATTCTTAGCTGACAGCACCCTTAAATGGCCAGGTACATATATTTTTCCTCATTGTGGCCACAGCAAAAATATCCAAAGTATATAAAACTTATTTTAACAAAAAAATGTGAAACTCATATCAAATCATTTTTGTCATAATACTCAAATATATATGTATCTACCATTATTATAACTTTAATGACAGCCCTTCTTTCTTTGCCAGGTTAGGACTTTTAGTAGAGGTAAAATATTGAAAGATTGAGTCCTTATTTTACTTTATTTCCCAAACTTCTCTAATTTTTAGAACAATTTGGAACATATAATAAGCATACAGATGCTTAAGGTTTATGCGTCATGCCTAGAGTTGTTCATGGACCAGGGTTAGGTGGGAGCCTAGGAATCTGCATTTCTTTTTAAAAAAGACCACTTGATTCTGACGTTAGGCCTAATTTGGGATTATCACAGGTCTAAATGCTCCACCATTTACATTTTGAATTCCTTGAAGGCAATAAATATACCTTTTTCAACTAAAGAATGTTCTAAAACTTAAATATGCACATGAGTCATCTGAGGATAGTGTTAAAATATAGATTCTGATTCAGTAACTTTGGGGCAGGGCCCGAGATTCTGCATTTTGAAAAGCCTCCCAGTTGATGTTGGTTTTATTGTTCCATGGAACACAATTTGAGTAGCTCTCAAGACCACGTGATATTTAGAATCACTTGGAGATTAAAGTATAGACAGATATAAAAAATATTTATATATACATATATATATATAGATAGATAGATAGATAGATATCTCCCCATACCAGAATGTTACCCCAGGTCAATGAAATCAGAAGCTGTAAAAAGGAGAGGTCAGGATATAAGTATATATTAAAAGATCTACAGGTGATTCTAATGTGTAGCCAGGGTTCAAATGTTTCTTCCATACCCTTCCCCAATCTACTTATAAAGCAATAGATAATTATATAACATATATTCTCGAAAATACCATAAGAGGGGGAGAGAGAAAGTGAGAACAAACAGGACATTATTTACAGTGAAAACTAATTAATGCTATCATTTCTTCCCTTCACCAGAGTATTTCATTATTTTGAAATTTGTAGTGACACAGGTATTGCTGAACATTGTCACTGTACATTTTATTTTTCACAGGATCATTCCCAAAGCTATATTAACTGATATTTTTGTAGCTATTATTTACTACTGGTATCCAAAAATAGTAGGTTTACTTTTTTTAAATTTCTGTTCAAAAATAAGTTCTCAAAAAGCAATTCTGAATTCAGTTTCTCATTGTGAGAGTAACTGGTCCTAGACATGCCCTCCTACCACAAACAAGTAGAAAACTACATAAAATATAGGAAAGGCTGTTTTCAGACATTGGAAACAGGCAGCCCAGGGCTGTTATCTATGACAAAAGAAAATGAACAGGATGGGCACCATGATTTCCCCAGTCTTCTGCCTAGACGCATATTGTGGATCATGACCCAAGAAGGGGCTCTCAAGCAGAGCACACCAGTCTTGCTAAAATGAGATGACAGAACTCAGAGCTTAGGGAGGTTAAGGTGGCTGGAATTTGTGGGACAGACTAGTAAAAGGGAAGAGATCTACACAGAGAAGTAGTACCAGTAATCTTTGTAGGATTCACAATGAGTCTAATGCTGAATATTAATCTACACAGCCATGGAACAAAAATTGATCTGCTTGGCAAAGGACCACCAAGCATGTACAATTAGCAGAGCCTACATAAGTCTTGGGAATACACAAGTTATAACAAGGCAGATTGGAGGCATCTTGTTGAATACTCAGAGGATCTGGTATAGACTCCTGAAGAGTAATGTTTCAGCAGCAGATTAAAGAGGCCCTAGAGTAAAGCTACATTGGAACAACGACCACACAGTAAAAACAGGCCTCAAACAACAAAACAGTGTCAGCATTTCTTCCTCAAAAATATCAAGTGGATCCAAAATTACTTCAGTACCTGCTAAATAAATGTCAATATTCTTTGAAAGAAAGCAAGACACTCTACACATGCAGTAATGTAATATTACAATGTCTAGCATCCAATACAATATCAGTAAGAAGGCAAAGAGGCAAAAAGAACAGGACCCATTATCAGGAGAAAAAAAATTAAAAACACAAAAATAAATGCATGAGTGACAGAGATAATGGATTTATCGTGAACATAAATGAAGATCTGACTCACATATTTAAACTCACATTTTGAATTTAAAAGTAAAGGTGGGCACACAAAGTATGTGCTAGGGTGTGATACCTGAAATAACAAATTTGTTGCTAATTCCCTTTTATCTGAGTTATATGTAGCAATGCTAATCTATTTATGGTTAATAAGTATCACTGTATAACTTGTTAGAAAATAAATTTTGGTAAGATAGATGTTACTAAGAAATAGAGAGTAGCGTCTGTGACAGAAGATAAACACAACTTGTATTTATTTCTTACTGGCTGAGATCAATCTTCTACCATGGTATTTATTATTTCAAGATATGTTAATTCAAGATATGTTGTCATATCCTTAATTACTTCCTGACTAAAGTAACTGGAAAATTAATTTTATGAAGATTTCTCTTAAACAGAGTAAGTTAGCATTCCTAAAAACAGGACATAAAAAATATATTAAAACCTAACATTCAATTATGAAACCTTATCAAGTCTTTATTATAGGTTATATTTAATCAAACAATTGTTACTGGCAGCTAGAAATTGTTGCTGAAGTTTTTGTAGCAAGTGTTTTAATTTATCAAAGGATGTTCATATTCATTTCTCTTGAATATCTATCTTTTTATTTTAAAATGCCTATCTAATAGCAATTTGGCATTCCTCTGTTTTCCCTCTTCACATAAAGAGAATTCCTGTGTGACTAATAATTATTAAGAATAAAAGAACTTAGGGAGGCCATAGATGCTCAAAGTTGGGGCTACTGATGGCTAGCAGAGATGTACTAACAGAATATATTCTCCTTCCTTATCGCCAAACATGATTTCTCTGTCTCTAACCATGCCTGCTCATTTGCCCTCCCTCAACATTACTTATTTTTCCATTCCCACATCCTTTCTCTTTGGCATCTTATCTATTCCCCTAATTATAAGTGCTATCTGTTGATATCCTCCTAATCTGTATCTTCAAAATAGGCTTTTATTCTCATTTTCAGACTTATACAATTTAATGTGAAGCAGATAAAATGGCTCTGTCACCTGCAATTCAATGTCCTGTTCCCAACCTATCATTTTTTTTTACTGAAATTCCTTCTTTCCACACTCACTTCCTTCTTTGCACGTAGGTAACATTGACCCAAGAATCTTCCAATATCCATGCCTAATATCCATTATAAGACTACATAGTTTCTCTTACTGACCACATTCTTTCACTGATCACTTCTTGAGTTTGATTGACTGTATATCCTAAAAATATTTGTTCCTACTTTTTACAACTTTGGGTTAGCCCCTCATTATCATTTGCATGGACTAAAGGATTTCTCAACTTGGCACTACTGACAAATTGAGCTGAATAATTCCTGGTAATGGCAGGCTGTACTAGGCATGGTAGTATTTTTAGATACATCCCTGGCCTCTTCCAAATGGATACTGGTAGAAGCACCCCTTCTCCCTAGTTGTGAAAAACCAAAATATCTCTTGATGTGGGTAACCATCCCCAGTAGGGGAAAACTGTCTCCCACTGAGAACCATCAGACCAATATCACCACCTCCTCCCTTGCTCTTCTGTTTATTAGCCTCAGCTTTCTCCAATTCATCTTCTATGAAAGAAGATTTTCCAAAATTAACTTATGACGAAAATTCCCTATTTAAAATCCTTCAGTGATTCCCCATTGCCTAAAGAAAAAGTAAAAATTCTTTCAAGCCATTTATTGCCTCACTGGTCCATTTCCTTTTGGCCTAAGGATATTTCTGAAGGAGACAAGGATTAACCCCCAAAAGCTCTGTATTTCATATTCACGTGACGTAGACAGTCACATTCTAACACTCTCTATGTTGAGGTTTAACCTTATCTGTTAGGTATTTTTGACTAATTCAGAAGGCTATTTAATTTCCCCAATTCTATCTCTTCTTGTTATCTTGCATTTCTATATAGTTGGGACCAAACAGAAATCCTTGGCTGAGTGAGAAGGCAGCACATTCATTTTAATTATTGTTAATGAAGAAGCTTACTTAGAAGAAGGAAGTCAAAACATAAGCTGTGAGCTGTTGATGTTAATTCCTACTCTTCTTCCCAAAGAATGTTGAGAAAACAGAGGAACAAAAACAACCGCTCCACAGAAAGAACAGCATATATGGCAATGCACAATTCAGAAGCCTCTGCTTCTGAAATGCCAGAGCAATAATCTGACCTATTGTTAGAAATCTAGCAAGTACATTTTTCATTGTTTCCCAGTGGGACTTTACGCCCACCAGTATTGATTGTGAGAGTTCCAAACTTCTATTGGACTCTTCTTGTCTCTTAGTTGATAATTATTTCAGCCCAACAATGAGACAATTTGGAATTGTGAAAATAAATTGATGCAGGCTGGGTCAAACTGTCTGATACCTGGACAAACCTCATTTGAGTTGGGCTCTCATTTGATGGCAGAGCATAAAATCCTGTCACTACAGATATTTAGGTAAGATTTTTTACATTATGCATTTCTACCTCATTTTGGAAAGCACTGTTTTAATTTTTAAAGAAATATGATACCTCCAGCTTACCCTAAGGACTTAAAATGGCTAACTGAATGAAAGCTAGAGTTTATATTAATATGCACATAAAGTGGTGTGAAGCCAGATTCAAGGTAGATGGAAAGAAGGAACACAGATTGGCCAAGGGAGTATGCAGAGGAATGAAAATGGGATGTCACTAGGCCCTGGTAGAATTTTACTTCTTCGAGATAGAAACGAGTATGGATTGTTTTGTTTCAGCATCCACAAAAAGCTCCCAGCAAACCAGCTCTGGTTGGTTCCTCAGTTCCTGGCAACTTCATTTACAACTTTTATTGGTATAACGTAGTGCTTAAAAAGTTGGGCCTTGAAGTCAGACTCAAGTTCCAGCTCCACAACCTGATGGCTATGTGTTGTGTGGTAAGTCCCTCAACTTGGCGGCATGTTGGTTTTCTCATCCGAAATGTTGGGTGGATAATAATGCCACTTACCTCATGAGGATGTGATACTGAGTCATTAATCCATGTAAAAGGCTTAGAAAAAGGCTTGGCCTGGAGCAGCCATCCGTTAAGTGTTGTCTGTGATTAGCCAGTACAGTCTCATGAATCTGAGAATCAAGACAGAGACAAAAGCAGGTAGCACCTCAGGAGTCTCTCTCAGATGTCCAAGGCGAACACTACCTAACAGAAGCTGCAACAACTTCTTTAAAGAATTGTTCCCTTTCCATCTGTTTCATCTTTTTTTAAACCTCTGTTTCATCTTCATGTGAAAAGTTCTAGTGCTCAGTTCCTTCCCAGTTTACCTTATGGTTATGGTGTATTTAACACTTGGCCTAAGTTTAGAGTTTAGAGGAAGTAAAACTGGTTACAGCTTTTAATTTTTAAAAGTCTTATGTGATGGCTTTCAAATATGACTACTCATTAACATGTCCAAGTTGTTCCAGAAAAGCCTGGCCAAAAGAGCGTGAATTTGTCTGCTATGTTAGCTAGTTATTAACAGATAATTTCTCCCTTTGCTGTTTTCATTTTGTTTTGTTCTAACTCATCTCTTGCTCTCTTTTCCTATCACAAGATAACACCTTGTTCTTTTTCACTAATTTCACATTTTGTAATGCTCATCAGGTTAAGTGTTATCCACAGAATTTGGAAGCTCCTGTCTGGTGTCCTAAAGACTTGAGGAGAAAGCTACTACGGAAAATCTTACTGTTGTTCTTATTAACAATAGCAGTAATAGAACACTGCAGCTGCGACAGAATTGGAAGGAAATGCATCCAAGTGATGCTGCAGACATTTTCAGGTTGACACAGAAAAAGCTTAAAAATATGTCTCCTCCTGTATTTTGGCCAAACCTAACCTGTCTCTTGATTTATGTTAATAATGTCTGAAAAATCCAATCCCCAAGGCCTTGGTCTTTCCATCCTCTCATTTAGAACTCATTCTTTTGCACTGGCTAGTAATGACTGGCCAATGTCCTAACCACCCAGCTGTGATCCGACAATGTTACCTAGCTTTTGCGTTCCCATCTTCTGCTGAGGTGAGCACTCTTTCCTGCTGCTTAGTGACCATTAAATCACCCAGCAAAGGCACAGATACCCTGCATCTTAGTGCAGAAAGAGCTGGTGGTGTAAGGCAAGTAAACTATATATGAATAGGAAATGAGTTAAACTTCTCCGGATGTTTATTTCTCTAGACTGAATTTAAAGGTCCAGATCAGAGGCCAGGTAAGGCATCTATAGAGTCTTCTACAAAATGTTCCAAATGAGTGCCAAATGGCTAAGGGCAGAGGTTTCATCTTCCTTAAAAACAATTCTCAGGGTTAAAAAGCCAAATGCATGTCACTTTAAGATCACTTCTGGAGAGTTTGAAGTTCTGTCTTTGAATTGACACTGTCCCTTTATTCCACCATCTACAACTTGTACCCACAGGGATGGTCATTACTTGGGAGAGAACAAATGGTTAAAGTTCAGCATAACCTACTGACAACAAAAATAGTTATAGAGTAGTACCAAAAGTGTGATTTTTAAAGGCCCGATTTCCTCGCTTAATTCATAATTCCTTATCATCTCTGAACTCTCTTCATAGAAAAAGTTAGGTTCTCAGCTAGCCACAAGATTGGGAATTTAAATGAATGATTAAGTTCATACAGAGCAAGATATAAATATCTAAAATAAGGCTTAGGTGTCCACATTTTCGGTGAGGTCAAGACAGCCAACTCCCCATCATGAAATAATGTCTTAGCACCAGTAGATATTGTCATTTTTGACATATCTGTTGAAGAGAAGTTTTGAGTAAGAAGAACTTTAGATTTTACTTTGTTAAAAAAAAAATCATAAAGGGACCAAGATACTTCCCAGATCTAAAGAATTTATCTGCCCTATGACTCTGGAAGCCTTGAATTTAATATATTAATGTTCATTACAAACATCAAAGGCAATAGTATAAGAATGAGAAAGTGGACTATCCATGTATCTGAAGAATGAAAGTTATTTTAAGTGACAGTCATTTATTGTTATTTTCCAAGAAACTGTTCAGCTATTTCAATTTGCATATAGTGTTGACAGGGAAATTAAATTGTTTTAGCATCAACCTAGATGGAATGGGGTTCCTGGCTCTTTAAGAGCTTCACTGTCCAATATAGTGCCGGTAGCTGTGTATGGCTATTGAGCACTTAAAATGTTGCTGGTCTAAATTGACAGATGCGTTGTTAAGTATAAAGTAGACAGAGGATCTCAAAGGCTTAGTATAAGTATAACTTAATCATGAATAACTTTATTTTTGCACTTGAGATGCTAAAACAATACCTGGAAGACAATAGGTTAAAGAAAATGTTACTATAATTAATTTCATCTATGTCTCTAAATTTTTAGGCAAAAGTTAATGGTTTAAAAAATAAAATTTTGGACTGTATCCATAGCCACATTCCATTTCTAATGGATTGTGCTGCTTCAGAGACCTAAATATTATGAAGCAGATAGGGTGCCAGAGGAAAGATGAGGGCCCCCTTCAGTCTGTATCCAAATCCATCCCCATTCCAGATTATTGTGGAATCAGAACAGTGTGGAGAGAGAACTACAGATAGGAGCAGAAAGGTAAGTTTTCACAAGGTACTCTGAGGACACAGTCATCCCTACTTGGGAACTAAACTTTTGGGAATGCAAAATAAAAGGCAAAATGGGAGTGAAGAGTATTTTCTCACGTCACTTTGGGGCAACTGAACATGACTTCAATCTTGTTCTGTGCAGCAATGGGGAAAGTCCTTAGGATATGGCAATGCCCCCAGATGCCTGCGGAAAGACAGCCAGTGCCAGTCAGACACAACAGAATCCAGAATATAGGGGCAAAGAAGGAGCAACACCTAGGGGAGCAGACTTTTTGCAAACATATGAGAGCCTGCAGAAGAACATCAAACTGTGGTGGGCTGCAGAAGTGATTTGGGAAGATGTTATCAAGAGCCAGATTCCTATTACCATTTTTTCTTTCCAGTTACACCTGTAAACTAGTGAAGACTGGAGAAAATTGCATTCCTCAGACTTATTCTTCATGTCAGAAGTTAGGGGGAAATAGATTTAAATTTTAAACACCACCTGCTTACAATTGCTTTTATTATTTTTTAAAGATTTTATTTATTCATTTGACAGATAAAGATCACAAGTAGGCAGAGAGGCAGACAGAGAGAGAGAGAAAGGAGGAAGCTCTCTGCCGAGCAGAGAGCCTGATTCAGGGCTTGATCCCAGGACCCTGAGATCATAACCCAAGCTGAAGGCAGAGGCTTAACCCGCTGAGCCACCCAGGCGCCCCTATAATTGCTTTTAAACCATATATATTTTTTCCAATTACCATGTATTTTAGGGCTACTAGAAACAACTCTTACTTCTGGAATACATTCATTTTTTGCCCCCAACTACTAAAGTTTTATATTTGTATAAGTATTTGGATAAATCCATTTCTCCCTGTGGATTTATTATATTTCGTTTTGTTCTTAGAGGCTAGGGGTGGTGAGTAAACTTTTTGTTGATTTTTGTTTGTGTAAGACTTGATTTTTGAAATAAATTCCTTATACTAGAATATTCATGGTGGTTCTGCTTCCATGTTGGGAGCCTAACTGATGCAAATAGCTCAGTGAAAAACCACTCTGGGCACCTCCTCCAAATGCTGCCTTTCTGAATAGAAGGGAGATACCAACTGGAAGTAATTTCTCTGTGGGTATGGTAGAGAAGACTTGGAAAGTGGGGCTTGGGTCTTATTTTGCTAGTCCTCTTAATCTAGAGATAGGTGATTGATTTTGTTTCCGTGAGAACATTGAAAACCTTCAGCTATGGATAACTATTTAGAAGCCACCACAGGAAACTATTAATTCAAGAACAGAAGTAAGAATTCTACTGAACTGAACCACAAAGGTAAGTCAACAAATTTACTGAAAAATAAAGGTTGTCTAGTGTGTTTTTCTCACTTTTTCTTTTGTTTACTTCATCATGTTTATTTGAAAATTGACTTCTATATGACAATCCATTCTGTCAAGTTTATTGTTAAAAGAGTAAAAATGATTAATGACTCTATGAAATTATGGATTCCTATTGTTACTAGGCTGATACAGTAAGCCCCAACTAAATCTTGTAATGTATGACACATACATATGTGGCATTCTTTGGGATATAAGTAATTATATAAGTGCTGATGCTGTGAAGTTTGCTTTCTAGACAAAATCAACATCAGCTTAAAAAACAAATAATAAGGTAAATAGTTTGAATTTAGCTAAGGGTTTTCTCCCAACAAAAAAAACCCAAAAGTAACTATTTCTTCTATATAAAACTATAAGTAAGAGGGACCAATTTGAATTGGGGTGCACAATCTGATTTACAGTAAAATCACCGATCTTTTTAAATTAATGCAATTATATTACTTTGATTTATCTTCTATTGACAAGAAATAGTTACTCCACAATCTTCTAAACTTTTGAATAGGTACTTTGTAAGGATGGAGATATATATATATGTAGTGCCCATTATTCATATTTCAATGTTAATTTTATATATATCTATCTCATATAAATCCCTTACTGTGTATCTGATGTTAATTATATATATATCTCATATAAATCCCTTACTATGTATCTGATGTTAAATATATATATATATATATATATATATATATATATATCATATAAATCCCTTACTGTGTATCTGATACTGGGCTAAGGTTCAAATCAAAGAGATGGGTAATATTATCCTGATTTCACAAATGAGTAAATGAAAGGACAAATAATGTAAATAGTTTATCTAAGGTGACATGACTCATGTAAGAAGCAATCAGAATTTGAATGCAGGCAAGTTAGCTCTTAACTTCTATACGATTCCAGCAGGTTCCATTGAGTTTGGAGATCGGCATCTCTAGCTGAGTTTGTTTCCAGTCATTTGTAAGAGTTCCCCAGCAACTGACTCTTCAATTGTATACAATCAAAGGAGGACTGTCAATCCAGGTAATCTTTCTCCTTCTCTAAGACAAAATGATGGTCCAATGCTCTCTCTTCCAGGAATACAACGCTTGAGCAGAGGGCAACAAGTCAGGGAAGTGACTGAATCTGAGTTATGTCCATGGTAATTCCTTGAAAGAAATCCTCCATTAGCTCCCCGGCCCCATCATCCCGAGGGTGTATTCCTGGTTCATCTTCCATGGGGAGTCATTTTTCAGCTTCTCCTTTAGTATTGCTTACTCTTTCATATATTCATTTTATCCTTTTGTTTGCTTGCTTTGCCATATTTTTAATTACAGTTGCTTTTAGTCAATGAAGAATTCTGAGAGGTGTGAATGAGTAATTTTGGATATTCCAGAATAATTCTGATCTAAACATTCTGTTCTGCTGGTTTCCTAAGTACCTGAAAATCTAGATATTCTAATTTCAACAGCTGGATATCCAAATTGTATTTCTAATATCATGTTGTGCATAAAGAACCAGGGAAGTCACTGCACTTTGTTAGAATGTTTTTTTGTTTTTGTTTTTGTTTTGGAAAATGTGGTCATTCTGAATAGATTGCCCTTGAATCATGAGTAACCACAGATTAATTGTGTTCTTCCAGTTTATTGAGCTTCATGAACTTTGAGTGTGTGTGTCTGTGTGTGTGTATGGTGTTTCCTTTATTGATTCCAGCTCCAAAATTCTATTTCTGTGACCTGTCCTACCATTCACATCTAAGAATTCTACAATAATTGACTTTTTTAGCATTATTTCAAAGTTGAGATATAATTCACAAATCTTTACATAGTATTTACCCTTTTGAAGTGTACAATTCAGTGTTTTGTTTTGTTTTTTAAGTATCACAAGGTTGTCCAACAGTCACCATTAATTATCTAATTCCAGAACATGTTCATTACTCCAAAAAGAAATCCTATTCCCATTAGCAGTTACTTCCCAGAATCCTTTCCCCTTAGCTCCAGGAAATTACTAATTTATATTCAATTAATTTATACTGTTTAAATATCCTAAAAGTATTCCCTTTATAAGATTAACTTTTATTCACTTAACCTATATCCAATGCTTAACATTGTCTACTTTTATATGCTGACTTTTAAAGTAAAAACAAAACAAAATGTACTTGTGTCCTATTAGCTATTGAGAGAAAATAGCTACAAGACATTTAACCCTGTAAGTTTTCCAGAATCTCTTAGTTCTCTTTTAAACTATTACTTTATTTCTGAGTCTGAGAGCTTACATAATATTACACTTATATTTTATCTGGATCTAGGCAAATAAAAAAAGGCAATAGATTGAAAGATTATGCAAAGTCAGATTCCATAATCTTCCCCAGAATCATTTGTCCTTTTACAGCTTCTAATCACACAATTCCTTGACCTAAAATAAGTAAGAAAAATCTCATCTTTAGTTAAACAATTTGAAGGAAATTTAAATTCTTTTGAATATATACTTCTCCTCAAGGTCTTCCTAAAGTCATATCTGAACAGTTTTTCCTATCACATGTTTAGCACTGAAGATGCACTTAAAAACTACAACTTAGGGGTGCCTGGGAGGCACAGTCCGTTAAATGTCTGACTCCTGGTTTTGGCTCAGGTCTTAATCTTAGGGTCTGCAGATGGAGCCCCACTAGGGCTCTGAACTCAGTAGGGAATCTGCTTGAGATCCTCTCTCTCTCCCTCGGTCCCTCCCTCTGCTTCTGCTCTCTCTCTCAAATAAAGAAACAAATCTTAAAAAAAAAAAAAAAAAACCAAACCCTATAACTTAATGATGTATATTTACCCAAGTAAAGATATTAGGTTATAATTAATATTTTAATCTGTCTTATTCCAGAAATGATTTTAAGTAGCCATATTTTTGAAGTTAGTAATTTTTACTTCAGGATCTACTGTTCTTAGGCAATATTATCAACTGTAGCTTCCAGAGGACCTCCACATTCTTGGGAAGTGAAAAGCCTCCTGGTGAAGAACTCAGGCTCTGGAGTCAGACTGCTTGGACTCAGATCCTACCCCTATTCTTACTAGCCATGTGAACACAGGCAAGTCACTTAACCTCTTTGTGCCTCTTTCCTTATACTTAACATGGGAATAACATAACCTACCTCAAAAACTTTTTATCAGTAGATGAGACAATAAAAATAAGTGCTTAAAATAGTGAGTGATATATTCCATGGGCTCATTTAAGGTTGGCAGTTGGTATAAATTGAAACGATCCTTCCTCACCTCACCAAATGCATTATTGAGACAGCTCCAGTTTGGAATACATCCAAGCAGAACCCCCCAGGAAAGGTTAAGAAATTGTAATCATGGTACTAACAGAAACCACTGAACAGGTCTGTGCCAGCATGTGGCTGTATCCTTTACTTGTTTTTGTTTCTAATTTCTCAGCAACCCTGTAAACTAAGTGGTATTTTCATTTTACACATGAATAAGCCACATTTCAGACTGACTAATTAACCTGCTCATGGTTTTCAAATTCTTTACATTTTCTTTCCAAAAATTTGCTACTTAAAATGATACCCAGTGACTACATGACAATTTCAGAAGCCCAAATAAACACATTTTCTGGAGCTTCTGGAATGTTACTTACTCTTCAGTTATCTCAGGTTCTAACTTTGTTATTTGGCTTGGCCATATCTTCCTTTCAGGGAAGCTTAATTACAGTATTAGAGAAATATGTGTAGCAAACATACAAAGAATAGAGAATAATCATGGGAAGAATTCATCTGAGTGAGCAGTGCTGATGTTTTCAGGAATCTGTCATGAGGGCAGTGGTAGGGTTGTTAAGAACTGAATGAAAGATCCCTCCTTCAAAATTTTAACTCTATTTCCACAGATGGAGAAGATGGGCTCCATGAAGAACCAAACATGTCCCAGAGGTTGCTTCTATTAAGATGAAGGTAGTCATTGAGGTACCTGGGTGGCACAGTGGGTTAATAAGTGTCTGACTCTTGAGGTCACGCTCTCAGGGGGTTGAGATGAAGCCCTGAGTCAGGGAGCTTAAGATTCTCTCTTTCCCTCTCCCTCTGCCCCATCTCCTACCCCTACAACTCCCCAACCACTCATGCTCTCTCAAAAAATCCCTCCCCAACAAAGAAAGAAAGAAACAAACAAAAAAACAAAGATGAAGGCAGTCTTTGAAGCTCCCCTGGGAGAATCACATAAATTCATCTCACATGGGTCCACCTGTGCAATCTGACAGGGGAAGGGTGAATCCACTGAGGTCCACATATGTCTACAGGGGGACAAACTCTCCAGGATAAGTATCACATAGCATCCTAAAGTGGGGATTTTACCAAATAAAAGCTACTGAAAACAATATTTTATATATAAGTTTTTAAGGAGCATTTTTATATTAAACCATAAATGCCATCAGGGTCCCACCATGAAATGGAAGTCTTAATCTAAAGTATTTAAACAATTACCAAAGGGATGGTTTACAGAGACATAAGCAGAACAATAAAGACTGTTAAAGCACCCAAGAACTAGCAACAATCAGCAACCATCAGCAAATTCAAAGGACTGACTTATTCTTCATTCATCTTCAAATCCCTAGTGTCTAGCATAGTAACTGTCACATAGTGTTGTGACCATCATCACAATAGCTATGAATTAATGATGGCTTCTCTGGTGCTGGCCACGAAGCTGGGGTGTGCACACCACTTTATACACTCTCAGCCACTTTGTGATTTGGCAACTATTGACTATATTTTACAAGACAGACAATGAAATTCAAGACTCAAAGAAATGGCAGAAAATGACCTGGGTAAGATTTGCAAAATTAAAAAAGCATGCCGGACTGACTCAACATACCATGCTATATCCTAGTTACACAGTAAGTGAAGACCCATTTTAACATCAAACAAAAGATTCCTATTGCATTTACTATTAAATCTCCCCTACTCCAAAAAAATAGCCCATAGTTTTCCATCTAAACTCTAGGGAATAGTTAGTAATATACAATTCTAATTTTCCTGGCATTTTGGCAGAAAATTGTTCATGTTTTGTCTCCTACACAGATCACAAACTCCTCAAAGGCAGATCCCTTGTGTTGTACAGCTTTCTATCTCTCAGAGACTCTCTTATTTTCTAAATACCAGGTCTTTCTTATTTATACCTACAGTCTTCCTATGCTTTTTTCTGTAGTATTTGGCATGGCTACAAGCCCACCTCTCACAGAGTTTCTATTATAATTGGGTTCTAGAGCAGCCACTGTTATCTCCTAAATGTACAATGCAACTTATGTTTAGTTTTCAAATCAAAATTAATTTTGTTTTCCCACTGTCTTTACCTCCTTTGAAAAATTTGAAGATGCCCAACACGAGCTTTGCAAGATTAGAGTTAGCAATTATTTCTAAAGAGGGCAAATACTGGACCTGTCTGACTCATGTCTCTTTTATAATGATAGTTACCATCATATGGATTCCTAGAAGTGCTTCTGACCTTGGTAGATAAAAGTGAGAGAAGGAATCCTCAGTTTGCTGACTAGTTTGCCTGACCTTGAAATCAATGAGGCAGATTTGTTCAGGACAATCTTGCAAACTGCTTAGCAAAGCACTGAAACCTCTGCAACTTGGGCCAAATTTAATGCAAAGTTTTCCAGCCTCTTTTCCTATCACTCTGAGCACCCATGCACCATAAACTGCAGCTGCAGAGAGTGGCCAGGGAGTGCTGCGCTCTTACCAGTCTCCCCACTTTTCATTACTGATTTCCCTCTTCCTGGAATGCTTCGCCTCATGTGGGACTCCAGCAGAGAATGCCGCTATATTTGGCCATAGAGTCTACTGGTAAAGAGTACATGTTCTGAAAACAACCCTGTTACTCCACTTCTAGTATGTCTTTGACTAGCTATCTGACCTTGAGCTTAACAATTAACCACTTTGAGTATTAGTTTCTGTATCTCTAACACAAGAAAAATACCATTCACCTCAACACAGCTGTTGTAAGGATTAAAATAAGATATGAAAATAAAATGCTAAGCACAATGCCCAACACATAGTAAATGCCCAGCAAGTAGTAGTTACTGTATCTTTTATCCAGATTAAGTATTTTCTTTCTAGGGAGCCTTCTTATACTCCCAGACGAGATTACCCACTTTCCTTTTCCTTTCTTAACATATTTTTGACACCATCATGATGGCACTTTTTTTCTCTGTATTACGATTAGTTATGTCTTTATTCCATTATCAGAACATGGGTTTTTAGCTCCTTTAGATCTACAGCATAGTTGCTTCATGTGTACTTATTAAGTATTGGAATGAAATAAATGAATAAATGATGAATGGATGCTAAGATACAAAATGCTCTTATATGAAGCCATTGATTATTCTAAAGTGACCAAATTACTTCAAAATGAGTAATTTAGGTAATAAGAGACTCTGTCTTAGGATATATATCTTAGTATATGCCCTATAAGAACTAGTCAATAAAAAGGCTTGGTAATATGATCTTTATGATTCACTTAATCAATCATTCATCTCCTTCTGAAGTGGAAAAGTGGAGAATCCTTCTCTCATTTCTATATTTCAACAATAATGAGAAAACAAACCAGTCCCCAGGATTTATGCCCAATACCGTTAAAGTGGTGTACATTTTGCAATTCTTAATTAATTTGTAGCAAACACATAGCAGTCTCCATGGCCAGCTTCATCTGCATACAGCAGCATAATCATTTTTTTTTCTTATAGTAAAGATTTTTTATGAGTCATAAGTCTTCTCCAGAGGGTGTGGTTATCATCTGATAATCACACCCTTGGGAGATTAAAAACACTTATCTTTGGATCATGACTTGCAATGCCCCAGGGGTGTGATTATCTCAGGAAACTCACACTCTCTGTCATGCCTAATTGCTTAATTATTATAGCGGCGAGTTCACACTACCAAACAGGAGCTAAAGTTGTGTCAGCATTTCCAGTATAAATTCCTTTTCTAAGAATATAACTCAGCCATTTAAAAAAAAAAAAAAAATCTATGTTCTGTTGAAGCACTGCACTACAGGTCTTATTCAAAGAAATATATTTCTTCAGTATATTACTTTTATCTCAAAAATTGGGTCCCTTTCCCCCTAGTGAGTTGACCAAAGAAACAGTGTTAATTAAGTGACTTTAAATCACATATTTTTTTGGACACCTGGGAAAATAATATACATTCTAAAAGCATAAATACGATTTCATCTATCTAAACAGCAAGAAATGGCTCATGCAATTTCTACTTTCCTGGGGAAAAAACTTTTTAGAATCATTCATAAAATATTTTTTTCTTTGTTAAGTAGAACAAAATAAACCATAGTTGAAAAAGGCCACATATACATTTCAAACCTCAGCTAAATATTTTCTTAGGTCCGAGATTGCTAACTTACTACAGAGGATTGAGTAAAGAGCAATTAGGAAGAAGATGGAAAGCAAGGAGAGGTAGCCAAAACACTCCCTACCTGCTTTTAATAAGTCCCCTAAATCATATTGGTGTCTCGAAGGTGACAAATACCTTACAGCCTGGAAGAAGCTGATTCATGTGGATCAAATTCGCAAGAGATCAAAACTTACAAGCCCCTCTGCTATCTCCGCGAATGTGTTCAGGTACAGGATGTGTATTAAAACCATTAGCCATAATTCATCTGAAGTAACACCTTCTCAATAATAGCATTCCTAAAATACTAATAAATATTTCCCCATAAGCACAGAATTGGATAAAGGAGAGGAGAACTGTTCAGTAGTATTTCATATAGAATGTACTGTGGGCTCTACACTTGTTCCTCGCATCAGAAGATACCCTTCTGTCACTGACAGTTACTGAAACTGGATGCAGGATCATTTCTGCGGGCAGTATATGAAAATATGAACTTTAATTTTCTGTGTTCTAGGCTACTGTGTCTCAAAGCACTACATTTGGAAAACTTAAGTTTTGGACTAATCCTCCTCCCAAAACAGAAAGAAAACCTTATTCGTTCTTAATTCCTCCACTCATCCTTTCAATTTTTTTTGGTAAAGTGCTTTAGCCTTTTTTCTTCAAGAGATGCTGCAATCTCTCCATTAAATGTCACAGAGTAGATGGACACCTGACATTCCAGGGAAACTGCCTTTGCCAGGGCATTACTTCCAATATCAGTCCTGTCTTAAACTACTGGTTCTTCAATCAATCAATCAATCAATCAATTGATCTTCATGGAATTTAGAATGAAATACACATGTTATATTTCTTTAAAAACAGCAACTAAAATGTCTACAGATAATGAAAGTGTGTGTCCATTCCCCCCCCCAAAATAAAAGTGGTTTTCCTCATTTATAATTGGAATGTGCTATATTGTTAGATAAGAGGTCAATAAATGCAAGTGCATTTCCTGATATTTCTTGAAAATTTGAAATGTTATAGGATCTTAACTTCATAGAACATAAGCATGTGTGCCAAAAATGGGGGCATTAGATAATCAATCAGAAAAATAGGAGGAAAAATAGATAAAAGCTAAAAGTGAAACTAAAATCTTTTTATCATTTTCATCATTTCACATATAAATTTTACTGTGACTCCCACGTGGAAAGTTTTAATCATTTCATGGACACGTGTGTTAGAGTATCCACACTCCACAGTTACCAGTAATGAGGTAACCATAGATGATACATCTGGTGTTTTGTGAATCCGGAGATCAAGATGGTTCATTAAAAGAAGAAAGAGTAACAGTTGCTAAGTAGAATGATACTCAATATAGGAGCCAATTATGTATATTCTATTCTGTGAATGTTTTACCTTACATGTTATGAAAGTGAAAAAGGAAAGACAGATTCATAGGTCTTTGAAGATGATTTGGAGATAGACAACTGAGAAATGAGGTCCTGAGAGTAAAAACACATTGCAGCATATTATGCAACTATTCTGGAACAATCAATTATGACTTTTTTCTACCTTGTTCACAATTTTTGTTTATACATACAAACGTATCGAGAGTGCTAGAAAGATATTTGTTAGGTTAAGCGAGATAAAGATGGGTTTGTTACTACTAGTCTCTAGGGTATCAACAGAGAAAGTGTTAGTAGACACTTATTACTGATGACATATGTAAGTAAAATGACCCTCAAATCTGCTTTAGGAAGACAGCATCTATTTGAGTTTTGACTAATGTAAATAGCTATTCGACTGCCACCAAAAGCATGTCAAACATCTCCATAACCCCCAAATATTTCCTCCTTCACCTGTGCAGGCAATCCTTACCCTGTCATTGGCCCTGAACAACCCAAGACCTACTTTCTGTCATTGTGAATTAATTTGGCTTTAACTAAAGTTTCATATATGTGGATCTGCATAGTACATACTTTTTTCTCCCAGCATAATGTGGAGATTCATCCATATTGTTGGATATAATAGTAGTTTGCTCCTTCTTTTTTCTGACAGTGGTCCAGTGTATGGATGCACCATTGGTAGATAGCTGTATTACTTTCAATTTTGGGCTGTAATGAACAGAGCTTCTAGGACCATCTGTGTGTCTTCATGTGAGTAGCTGTTTCCATTCTTCTTGGATATTCACAATCACAATGATTAGGTCACATGGTAAGTGTAGACTGAACTCTAAGAGACACTGCCAAAATGTCCTCATAGTGGATGTGCCATTTTACATTCCCACCAGCAATATATGATCGTTTCAGTCCACATCCATGACAATTCTTGTTATTGTCAGTCTTTAAAATTCTAATAACCCAAATTAAAAAGTGAAGTGGATGTGTACTATAACTTTGTATTCCCCCAATGACTAATGATGTTGAGCATCTTGGGCTTAGTGGTCACTTATATATTATTTTATGTAAAGTACCTGTTCAAATATTTCACCCATTTTAAAAGTTGGATTGTATGTCTTATTTTTGAGATTGTAGAGTTTTTTATATATACTGGGAAAACTTTCTGGGAGATCTCTGTTTCTATATCACCTATTTACGATTTTTTTGGCTCATTTGGGACTTGCCTTTTCATATTGCTAATGGCAAATTTTGAAGGATATTTTCTAATTATGTCTTGTTAATTACTACGACTACATATTAATACAACTACATACAACTACAATTAATACAACTGCATATCATTTTCCTTTTATTTTATATAATCTTTATATCCCTCCAGAATCCAACACATTGTTCTCATGGGCGTGTATGTGTGTGCATGCATGCGTGTGTGTGTGTGTGTGTGTGTGTGTGTGTGTGATGTAAGGTAAGGGTTGAGGTTCATTTTGCTCCTTATGAAAATGTAATTACTTCAATTCAGTTTGCAGGAATAAAACAATCTTTTCTCTTTGAATTGCCTTGCTTCCTTCTGCAAAAGTCAGTTTGCAAAATATACATGAATCCGTATCTGAGCTCTCTAACCTCTGCCACTGACCTATATGTCTGACTTTGCAAATATTATACTTGTTTAGTATAGTTTGGGCTTATAATACATCACAAAGTCAGATGGTTTGTTCTGGAACTATTTCCTTTTTCAGACTATTTTAAATTTCTGTATGAATTTAATGAAGGAGGTCAAAGATCTGTACACAGAAAACTACAAGACTTTGATGAAAGAAATTAAAGAAGACACAAATGGAAAGATATTCCATGTTCATGGATTGGAAGAACCAATATTGTTAAAATGTCCACACTACTGAAAGCAATCTACAGATGTGATGCAATCTCTATCAAACGTCCAATACAGATATAGAAAAAATAATCCTAAAATTTTATGGAAACACAAAAGACCCTAAGTAGCTAAATAAATACTTAGCAAGAACAAAGTTGGAGGTATCACTTCCTTATGTCAAACTATACTACAAAGCTATAGTTATCAAAACGGTACAATATGGCAAAATGGTACAATATGGCATAAACACATAGACTAATGGAACAGAAAAGAAAGTCCAGAAATAATCTCTCACATATATGGTCAATTAACATTTGACAAGGTGTGCCAAGAATCCTCAATGGAAAAAGGACAATCTCTTCTTTTAAGTGGTGTGAAAACTGGATAACCATGTGCAGAACGAAACTGCACAACACACACAAAAATTAACATAAACTAGATTAAAGACATTAAATTTGAAACCCTGACCCTCTTAGAAGAAAATGGTGGGCTGTCTGGGTGGCTCAGTTGATTAAATGTTTGACTCTTGATTTTGGCTCACGTCACCATCTCAGGATCATGGGATGAAGTTCTGCACCAGTCTCCGTGCTCAGTGTGGCATCTGCCAGGATTTTCTCTCTCTCCCTCCCTATGCCCCTCTCCCTGCTCACACTTTCTCTAAATAAATAAATAAATAAGTAAATATAATCTTTTAAAAAAGGAGGAAGAGGAGGAGGAGGAAGGAGCAAAATAAGAAGGAGGAGGAGGAGGCAGAGGAGGTAAGTCTTTGTCAGCAGGTACACAAATTACACAAAAAGGTAATCAACATCATTAATCATCATGGAAATGCAAAACAAAACCACAATGCGATATCACCTCATACCTGTTAGAATGATAATCATTAAAAAAATAGTATTATAAATGTTGGTGAAAATGTGAAGAAAAACCTATATGCTTTTGGTAGGAATATAAACTGGTACAGCCACTACAAAAAACAGTATGGAGGTTCCTCAAGACAATAAATAGAGCTACCTTATGATCCACAATCCCACTTCTGGATGTATACCCGGTGAAAATGAAAACAGGATCTTGAATAATTACCTACACTCCTATGTTCACAATAGCCAAGATATGTACAAATGTGGTGTCCATCAATGGGTGAATGGAGAATATAGAAATATGGGTGCTAATTTATCAGTATATGTGATAACATATGTTGTATAAGTGATAATATATATCATATTATTATCAATATTAAAATATCAATATTATTCAGCCATGAAAAAAATGCCAGTTGCCATTTGCAACAACATGGATGGAACTTGAGGATACTATGCTAAGTGAAATAAGTCAGGCAGAGGAAGACAAATAGTATGATACTCCTTATATGTGGAATTTACAAAAGGCTGAACTCAGAGAAACAGAGAGTAGAATGTGGTTACCAGGGGATAGATATGAAGAAAACTGGGAGGTGTCTGTGGAAGGGTATAAACTTCCAGTTGTAAGACACATAAGTTCTGGGGACCTAATGTACAGCATGGTGATTATAATTAATAATAATGTGTTATATTCTTGAAAGTTGAGAAGAATAGATTTTAAATGTTCTCACCACAAAAAGGAAAGAAAAAAAAAGAAACACTAATCATGTGATTTCAAGGAGGTCTGTGGTGGTAATCACTTTGTAGTACTTTGTGTATCAAAGCAACACCTTATACTTACACAATGTTATGATTAATTATATCTCAATAAAACTGGGAAAAACACTAATTTCCATATAAATTTCTGAGTCAGCTGATGACTCTCCAAAAAAATTCCTGTTAGAATTTGATTAAAATTTCACTGAGTCTATAGACAAATTGTGAATAAAACTGACATCTAAATAATATTGAATCTTCCAATTCACCTTTGAAGCTGGTCCTCATTTTTATTCTGTTTGGAGATTTTTTTACTGCCAATTTATCTCTTTCTGTGTTATATTTATGTTCAGATTTACTATTTCATCCTGTGCAGTTTAGGTAATTTGTGTTTCTAGAAAATTATTCATTTCATCTATGGCATCTAATTGTTCATAGTATTCTTCTATATACTTTTATTTCTGTAAGGTCTATATTAATGTCATAACTTTCATTTTGATTTTAGCAATTTCAGCCTTCTCTTTTTTCTTGGTCAGTGTAGATTCAAGTTTGTGAATTTTGTTGATCTTTTCCAAGACATAACCTTTGTTTTTGGTGATTCTCTCTATTGAGATAAAATTGAGGAACACTTAATGAGAATGAGAAAAAAGAGAGAAGACTAAAATAAATAAAATCAGAAATCAGAAGAAGGAATAAACCAGAAAATAAATAAAATCAGAACTGGTGCTACATAAACTATTTGTCTTTACACCAGTAGTATAATGCTTTGTATACTATGGTTTTGTAATACATTTTGAAATTACAATCTGTGATTCCTTCAGCTTTGTTTTTCTCAGGATTGATTTGGCCTTTTATGGTCTTTTGTGGTTCCATAAAAATAATGGAATTTTTTCCCTTATTTCTGTTAAAAAAAAAAAAAGGCAACTGGGGTGTTGATAGGCATTGTGTTAAACATGTAGATTCACTTTGGATATTGCAAGAATATTAAGCCTTTTAATCCATGAACACAAAACATCTTTCCATTTGTTTAGGTCTTATTTGATTTCTTTCATCAATGTTTTGCAATTTTCAGCATAGAAGTCTTTTACCTCCTTAGTTAAGTTTACTCATAAATACTTTATCCTTTTTAATGCTATTGTACATAGGGCTTATTTTCCTATTTCGTTTTCAGATATTTCATCATCAGTGTATAGAAACACAACTGATTTTTATGTTGATTTTGAATCCTAGAACTTGTTGTTGTAATTTTTTATGAGATTCTAGAGTGCAAAAAAGCTAACCTTGTAATTTTTTGTCAATTTAATGGTTGTTTCAGTGAGGAAATGCTTCTTAGAGCATCCTGTTCCACCATTTCCATGACATAATCCTTCCCAAATCATACATTTAAGTGCCATATTTTCCTTTTTATCCAATTCAAAATATTTTCTAATTTTCCCTATAATTTCTTTTTTGACTTATGGTTTATTTAAAATTATGCTGTTTACATTTCAAAAACTTTTCCATGTATTTTCCTATTACCAATTCCTAGTTTCTGTTTCAGTCAAAGAAAATACTCTCAACCATTTTTAATTTTTTAAAAAGATTTGTTTTAGAGAAAGAGCACACATGAGTGGGGGAGGGGGAAAGGACAGGGGAAAGAAAGAGTCCTAGTGGACTCTGCACTGAGCACAGAGCTTGACTCAGGGCTCAATCGCAAGACCCTGAGATCACAACCTTAGCCAAAACCAAGAGTTGGGCACTTAAATGAAGGTGCCGCCCAGGTACCCTTAAGCTGTTTTTATTTGTTTATTTTTATTTTTTTTAAAGATTTATTTATTTATTTTTATTAATTTGACAGAGAGAAATCACAAGTAGATGGAGAGGCAGCCAGAGAGAGAGAGAGGGGGAAGCAGGCTCTCTGCTCAGCAGAGAGCCCGATGCGGGACTCGATCCCAGGACTCTGAGATCATGACCTGAGCCGAAGGCAGCGGCTTAACCCACTGAGCCACCCAGGCGCCCCCCTTAAGCTGTTTTTAAAAAATTTATTGAGACTTGTTATATGGTCTTGAATGTGGTTTATCTCAATAAGTATTTCCTGTGTACTTGTGTATTCTGCATTTGTTGGGCATTGTGTTCGAGCGCCAAATAGGTCAAGTAGGTTGAATGGATTTTTTAGGTCTATTTACTTCCCATTTTCTATCTGCTTGTTGTATTAATTATTGACAGATGAGTGGTGAATTCTCCAAATTTAATTGTGGATTTGTCAATTTCTTTTTTTCAGTATGTTTTTGCTTCATGTATTTTGAAGCTTTCTAATCGGATACAGACACCTTTATGATTGCCATGTCTTTATAATTGATCCTTTTGTTATTATGAATGTCTTCTTTCTCTGTTAATTATATTTGTTATCTTTATATTGTCTATTGTCAATACATATTAAATTCAGCCTTTTATGATTAGTATGTGTACTATATAGCCCTTTTCATAATTTTCTTTTAACAAAATTTATATTATCATTTGCATCCTTATATTTAAAGTTTATTTTTCACTGACATTATTTAGGTCTTTTATTTAAATAGAATATTAATAGTTAATTTTAAGGTAATTGTTGAAATGTTTAAGTCTACTACCTTGCTAGTTGTATTTTATTTTTTCCATCTGTTCCTTCTTCCCTTTTTAACTGCCTTCCTTTAGATTAACTGAGTAATTTGTAGGATGCTATCTTACTTCTATTATTGGCTGTCACATGGAAAGTGAAATATTAGTAGATAATTCTGACTCTTTCTAAAATTGTTTTTCAACTTGTTTAGGGAATCTGTAGAGAAACCTTTATTTTAGTGATAATTTAGTCCCACTACTAATTCATGATCATTATTGGGTCTCTATTGAATATTCTGACTTATCAAAAAGAACTCTTCACTCTGGTTGGTTGTAACTCAAATGACTTCCAGCCTTGTATGAGTCTTGGGAACCATCTGGTTCAGTTCCCATTACTCTTTGTTAGAACCTGTGGCATTTTCTTATCCACACACTGCTTAATATTTAGCAAGGACTCAAGAGGACTCCAGTGTATATTTCTAGGAGCTTGTTTTCTACATGACTTCCTTCTTTCTGGAACCCATGAACTTTTCTTCACTCCAGCCTTCCTGAATTCCAGTCTCTATTTCCTCACACCAGTGAGACTCCCATCTTTTCCTTGGAAACTCCTCCATACTCCCACCATCCAGAACTCCTCCAGGTGAAAAGCTGAGTTAATCCTGGGGCTCAGTTTGTTTGTTTGCTTGTTTTTCTTTTCACAGGTTTCACAAATGTCTGTTTCTTTTCAGAGTTTTAAAGATATATATATATATATATAGATAGATAGATAGATAGATATAGATATAAATATCTTAACTTATATATCATATATCTATCTATCTATCTATCTATCTATCTATATATATATATATTTCCAATTCCCCATGTGTTTATGGTTGGTTTCTTTTCCTCTAACAAGGTTTATATTAGTTTTCTAGGGCTGCTATAACAGGATACAATAAGCCTAGTGGCTTAAACAACAGATATCTACAGTCTCACAGTTCTAGAGGCTAGAATATTGGTAGGTCATGCTCCTTTTGAAGGTATTAAGGAAGGATCTCCCAGATTTAAGTATTTCCCTGGCTTTGGGCTTCTTCACATGGCATTCTCCCTCAGTGCATATCTGTGTATCCAAAGTTTCCCTTCTTATAAGGACACAAGTCATATTGCATTAGGGGCCCACCCTACTCAAATATGACCTTATCCTAGCTAGTTACATCTGCAGTGACCCTATTTCCAAATAAGGTCACTCTCCCAGATGCTGGGATAGGACTGGGATAGTTTTTATGTATTATAATTTTGTTGTTGTTGTTAAGAAAACATTTTGTTTAGAATCTCAGTCTTCCTTCCTTTCATTACAAGGTTATTAGCATGCTTTTGGTACCTACTGAACAATTCTACCACCTCTACCTCATAAATCTCCATGAAGGTTATTGTTACCTAAAGATGTATGCCATCTTTTTAAAAACAGTTCACATCTTTTTGGAGTTCACAGTATTTTTGGTATTTAATACCTGTTTATGTGCTGATTAAGGTTACTTTCATTCTACTCTTTCCTTCTGAATTTGTGTCTTTTTGTTAAAGTACATTCTCTAGTGTTTTAAAATAAGGATCTATAAAAGCTAAATGGTTATTCTTTGTAAGTCTACATTTTTCTTTCCATTTTGAATGTACTTTAAGGGGCCAGAGATTTTGAGGCTAACAGCATTTATCAGCATTTTAAAGATATAAAAGAAAAAATGTATTTTTAAAAGGTATATAAAAAGTGATGAAACAATAAAATTGCATGACAGACAAAAATGTAGTGGCTCAGTAATTTCATGAAATGTAAATGGGTTAAATACTCTAAAAGATTAAATTTGTTAGATTGCATAAATACACACATACACACATAATGATTGTTGCTTATAAGAGAAACATAATTAGCTCACCAATGCAGAAATAAAATTTTATAATACTGAACACCTAAAATTGAACAACTAATCTACAAACTTAGAAGCGGATATCCTATCCAGTGTCATAGGTTATGGAGGAAAAATTAAAGTTATAATAACTGTACAAAATGAGTAAAATTTATATAGAAAGATAATCTAAAAGAATGTACAAAGTATTTGAATCAGTAAGTGAATTATCAAGGTCATAGGATATAAGTTAAAAAATAAGAAAAATTCATTGGAATTCTGTGAAATACTAATAAAGACTGAAAATAGTATTTATGAGAGCATCAAAACTAGGAATTAATCTATCAAAAGACTTTATATAGTCTCTACACAGAAAGTCTCCACACAGAAAACCATAAAATATTACTACAGGGAATTTATGACCTAAATAAATGGGATGTTAAGTAACATATGTTAATATGTTAAATATGTTAATATAACATGCTCATAGATTTGATAATCAGTATTGTAAAGTTTCAGTTTTCCACAACTTGATTTAATGCAATCTCACTTTAATTTCTAGCAAGTGCCCATGTACATTTATAAGCCAATTCTTATATTTACATAAAAATGAAAAGGACTAGTAATTACCCAGGAAATTTGAAGAATAAAGTTAGAGCAAGAGTGAGGGAGAAAGAGAGAGAGAGGAGAATGTAATGCTATTGGATTTATTACAAAAAGACTATTGAAATGACCAAAGAAAACAACAAACAAAAGAGGGCAGACTTTTACAAAGCAATGCTAAATTAGTTGAATATCCAAATGGAACAAAAGAGCATAAAAGTCAATTCCAGACTGATGCAGACTACATACGAAAGATGACATCACAAATTTTCTAGAAGGTAAAATAGGAAAATATTTTTATGATCTGGGGGAGGTGGCAAAGATTAGTTGAACAAGACATCAAAAACATTAAGCATAAGAAGAAAGATTGGTAAGTTGTTCTCTACTCATTAGAAGGTAAAAAAAAAAAATTCTTGCCCACCAAATGACAAGACTAAAACTATGAAAGGCTGTATCGATATACCAACTAAGTAACTGTATACAAAAATATATAGGATAACTACGAATCAATAAAGAAAGGTAGGTAACTTAAAATCAATGAAAATACTTGAACAGAAATAACCCAAAGAGAAAAAAAGCAGCCAATAAGCACATGAAAAGATTCATAACATCCTCAGTGATCATGAAAGAGCAAATTAAAACACAATGTGTTAATGTTAACACATATAAGATAGACAAAAAAAGTGTTGATTAATAAAACGTATTTAATAGGTAATGTAGTGGGACAACTGGGTGGCTCCATTGTTAAGTGTCTGTTTTCTGCTGGAGTCATGATCTCAAGAGTCCTGGGATCAAGTCCCGCATGGGGCTCCCTACTCGGCAGGAAGCCTGCTTCTTCCTCTCCCACTCCCCCTGCTTGTGCTCCCTCTCTCACTGTCTCTCTCTGTCAAATAAATAAATAAATAAATAAATAAATTCTTTAAAATAAATAAGTAAAAAGAAAACAGAGACACATGGGGTACTAATGAACAACAAGAATATTTAGTTTAGTTTTGTTTTTTTTTTTAAGCCAGAATCATGGCAGCTTTTTTTTTTTTTTTTTTTTTTTTTTTGACAGGTAGAGACAGCAAGAGAAGAAACACAAGTAGGGGGAGTGGGAGTGAGAGAAGGAGACTTCCTGGTGAGCAGGTAGCACCTAAGATGCAGGCTTGATCCCAGGACCCTGGAATCAAGACTTGAGCCAAAGGCAGACACTTAATGACTGAGCCACCCAGGTGTCCCAAGGCAGCCATTTTTAAGTACGTATCTAAGAAAATGGTTGCGTCTATAGCTGATAGATTTTCTTTTCAATTGCAGGTGAAAACAAACAAAAAAATACACAATTTTTCTTGGTGACTACTCCAGTCTCCACTTCATCCAAAACATGTTTAAAAAACAACTTTATCAGAAACCTATGTTCACACTTGTTAAATAAAATATCATTTACAGGACCTCAAATGTGAAAATATTTACATGGCATAAAAGAGTCAATAACTGATTTTTAAGAAATGCCACCTCCCAGGCTTAAAAATGGGTTATTTCAACTTGGTTTTGCTGTTGTTTTTTTGTTTGTTTAGTATAAAATCTATTTCTTTAATCTTATGATCCTTCTTGAGTTCATAGTTCATTCCTGGTCTAATTTACAGAATTTTGGGTCCTTTAAAATAATATGATCCCAGCAAAAAGTAAAGTAACATCTTATGCATTGGTCACTGGCAACTTTAGAGGATACTGGTATACTTTTTAATATCATACAGAAAGGAGAGGACTAAAATTTTGGGATTACTAGGTAATGAGGTTGTGAACAGAATTGTTCACTGAGTGACTGCTATCTATACTAACATTTAGTAACTTTTTGGAAAACATATTATATATTAGATGCTATGATAAGTGTGTTACATTTATTACTAGTGCATTTGCTTTTTACAAGAATCCTAAAATGAATTTCCTCATTTTAGAAGTGATGAGAGCACAGCTCATAAGATGAGGAGCTAAAGGGCCCTAAAAGACGGTCTAGTAATTAATTATATGTAAATTAGAGAGTAAAGATCCACACAGCTAGAAATGGTAATACCAAGTAAAATTTATCTCTCAGTCTACTGTGTTTCCCCACAACTGGGTTTTCTTACAATGTCAATGTCAGACTATTGACCATGTAAACTTTTTTTTCCCCAGTTTTATCACTTTGATAATTATTCTGGAAAAACGCAAACTGCATAAAGGATCTGCAACTTTGTTAAGATACTAGTTAAAGTAGAATTGGAATACGTGAATCCTGATTCTCAGGGGATTGTCTCATCATTTGACCGCATATGTTCATGATCCAATTTTAGAATCCTGGCCAATTCAAATTAAAACATTCCAGTTTGCTAATCACCCTCCAGGAATGACTGCCCAAGAGATGGGAGAACATATGTTGGTAACTAATTCAGCCTTATCTTGCTCCAACTACATTTTATTATAAACAAAATAATTTATGTGTAACAATTACAGTGATTCCAACCATTATTTTCAGAACAGCTTTTCTTTCACTAAATGTGAGGAATTTAATCACTTACTTTATCAAAATTGCATGTCACTGGCACAGAGCTAATCTCACTTTGTAAACTCACTTGTCATACAGTTTGCAGGTTTGAGGTACTCTGAGTGTAGGCTGTGCAGTCAAATAAACTAATTTGCATTTTTAAATGCACTTTATGCTTAATTTTCTTCATGTTAATAATATCGTATTTCCTTATGGCTGTATAGGCAGTATAGAAATTACTGGATTTTATAAATATTTAACAAAGAATAGCTCTTTCTGGGTGATGTCATCTCTTTTCAATATAATAAGGGATTAAATTTGTAGAAAGTTTTTTTTTTGTGAAATTTGTAGAAGTTTTAAATAGATGTTTTAAGCTGATTATAAGCATCTTAATGTTTGAAGGGAACCTAAGAAAGTCCTATTCCCTTTTGGATACAAAACATGATATTTTCCCTCATTTTTTAATAGAATTGCCAAGTGTGCAAAAGGTCAGATGAGTTGTCTAAAGTCATACAAGAAGTTGGGTGATAAATATGAAAGAATATCTAGTTTTCAGATACTGAACATTTGAAAGCATCATTTCTCTGGGCCACATAAAACCTCTGGCTCCCCACGTATATCGAAATGTCATTCTAGGAACAAAAATGATCTTAACCCTAACTTAAAATTCCATGTGTCTCTAAAACACATATAATTTTATGTGTTTTTTGAAAACATATAAAGTTTTTGTAGAATACTCTTGATAAAGTCTATTTGAAATTCACTATGCCAGGCATTTTCACAGACATTTGGTCCCTACAACACCCTTTTCAATATGTAAAATACCTATTACTACTTTTCCATTTCATTATTTTGTTTTATCTTTTTAATTTTAGTGATTAAAGAAAAAAGCTGAGGGTAGTGAAGTTTTGAAGTGATAGAACTGGAATATCTCCCAGGTCTTAATTCAAGCTATGGTTGTAATTCACCATATTCTTATACTAATACTCTTGTTATACAATGTTCTCTTTGCAAGTCCGCTGTCCCTGACTAAAATTTGCTACCTTTGGCTGTAATAGAGGGGAATTAACTTGCTGTCAAAAGTAGTGAAACCGGGGCACTTGGGTAGCTCAGTGGGTTAAGCCTCTGCCTTCGACTGGGGTCATGATCTCAGGGTCCAGGCTCTCTGCTCAGCAGGGAGCCTGCTTCCCCCCTTCTCTCTCTCTGCTTGCCTCTCTGACTTGTGATCTCTCTGTGCCAAATAAATAAAATCTTTATTATTTTTTTTAAGATTTTATTTATTTATTTGTCAGAGAGAGAGGAGCGAGAGTGAGCACAGGTAGACAGAGTGGCAGGCAGAGGCAGAGGGAGAAGCAGGCTCCCTGCCAAGCAAGGAGCCCGATGTGGGACTCGATCCCAGGATGCTGGGATCATGATCTGAGCTGAAGGCAGCTGCTTAACCAACTGAGCCACCCAGGCGTCCCTAAATAAAATCTTTAAAAAAACAAAACAAAACAGTGAAACTGAAACTTCTTATCAGTGAGATAAAAAATATTGCTATTCTAAATAGTGAACGACTTGACTTCAGGTGACATGATTTCCATGGATAATTGGGAAACTCTGGCTGTGTTAATTTAAAAAAGAGAGAGAATAAATTTTAAAAATAAATAAATAACATAAACAGTGATACAAGAAAAAGTATTATTAAATAAAGAATTGATTAACTACTATTTTAAATTCATAATCTTGGTAAAGAAACTTGGTGGTCTTAATTAATATTTGAAAGCCTGTACAGAGTTCTGATTTATTTGTGGCAACTGATATAGCATAGATATTTGACATAATTTTAGAAGACAGTTATTTTTCAAGGGTATAGTCTTCCTGTATTTTATAAAGGTAAAAACACCAATTTTGCTTTCAAGTAAGAATTTTGAAATTTCATTCGTATGTAGTACCACAGTCCAATACTCAGTAGTTCCTCTAATTCTTTTTAACTTTTACTTTAGTTTTTTTAGAAGAGATCATGTGGAGGCTAGAACAGTATTTGTCTAAAAAAATAAATCATTACCATTTATACACCAGCTCACATTTTTTTTTTTTTACTGCAATATCAATAAAGATTTAGCATTTTGTATTTTCAGGAAACTTTTATTCTAAATTAAATATTTTATTCTAAACTAAAGGAAAGGGAAATTGTTACTATAATCTCACTCAACTCCCTAGAATCCACTCTTCCTCCAAATATAAACTGAATGCCTAGAAATGTAAATGTTATTCTTTGTACTTGCTTGTTTTAAAAAAGTAAAAAATATGTATTGTGTGCCATTTTTTTTAAAGCCAATGAGTGCTCAAGATGAATGACTATTCTGTTGTTTTAGGGTGGAATGTTCTATATATATCTCTGAGGTCCATCTGGTCCAATGTGTAATTCAATGCTCTTGTTTATTTATTGATTTTCTGCTTAGATGATCTGTCTATTACTGAGAGAGGCATGTTAAGATCCCCTACTTTTAATGTATTCATATTAATATGACTCTTTATCTTGACTTACAGTTGTCTTATGTAGTGGGCTACTCCCATATTGGGGGCATTAATATTTATAATTGTTAGATCTTCTTGGTGGATAGACCCTTTAAGAATGATGTGTGCCCTTCTTTATCTCTGACTATAGTCTTTAGTTTAAAATCTAATTTATCTGGTATGAGAATCGCTATGCCAGCTTTCTTTTGAGGCTCACTGGCATGAAAGATGCTTCTCAATCCCTTCACTTTCAGTCTGGATGTATCCTTAGGTTCCAATTGGGTCTCTTGTAGACATATGAACGGGTCCTATCATTTTACCCAATCTGCAACCCTGTGCTGTTTTATGGGAGGGTTTAGGCCGTTCATGTTGAGAGTGATTATTGAAAGATATGTTTTTATTGACATCACATTGCCTGTGAAGTCCTTGTTTCTACAGATTGTCTTTGTACATTTCTCTTCTATGTCACTCTTGGGTTCTTTCTTTTATAGAACCCCCATTAATATTTCTTGTAGTACCAGCTTGGTAGCCACATACTCTTTTAAACCTTGCTAGTCTTGGAAGCTCTTTATCTCTCCTTCCATTTTGAATGTCAACCTTGCTGGATCAAGTATTCTTGGCTGCATGTTCTTCTCATTTAGTGCCCTGAGTATGTCCTGCCAGCCTTTCTGGCTTGCCAGGTTTCTGTGGACAGGTCTGACATTATTCTGATGGACCTTACTCTGTATGTAAGGAATCTCTTCCCCCAGCTGCTCTCAAAAGCTCTTGTCTAAAATTATGATTCATCAGTCTTGCTATCAAGTGCCTTGAGGTCTTTCTAGACTTGTTCATCTTGAGGGGTGATCTTTCTACCTCTAGGACATAAATGCTCGTTCAATTCCCCAGACTGGGAAAATTTTCATGGAGAATTTGTTTAATTGTATCTTCTATCTTCTTTCTTTCTCCTCCCCCTCAGGGATCCCAATAATTCTGATGTTGGAATGTTTCATGGTGCCATTTATTTCCCTCATTCTGTTTTCATGGCTTCTAAGCTGTTTGTTCCAGGCCTCTTCCTGATCCTTTTTATCTACCAGTTTGTTCTCTAGATCACTAATTCTATCTTCTGCCTTGGTTACCCTAGCTGTTAGAGTATTTATATTAGATTGGATCTTATTAGTAGCATTTTTAACTTTTTCCTGAGTGGCTTTCATTTCTGCCCTACTTGATTCCATGTTGTCACTAATGGTTTTCTCCAACCTAACCATTGCCTGGGTAATTGTTACCCTGAATTCCCTTTCCAACATACTGTTTATGTCCATATCCAATAGCTCTGATGGAGAGGGCACAGTCTCTGAATTTTTCCTCTATTGGGTGTTCCCTCCTCATAGTCATTTTGGTGAGAGGTGGCTAAATGGATGTGTAATTGAATATATCAACCACAATCCAGGCAAGGTGCACCCTGGAATGCTTCTGAGCAACTGGAAGTCAACACCAAAAAGAAAGAAAAAAGAAAAAAAAAAAAGAATGAAAGAGAGAGCCAGAAAAAAAGAGAAGACCCAGCCAGAATGGGCCCCAAAGGTAAAAATGGACAAATAAAAAAACCGACAAAAAGACCACATACTGGGTCACAAACCAGGACTCAACCCATACCAAAAGATTGAGATTATTTCCTGCATATTCTCAGACCTCAATGCTTTGAAACTGGAACTCAACCACAAAAAAAAGTTTAGAAGGAATTCAAATACTTGGAAGCTAAAGACCACCCTGCTTAAGAATGTTTGGATTAACCAGGAAATTAAAGAAATTAAACAATTAATGGAAACCAAGGAGAATGAAGGCTCTTCGGTCCAAAACCTATAGGATACGGCAATGGCAATCCTAAGGGGGGAATACATAGTCATCCAAGCCTCCTCCTAAAACAAACAAACAAAAAAGCAACAAACAACAACATAAAAAAAAAAAAACCCAGAATACACCAGCCAACCCCACACACAAGAAGGAACATAATCAAGATTAGAGCAGAGATCAATGAGATAGAAACTAGAAATACAGTAGAAAACATCAATGAAACTAGAAGCTGATTTTTTGAAAGAATCAATAAGATCAATAAACCATTGGCCAAACTAATCCAAAAGAAAGGAGAAAGGACCCAAATTAATAAAATTATGAATGAAAGAAAGAGATCACGACTAACACCAAAGAAATAGAAGCAATCATCAGAAATCATTATCAACAGTTATATGCCAATAAGTTAAGCAACCTAGATGAAATGGTTGCATTCCTGGAAACCTATAGACTTCCAAAATGGAATCAGAAAGAAATTGACAACCTGAATAGACCAATATCTAGTAATAAGATTGAAGGTGTGATCAAAAACCTTCCAAAAAAAAAAGAGCCCAGGACCTAACAGATTCCTTGGAGAATTTTACCAAACATTCAAAGAAGAAATACCTATTCTCCTGAAGCTGTTTTAAAAGATAGAAACAAAAGGAAAACTTCCAGACTCTTTTTATGAAGCCAGCATTACCCTGATCTCCAAACCAAGAAAAGACCCCACCAAAAAGGAGCATTTCAGACCAATATCCCTAATGAATATGGATGCCAAGATTCTCAACAAGATCCTAGATAATAGTATCCAATAGTACATTAAAAAGATTATTCACCATGACCAGGTGGGATTTATCCGTGAGATGAAAGGGTGGTTCAATATTCACAAATCAATCAAAGCGACAGACAATAAGAGAAGAGAGAAGAACCACAGACCCTCTCAACTGATGCAGAAAAAGCCTCTGACAAGATAAAGCATCCATTCCTGATTAAAACAATTAAAAGTATAGGGATAAAGAGAACATTCTTCAATTTCATAAAATCTATCTACAAGAAACCTACAGTGAATGTCATTCTCAGTGGGGAAAAGCTGACAGCCCTCCCATTGAGACCAGGAACACGACAAGGATGCCCACTCTCCCACTGTTGTTCAACACAGTACTAGAAGTCCTAGCAACAGCAATGAGACAACAAAAAGATATAAAAGGTATTCAAACTGGCAAAGAAGAAGTCAAACTCTCTCTCTTTGCAGATGACATGATACTTTATATAGAAAACCCAAAAGATTCCACCCCCAATCTACTAGAACACATACAACAATTAAGTAATGTGGCAGGATACAAAAATCAATGTACAGAAATCAGTTGCTTTCTTATACACTAACAATGAAAAAGTAGAAAGGGAAATTAGAGAATTGATTCCATTTACTATAGCAGCAAGAACCATAAGATACCTGGGAATAAACCTAACCAAAGAAAAAAAGGATCTGTACTCAAAGAACTACAGAACACTCATGAAAGAAATTGAAGAAGACACAAAAAGATAGAAGACTATTTCATGCTCATGGATTGGAAAAATAAACATTGTTAAAATGTCTATACTGCCTATAGCCATCTATACTTTCAATATACCATCCTGATAAAAACTCCACTGGAATTTTTTAAAGAGCTGGAACATACAATCCTAAAATTTGTATGGAACCAGAAGAGACCCTGAATTGCTAAGCAAATGTTGAAAAAGAAAAACAAAACTAGGGTTACCATGTTGCCTGATATCAAGCTTTACTACAAAGCTGTGATCACCAAGACAGCATGGTACTGGCACAAAAACAGACATAGACCAGTAGAAAATAGTAGAGAGCCCAGATACAGACCCTCAACTCTATGGTCAAATAATCTTCAACAAAGCAGGAAAAAATATACAGTGGAAAAAAGACAGTTTCTTTAATAAATGGTGCTGGGAAAATTGGACAGCTATATGTAGAAGAATGAAACTCAAACATTCTCTTACACCATACACATAGGTAAACTCGAAATGGATGAAAGACTTCAATGTGAGGCAGGAATCTATCAAAGTCCTTAAGGAGAACACAATTGGTAACCTCTTTGACATTGGCCACAGCAACTACTTTCAAGATAATGTCTGCAAAAGCAAAGGAAACAAAAGTGAAAATGAACTTTTGGGACTTCATCAAGATTAAAAGTTTCTGCACAGCAAAGGAAATAGTCAACAAAACAAAGAGGCAACCCACAGAATGGGAGAAGATAGTCGCAAATGACACTACAGACAAAGGGCTGATATCCAAGATCTGTAAAGAACACCTCAAACTCAACACACACAAAACAGATAGTCACGCCAAAAAATGGGCAGAAGACATGAACAGACACTTCTCCAAAGAAGACATACAAATGGCTAACAGACAAATGAAAAAATGTTCATCATCATTAGCCATCAGGAAGATTCAAATCAAAACCACATTGAGATACCACCTGACACCAGTCAGAATGGCCAAAATTAACAAGACAGTAAACACCAAGTGTTTGAGAGGATGTGGAGAAAGGGGAACCCTCTTACACTGTTGGTGGGAATGCAAGTTGGTGCAACCACTTTGGAAAACAGTGTGAAAATTCCTTAAGAAATTAAAAATAGAGCTTCCCTATGACCCTGCAAGTACGCTACTGGCTATTTATTCCAAAGATAGAGATGTAGTGAAAAGAGGGCCATCTGTACCCCAATGTTCATAGCAGCAAAAATCACAGTCACCAAACTGTGGAAATAACCTAGATGCCCTTCAATGGACGAATGGATAAAGAAGATATGGTTCATATATACAATGGAGTATTAGGCCTCCATTAGAAAAGATGAATACCCAGCTTTTGTATCAACATGGATGGGACTGGAAGAGATTATGCTGAGTGAAATAAGTCAAGCAGAGAGAGTCAATTATCATATGGTTTCACTTACTTGTGAAGCATAAGGAATAGCATGGAGGATATTGGGAGATGGAGAGGAGAAGTGAGTTGGGAGAAATTGGAGAGGGAGATGAACCATGAGAGACTGTGGACTCAGAAACAAACTGAGGGTTTTGGTGGGGGTGGGGGTGAATCTGGTGGTGGGTATTGTGGAGGGCATGTATTCCATGGAGCACTGGGTGTGGTGCAGAAACAATGAATTTTGGAACACTGAAAAAAAATAAAATTAAAAAAAAAAAAGCCACTGAGTAAGGGAGGCTGGTCTTTCATTCACACAAGGTTGGTTTTCACACCTTTGGACACTGGATAAAGTATTATCCATCATTCCTTTGCTTTGCTAATTCTGTCCACAGCAGCAGAGGTGGCCATTTCAATGAGAGGCTGCCATTATCTGTTAGTGACATATCTTCCTTATTCTTTATTTTTTAATCTATGTTATTATGGACTGATCACCCCCACCCCCAGATTTATAGGTGAAGTCTAAACCTCCTGTGACTGTATTCTGAGATAAGGACTTCAGAAGGTAATTAAGGTTGAATGAGGTCATAAGGGTGGAGCTCAAAACCAACAGAACTGGTGCCCTTATAAGAAGAGGAAGAGACATCAGAGAACAGCACTCTCTCATCAAGCACAGAAGAAAGGTCATGGGAGGACACAGAAGAAGGCAACTATATGAAAATCAGTAAGAGATCTCATCTATAACCAAACCTATAGATTCCTTGATTTTGAACTTCTAATTTGTAGAAGTATGAGAAAATATGTTTCTGCTACTTAAGCCATGCAGCCTGTGGTATTTTGTTATGGTAGCCAGAGTGCATGGGCGCATCTATATCTATATCTATATCTATATCTATATCTATCTCCACTTTTTTAAAAAAGTGTTTGTTACTTGTAAATTAAGGTTTTTATTTTTCTCTTTAGGCTATCCTATCTCAGAAGTGCTGCTTTTTTGCTGCCTGGTAGCAGCTTTAACATTATACCTCCCACAGAGAGATAATATCCACACTAATAAAATTAGAAATGACTTTAAATACTAAGAACTATATTGGAGTAAGAACAGAATATCTATCCATCAAAAAAATAACTTATGTGATCTCTATGAAAATCCCAATGCTATTTTTCTTTACAGAAATAATAACAGCTATCCTAAAATTCATATGGGATCCAAGAGAACATGGATAGCCAATATAATCTTGAAAAATAATGAAGTTGGAGTTCTTATATTTCCTGATTTCGAAACTTATCATAAGAAGACAGTACTCAAAACAATGTAGTACTGAAATAAAGACAGACTTTTGGTCAATGGAAAGAACAGAGAATCCAGTAATAAGCTCTCATCTAAATGGTCAAATGATATTTGGCAAAAGTGCCAAGATCATTCAATGGGGGAAAGGAGAGTCTTTTTAACAAATGATATTAGAAAAATAGCAAATTCACAAGCAACACAATGAAGTGCACATTTACTTTACACCATATACAAAACTTAACTCAAAATTGGTTGGACTTAAATATAAGATCTACAACTATACTACTTTTAGAAGGAACAGTCGAAAGTCTTCATGATATAGGATGTGGAAATGAATTCTTTGATATGACATGAAAAGCACAGGGAGCAAAAATAAACACAAAAAAAGTGAATTACATCAAAATTGAAAACTTTTGTGCATAAAGGACATAATCAATAGAGTTAAAGGCAGCCTACAGAATGATAGAAAATATTTGCATATCATATATTTGATAAAGGTTTAATATCTAGAATACACGAAGAACTTCAATTCAACGACAAAACAATCCAATTTAGAAATGGACAGGGACACCTGGGTCACTCAGGCAGTTAAGTGTCTGCCTTCAGCTCAGGTCACGATCCCAGGGTCCTGGAATCAAGTCCCACAGCAGGCTCCTTGCTCAGCAAGGAGCAGATAGATATTCTGCTCTGCCTGTTGTTCCTCCTGCTTGTGCTCATTTTCTTTCTTTCTTTCTGACAAATAAATAAATAATATATTTTAAAGGGAAATAAGTAAAATTTAAAAAAAATGGGCAAAGGACTTGAATAGATACTTTTGCAATAAGATACAGAAATGGCCTATAAATTCAAGAAAAGATGTTCAACATTAGGAAAATGCAAGTCAAAATCACAATGAAATACCACCTCACACCCACTATGATGGTTACTATAAAAAATAAATAAATAACAAGTGTTGTGAAGGATATGAAGAAAAGAGAATCCTTATTCACTATTGTTAGATATATAAAAAAGATGCAATTACTATGAGAAAAAGTATGGAATTTCCTCAAAAAAAAAAAAAACAAACAGAATTACCATATGATCTAGGAATTTCACTTTTGGTTTTATACCTATTACTAACAGAATTGTGTCCCTCAAAATTCCTAACTCCAAGCTCAGAAAGTGATTGTATTTGGATATAGTCTTCAAAGAGATAATGAAATTTAAATGAGTTTGGCCCTAACTTAATATGACGGGTGTTTTTATAAGAAAAGAAAGTTAGGATACAGATTTACCTAGAAGACAGACAACTCAGCGAAAATGGCCATTTACAGGGTTAGAAGAAGAGCCTGAGGAGAAATCAAATGCTATGATCTAAATTATTATGATCTCCCAATATTTAAATGTTAGAATTTTAATGCTCAATGTGATGGTGTTAGGAGGTGAGACCTTTGGCAGGTAAACAGATTGAGGGTAGAATCTTCATGAATGGAATTAGTGCTTTTATAAAAAAGATCCCACAGAGCTCCCCAGCCCCTTCTACCATGTAAGGACACAATGAGAAGTCTGCATCTTGTAAGATAGCCCTCACCCAACAATGCCTCCAAAACTGTGAGAAATGCATTTCTGTTGTTTATAAGCTACCCAGTCAGTGGATTTTTGTTATTGTAGCCCGAAGGGACAAAGACACCAACTCTGAAGCATTATTTGTAATAGCCAAAAAAGATAAAAGTGATCCAAATATCTATTTACATGTGAATAGATAACTAAAAGTAGAATACTATTCAGCTTTCAAAAAGGTAGGAGATTCTGACACCTGCTACATGGGTAAACCTTAAAGATACTATGCTTAGTGAAATAAGACAGTCACTAAAAAACAAAAACAAGAACAAAACAAAAACACCCAATACTGCATGATTCTACTTATAAGAGGAACCTAGAGTAGTCAAATTAAAAAAGACAGAAAGTAGAATGGTGATTGATGGCCTACAGTGAGGGGGAAATGACAGGTTCTTCAGTGGGTATAGAACTTCTGTTTTGCAAGATGAAAAGAGCTCTGAAGATTGGTGGCACAGCGTGAATGCACTTAATACTACTGAACTCTATATCTAAAAATGGTTAAGACAGTAAACTTTATGTTATATGGGTTCTATTGCAACATAAAAAAAGGTCAATGCAATGTGATGATCCTATGTAGCTGTTAGCAGTTGTTGTTGTTGTTGTTGTTGTTTTTAAAGATTTTATTTATTTATTTGACAGAGATCACAAATAGGCAGAGAGGCAGGCAGAGGGGTGGGGGTCGAGCAGGCTCCCCATGAGCAGAGAGCCCGACACGGGGCTAGATCCCAGAACCCTGAGATCACGACCTGAGCTGAAGGCAGAGGCCCAATCCACTGAGCCACCTAGGCCCCCAGTTGTTGTTGTTTTGAACATCAATATGAACACTGATTTGAGTATAGTGTTAGATATATAAAAATAGTTGCCAGACAAGGTACATGATACCTAGTTAAATTTGAATTCAGATAAAAATAGATTATTGTTAGTATACATGTAACCCAAGTATTGCATGGCACATGCTTATACTAAAAATAACATTTGTCCTTTATCTGAGAAGTATATATAACTGTGTACTCTGTTTTTATTTGCTATATATGGAGATTCTAATACAAATGCACATTTTCATGATGCCTTGCCATAAAGAGTGTATGCTATTCTATGCTAAAGAAATGTAGTATCTAATATTTGAGTATTTAGAATTGTAAAGTAAGGGTACATCTGAAATGTCCAGTGACATTCTGAGCACCCTAGGTGGCCCTGGTAAATAATATATATTTATTATTTATTATATTCCTATAAATAAGAATTCTATTCTCTAGTCTTTACTCCTATGGCATGTGAAATTTTTCTACATTTAAACCTACTTGTCTCATTTTGAAATATTATTTTTTCTGGTAGAGGTAATAACTTAAAAGTATGTCCCCCCCAAAAAATAAGTATTTCCTGAGATGTAAAGTAATTGCTTTACACATGTACATACACACACACATACACAGACGCATTTTTGTGACCAAATAAATCTATTAAAGGGTGAGTCAAATCAGTTAAACTTTGCACCTTAAAGAACTGGAGAATCAACAACAAATTAAGCCAACCCACACACAAGAAGGGAAATAATCAAGATTGGAGCAGAGATCAATGAGATAGAAACTAGAGATACAGTAGAACACATCAACGAAACTAGAAACTAGTTTTTTAAAAGAATCAATAAGATTGATAAACCACTGGCCAAACTAATCCAAGAGAAAAGAGAGAAGACCCAAATTAATAAATTATTATTATGAAAAAGGAGAGATCATGACTAACACCAAGGAAATAGAAACAATCATCAGAAATTATTATCAACAGTTATATGCCAGTAAGTTAAGCAATAGATGAAATGGATGTATTCTTGGAAACCTATAAACTTCCAAAACTGAATCAGTAATGAGACTGAAGCAGTGATCAAAAACCTCCCAAAAAACCAGACCCAGGACCTGACGGATTCCCTGGGGAATTATACCAAACTTCCAAAGAAGAAATAATACCTATTCTCCTGAAGCTGTTTTAAAAATCTGAAGCAGAAGGAAAACTTCCAGACTCTTTTTATGAAGCCAGCATTACCTTGATCCCTAAACCAGGCAAAGACCCCACAAACAAGGAGAATTTCAGACCAATATCCCTGATGAACATGGATGCCAAGATTCTCAACAAGATCCTAGCTAATAGGATCCAACTGTACATTAAAAAGCTTATCCACCATGACCAAGTGGGATTTATCCATGGGTTGCAAGAGTGATTCAACATTCACAAATCAACTCAATGTGATAGAACATATCAATAAGAGAAGAACCACACAGTCCTCTCAACTGATGCAGAAAAAGCATTTGAAAAGATAAACTTTGGAAAATTATCTACTGATTCTTAATCACTGTCACCCTAACTCAGATTAGTCAATCAAACAAAACAGTCATTTACAAATAAAGGACAGCAAAAAACACATGAAATTTATGATCAGAATATCTTTGTTTGAATATAGGCTTTGCCATTTTTTGGCATGCTTTTTGGCCAGGTCATATAGCCTCTTCTGTAACACTAATAATAATAATAATACCTACTTTTTGGGATCACTGTCAAAATTGAAACTGAGTGTAAAAATTATAAATCAACCTATCTTATGATAGGAAAATGTGCAGAAAGGTATTAGGACATGACTAATTTGAGAGGAATAAATAAAGGTGGGCTTGACAGGAGGCTGAAGTGATACCAGTGGAGGGTGGGAGGAAGTAGAAAGAAGTAGAAAGAAGGTTCTCAGGAAGCAAAGAGGAGAAATAGACATTAAAAGGCAGAAATGCACGGAAGGGATGATGAAGACAAATCATGGACTTTCTACATATTTCTTGGTCTTTCTCACTTTTGACAAAACAAGTTAATAGAGAAAGAGAATCAGTTGTTATGAATAAAGGAATTGAAGGGCACTTGGGTAGCTCAGTCCAATAAGCATCAGACTCTGAATACCTTGTCAAAATAATAAATTTAATACAATTGTGTAAAGGCATTCAATGAGAAAAGACTAGCAAATTTAATATTCAGTGCTGAAACAGCAATGCATTGATCTAGGAGGAATTAAAAAGGGATCCCTGTCTTACAGCATTTACAAAAATTAACACCAGTTGAATTAAAACACTGATTGTTTTCTGGTGATAGTGCAAGAAAATCTAGATAGTTCATGCGCAATGCTAGACACCTAGAGTATCTAGAAACTCAGAATTTATTAAATGAAATTTAAACCATCTGTATGCAAAAAAATATATACCAAACAAGAAAGATACAATATATCTGGAAAAAATGAAGATGCAAATAGCAGGCCATGAGTTCATTTCAGTAATACACAAAATGTTCTTACAAATTGTCAGGAAAAAATACAAAACAGAGTCTAAAAATGGGCAAAGTTATGAATACACAATGCACCAAGTGCAAATCCAAATGACTAACAACCTTGGAAAAAGGAAATTGACTAATCATTAGGGAAATAGAAATCAATATAATGATTTAACCAGAGCGAAAGTTTATCAGATTTCATATTGATATGGTCATGAGGTTAAAGGGTAGTCTTAGATTGCTGGTTGAAATGTAATGTGATTTAACTGTGTTCAGCCTTCTGTTCTAAAAAGCCTCAGTACTATTAATCTGTAATATGAGAATATGACAATATCTACTAAGAAAAAAATACCTATTCCTTTCCTAGAAAGCTATTCTGTAGAACCAAATGTACCAATTTGGTACTTTACTTATATATAAAGATAACTTCTTTTAAAAAAGATTTTATTTTTATTTATTTATTTGATGGAGAGATATCACAAGTATACAGAGATGCAGGCAGAGGGAGAGGGAGAAGCAGGCTCTCTGCTTAGTGGGGAGCCCAATGTGGGGCTTGATGCCAGGATCCTGGGACCATGACATGAGCCCAAGGCAGCTGCTTAATCAACTGAGCCACCCAAGTGCCCCTAAAGATAACTTTTATAGAGTTGTTCAACGTAATGAAAAACAAAAATGAAAACATGAACCAAGAAACCCAACTCTGTATATGTGTGTATGAGGATGTACATTGATACATATTTACATAGCCTTACATAGTCCATAAAAGGAGAAAAATACATATGAACACACACTGAGTTTTTAGTACTGACCTACCTAAGGGAGAAGGGGAGAGAGTGTTGTAATCAGGAAAAGGAAAGGAAGGAATGAATAAAAGATGTCTTTGCTAAAACAATGTGTGTCATTCCATTTACCAGGAAGAAAAATAATACGGTAAAATATACCCCTCTTTATAGCAGTGGGAATTAAGGGTTTTTTTGTTTGTTTGTTTGTTTTATTTTGTTTTTACTCATTTGGGGTCGTGGAAGGATAATAGATTAGTATTTAGAGATTTCCTATTTATGATGTGATAATGAACTAAAAATCAAATTAATGAAGCCACATCGTAAATTAATTTATTTAATAAAAGAAATAACAACTGCATACACAAGCAGTGAGCTAGAAATGTTTTTTTTTTTTCAAAGCTCATTAAAAATAAGTCCAACTATATTGAATAAAATAAATGAAATAATGGTTTTGGAAATTAAGTTAGACACTTATATCTTCTCATAATGGAGCCTTTACATTATTTGAAATCGGATGAAAACCAGGAAACTTTCTAGTCAATAATTAGCCAATTGATAGTGAATGATCTAGAAATCTGTTCATTTAAATTAGGCTGTAATAAGTCTTAAAGGAAAACTGGAAATTTTAAGTAAAATTGCTTTTCAAGTTAAACTTTTTTTTTTTTTTTTTTTTTTATCTTGGTAGTTTGATTCACTTCAGTTTTAACTGCTGGGAGCAGATCCTTTTTATGTCTATGTTTAAGGAAGTGCTGAAGGTCAGATCACTCAAAGCCAACCCCATCAGGCCTCCTACCAAGATAATCTCTAAAGAGGTCAGAGGTGGGATTGACACAGAGAAGTGGCAGATTTTACCAGTCCAGTTCAAGGGATTTCTCACTGTCCTCATAGGGGACCCCTTTTCAATGGAAAGATCAAGGGTTCCAATGAGAAGGCAATGGAAATCCCTCCATTTTATGTAAATTTATTTTTTCTTGAGGTGAAAGTAACAAAACATTTATATTCTTAATAGAGATTATAGTGTTTTGCTGAAGGCAAGTTATTTATTTGGGGTTTACTAGTGCTCAACTGAATTGTGTCTCAATTCATAAGGTGAAGTCTTAATCCCCAGAGTGACTGACTGTACTTGGAGACAGGGCCAGTGACAATGTGCTAAAGGTGAAATAAAACCATAATAGTGGGGTCCTAATTCAGAAGGGATGGTGTCCTTTTAAGAAGAGGAGAGATACCTATGCTTGTAAGCATTTGGAGAGAAGGTGGCCATGTGCAAACCAGCAAGCGAGCTCTCACTAGAAACTGAATGCTGCTGGTGCCTTGATCTTGAACTTTCAGTCATGGAAATGTGAGAAAATAAATTTCTCTTGTTTAAGCTGCCCAGTCTACGGTATTTTGTTATGGCAACCTGAGCAGACTAAAACAACTAACTAGTAAAACAATGAACCTGTGTGTTTTCAGTTTTATCTGTGGTTGCCTTGATTCTTTTGATCTCTGACAAAGGTGATGAAGATTCATTTTGAGTCAATAATTTCATTATAATCATTTTTTTTTTTTTTTACTTAACAAGAGTGCACTTACTATCAAAATCATAGTGTATGAAAGCTTCCATAATTTTATATTTCAATTTGTTTTCACATATTTAGAGAGTATTTGGGAAATGAGGATTTGGCATTTTCTGTTTTTTATACTTAAAAATCATATTTACACAATTTTCCCAACATAGAATTTGAGATGATGATGGATAAAGCTTACCTGATACAAAGTTCAGCTCCTTCTTTATGCTTGAAGATAGATGTTTAAGAGTAAGTGTCTGGGCTTCAGTATTTCAGACTCAGAAGTATAAGGAGTTTGTTGAATGTCAACTGCAAGATTTTTATTATACAAATGAAAGCACTGATTGACTAAAGGGAAGTTAAATGTCTTACCCTCAATGATAAATTTTGTCAGGAGTGAGAAAGGGAAAAATTTGCTGACATAGTGGCAGTGAAAACTGAAACGCAAATCACAACTTCACAGTATATCCTGAATCATAAAATAAATAGAAGGTGCCAGAGAAATCATGTTTATCACCCATCATCTAAACTCATTCTTTTAATACCAGTTAAACTTAGACCTGAGTGGTTTAGAACAGACACACACAAACTGATCAACAGTGATTTTACATGGGCTCACAAATCTTAAAGACGGAGACTTCCCACAGTTCCAGCAACCCTTGCATTTACACAATCTGACCAATGCTTCCCAAGGTCATCCCTTGACTCCAGCACACAAAACTCCAGAAGTTCTCTTTCCCTGACTTCATTCTCTTTCTTTTGCAGTACCCTACAAATTCCCATGGTGTGTAGACTCTTTTGCTGCATCAAGTAATAACTTTTGGCCACAGGTGTGTACCTGGTGGTTTTTGGTCAATGGAAATTAAAGTTAGTCAAACCAATAGTAAGAAATCATAGAATTCTTTGGATTCCATTTCAGAAAGACTCTCACTTCCCCCCTTTCATTTTATCCTGGCAAAAGTCCACTCCATTTTTCAAACTGGATTTCTGGTGAAAAGAAATCCTATCTTTCCACTTTGGCCTTTATTTATTTTCCATTTTGAAGATTATAATGGGAAACATCTTAAAGAATATTAGTTTCTGAATTCAGCACCAATGGCAAAAATTGTATATAATCAAAATACTCTAGAAAAGCTATATTAAATCTTGACTAAAAATAATATGTATTGTTTGGTATAAGCACATTTATTCAATACAGTAAATTCATATCTGATGTAACTATGTATCATAATATAATGAACAAAATTACACATTGCACACATTGATGATATTCATGTTAAGGTTTGATAGGGGATTTTAATTATTATTGTTAATTCTTTTTCTACCTGTTTTTCATAAGCTTCCAAAGATATATTTTTATTAATTAAAATTCACAAATGATATAACTACATTGTAACACTGACAATCCAGAGCCTACTGATATATTTCAATATATGTGTTCCACTTGAAATGCTAACAGTCCTCAGACAATATACACTAATTTTATTTAAAGGTCATGCTAAGAGAGATCTATAAAAGCTACAATGCTGGATAAGTCCAGTCACTGCTAGCAAGTATCCAACTAATTAGCTTTTAAGAACTCCAAATATGTATTTTCAAATTATCTTGAAATCACATAAAATTGGAAATGCTTAAAAAAAAAAGTACACAATAAAAATTAGAATTGCTTAAAATCAAGTGTATATTAATTCCATATGTAGGAACATCAGATTTTTCCCAAAATGTAAGTATCAGAATAGAACTTTAGTATATACTTTAGAGAACTTTAGTATATTAGCTAATGAAAATATAAAGCAGTATAGTAGAATAACATTTGATGCTTGATTCTGAAAATAGTTTTTGAATTAGCCTATTTCAGATATTTGCAGCATTATCTTGGGCAAGTCACTTGAACTCTCTGAGATGGTTTTTTATCAGATTAATAGATGCTCTGTCTGCCTATCACGTTTATTGTGGAGGTCAACAGGAATGATGTAGACATGGAATGCTTTATAAACTACATAAAGAAACTACATATATATTCAGTGAAAATGAGAGGTTCTAAAATCACATGGCAAAATAAGTGAAAATATTCCATGATAAAATTGTCTTTTTCATGAAAATAACTTTTTTGGTCATTATGTTCACTATAATGTCAGATTAAATATTGCTTAGCAAAATGTAATGAAAAACACATTTCTACCATGTGGAAGCTTAATGACCTTAATATAATCACTTAGCTTCTCTGAGCCATACTTTTCTCATTTGCAAGTTTGAGATAAAGAAGAGCAGAAAATTGCAATCAGATGAGGTTACTGGTCATAGTGGCTGAAATGGCAAAATAGTGCCTGATCCCTTCTACTTTGTCTTCAACAGTATTTCCCTATTTGGTTTCTGTGTCTTCCCTCCGCTCCCTATGAATCATCCCCCCACTCTCCACGTCAAGGCTAGAACACAAAACACAACAAAACAAAACAAAACAAAAGTCAAGTTATTTCTAAGAACTCTAGGCAAATTCTCATCACTCTTTCAATATAGTTCAGCCTTGGCAAATGTATATTCCCATATAAGAGGTTCTGTTCTACCTAATAAAGAATCATCAGCAGCTTTTCCCTGCTATGTAAGCTAATTAAAGGTAGAAGAACAGAGGACATAAAGAGATGGCTTAACTTTAAAAAATACAACCTTCCCTAAATTTTTAATACATGCCTTCTTGCCAATTGCTTTTGTTAGTTACTGGTCAGATTACAAGATGCTACAACTATATATTTTCACAGCAACCTGTGAAAATTTTCACATTTTTATTCAAATGAGATGTCCTTTCTACTAAATGTGATGTTGACTTCTGGAAGCCAACAAAAAGTGATAAACTAAGGTTAGCAAGCATTATGCTGTTCCCTTACCTGAGAGCCAAATGACTCTTGCATTGCCATGTTTTACTCAGAAATCTGATGTGTTATTATCACACATGACAAAATAACTTTTATTACATCTCAACATTTAGTATGAAATTACAAACTAAAGAAAAATTCCTTTTAGTTTTTTTCTTAAATTATGGCTAGTATGAATTACTTTTGCATCTTCTTTAATAAACTGTAATAAAACAGACTAAAACCTGTTGTAATAACTTGTCTATTCTAACAGACAGGAAAACATACCCAATTAAAAAGAATTAAGAAACATAAGCACTGAGTTGATGAAAATAAAACCACAGAATATTTAATTATGTGATGAGTTCAGATTATGTAGACAATATTGAAAATTATGAGAAAGAAATCCCAAAATATTTTTCCCCTTTTGGTGGCAGAATTTTTAAGTTGTGAATTAATGAGATTGTGTTTTTAGCTAACCAACTTCATATTGCCTTATTTTAAATCTCCATAAATCATGTCTAATTTTTTAGCCAAAAATGAATGAAATGACAAAAGCTTTTAATAATTCATAAAGCACTAAAAGAAACAACTAAAATTGTATTCAGCCAGCAAAGACAGAAACTCTGTGATTTTTTTTATTGATATCCACATTTTCATAGTAATTATAAAACAAAACATATCTCTACTTCACATGGATTATTTGGCAACAAGTATTTTATAGTGATTGATTCTGTACAGACATGTAGAGCTACAGTTCAGATTTATACTCAGAAAAATCTTACAGTACTGAATGTTTTAACTACAATGAGTGGCTGAGTTTAAGTAATTTTGGTTTATTTATATTGATATTTTATAAATACAATGAAGATTTCTTTGGGATTCATTTACTCCTTGGTATCAAATGAAACTCTATAAGGATATTTGTATGATCATTACTTGTGAATTTAACAAAAGGCTATGTCATGTTTGGCCCTAGACCTAGAGGAAAGCAATTGAGGTTATACAAAGCTTTAGATGTCACTCCTCTAACCCAGGTTTTTGTGTCAATGCCGCTCTAATTCTAACTGAATTAAGTCCTAATTCTCAGTCTCCATTGACAATTTTCCACTTTGAGAACTGTTATGGACTGAACTGTCTGTAATCCCTATGTTGAAGCCTTAAGTCCATGTGACTGTATTTAGAAATAAAGCCTTACAGGTGGTAGTTGAGGTTAAATGGTATTATAAGGTTGGGGCCCTAATCCTATAGGGCAAGTATCATTATAAGAAGAGATAGATCCACCAGAGCTTTCTCCCTCACCACATGTGCATGGGGACACAGCAAGGAGGTAGCCATCAACAAACCAGGAAGAGAGGTCTCACTAGAAACCAACCCTAATGGTTACCTTGATCTTGGATGTCTAGAGTCTTGAACTGTTAAAAAATAAGTTCTTGTTTAATTCACTCCATCTGTGGTATTTTGTTATGGTGGCCCAAACCAACTAACACAGGAATCCAGTCTGCCTTTTCAGTCTTACCTCCTCCTTCTCTTATTGTAACTGCATCCTGTCTTTCACTTATAATCTTTTTCTTATTTACGTCCCACATTTACCTGCTGAATTCTACCTAAATGCTGAAGCCTGTGTCAAATTCACCTTGGAAATAGATTTCTTTCTTCTTTCCCATATGTTCCCCTCCCCCAATAACATATAATCTCTACTGCTTGCAGTCCCATTAACATTTTGCATATCTCCAGTGTAGACACGATATATTATCTCAAATTCTATCTGTTTGGTCATCTGTCTCACCTCTTCTATTGGATCAATGAGACAATATATAAATTAGTTAACTCTTTTTGAGTGTCCACTGTGTACCAATTTATGGTTACCACTTACTAGGTGTTCTTTATTGTTGTTACTATTGTTAAATAAAAATTAGAAGAATGAAAAAAATAACAACAGCAATAATAGACAATAGAGAAAGGCAAATTTCAACTCAATATAAATTGTGTCTCACAATCACAGTTGTTAGAAAATAAGGAAGAGTCAGTGTCTCACCAATACAGTAGTTTTTCAAACAAGATGTTGAAGACAGAAGTCTTTTGTAAGGAAGGATGGGATGAGATTACCTCCATATTTCCTTTCATTTACTCTATACTGGGCCTTGAACACAGATATATTAAGTAATTTTTAGTTCTATTTGAGTTGGTTGTATATCAGGCTAGGTAACTAGTATAATCCCTGTGCAGTTATCAACAAATAAGTAAGATATGTAACTAAACAAAGGTAAGCACCACAAACTAATTTATATCTCACTATACTGTACTGCTTCCTTTATGCTGGAATCCTTTATGTGGAACTCATATGAGCTCGCTATTGAATTTGTGGGGCTAAGAATCAATTCTCTCATTTAGAAAGAAGAAGCTATGTAAAATTTTGCCCCAGATTCTTTACTTAAAATAGTTCCCAGTACAGAACATTTTCTTTCTATTTTTCTTCTCACTCCAGCTGCCTAAAAATCTTTTTTCTCCCTTGCTATCATTTTATGAATTATTCCATATCTGGCCTTAACATAGGATTTCATAAAACAATAGAGATATCTCTGTCTCTGTAGATATACCTATATTCTTTTTTTTTTAGGATTTTATTTATTTGTTTGACAGACAGAGATGACAAGTAGGCAGAGAGGCAGGCAGATAGGGGGAAGTGGGCTCCCTGCTGAGCAGCCCGATGTGGGACCTGATCCCAGGACACTGGGATCATGACCTGAGCTGAAGGCAGAGGCTTTAACCCACTGAGCCACCAAGGTGCCCTGTGATACACCTATATTCTAATGGAGGTTTTGGAATGCAAAGTAAAACATAATTAGTCTGAAAAGAACTGACCTGGAGATATTTTTATGATATTTATTTTAAAAATTAAGTTGAAACCTAACATACATTTCAGGTAACCTACTTGACACATTATTTTAAGTTAATAACTAATTATTCTTATCTTTTAAAGCATATGCAAAAAAAAAATTACAATGTATTTTAGAGCTGTTTTTTCCCAGGATGAGGTTTACATCTTTATTTTTTAAAAGATTTATTTATTTAAGAGAGAGAGATCATTGGGCAGTGGGAGGAGAAGGTGACTCCTCACTGAGGGCAGAGCTTGATTCAGGCCTTGACCACACAACCCTGAGATCATGATCTAAGCTGAAATCAAGTTGCCCTGAGGTTTGCATCTTTAATAGAAAATGTATTTTGAGGGGCACCTGGGTGGCTCAGTCACTTAAGCATCTGCATTTGGCTTGGGTCATCAATTCCAGGACCCTGTGATGGAGATCCTGGGATGAACCCCTGCATTGGGCTTCCTGCTCAGTGGACAGTCTGCTTCTACCTCTCCCTCTGCCCTTCCCGATGCTTGTGTTCTCTCTTTCTCAAATAAATAAATAAAATCTTAAAAATATATATATTTTGACAATTCTCTATTTTAAAATATATGTCAAATCAAATCATGTTTTTTCCCAATTAACCTAGAGCCTGAGAATTCTCAGATTCTGATAGTAAAAATTTCATATTTATGTACTCCCTCCTTTGAAAAAGATTATATATCAGTGTTCTTTGCCATGTAACTTGTCTGCCTTGTATAAAAGTAGTATACTTGTATACCCAATTGATTTTAGGGTTGGCCATGTTAATTGATTTAGCCAATGAAATAGGAACAAAAGCAAAAATATATCAGTTTTGTGCAGAAGTTTCTTATTTCTGCCCTTGCAATGAAAGAACAGCATATATTCAGAAAATGTCTCCTTTAGCCTGGGTTCCAGAATAAGAAAACTGAAGGAGAAGACCATAGCCCTAAATTAGAAAACCTGAGTCTGACACAGCCTTAAGTTGAACTACAAATGACCTGAAGACTATTTTGTAAGGGAGGCAGAAGTTTGCTACTGTAAACCACTGCAATTTGGGATTATTTGACTAAACAAAGAATTTAGATATTATGATGGCCTTATCAAATATCTACCAAAGACAATCTTTACTATCTAAGACCTGGCAAATAATTGACTGGGATTCAAAAGACATCAAAATCTAGCTTATATTGGTAAGTTTATCTGAAAATCCAACAAATTATCTTTTTAGGCCTGTAGCCTTTAAAATTTTCCCTGGAGACTTCCACTTTTCTGTAGATGGAGTAGACATACTTCTTTCTATTTTTCCCCACTGAGTACAATGGAAAGCCTGGGCATTCTATATAAAATAAAGATAAGAAGACTCGGAAAGATGGAGAGAAGGAAATAGATTGTTCAGGGACCTCAGAAACTGATGCTCAACAGTGTTTAGTATTCTAGGTTTTCTTTTGCCTAATATACCCTAGACCTGAAGCTGAAGAAATGGGCAACAAGGAAGTATAATACAGCACAGGCAAAAAATTCACAATTAAATCCTGTTTTCTCTATTCAAAGGTGCAGTCTAGCAAGACAGAACTTTTAAATAAGAGCTGCTTTACTCCAGGCAAACACCACAGAAAAACTGTGGCCCCACTCCAACCACACCAGCAAATGCTAAGTGGGGAACTTAGACTTCTATATCTGCAAGGCTGTCACGGCAACTAAACATGTCACTAGAATCCCAAACAGGGAAGTGAAAGTTTTACCCCCAATGGATGGTAACAAAGAGGACACCTTGACCCCTCTCCACTAGAATACTGTCAACGGAGACCTAGAAGAGAGTCAGAAGGTTTACCATTACCTGGTTGTAATGAGGTCGCTTTCACCATAATGTCAATGGAGCCCACAAGAAGACCACTCTGCCTAGCAGTAACAAAGAACCACCCCTGCCCTGAATGCCTCCACAAATAAAACAGCATATGCTGGTTAAAATTAGAATGTAAGAAAGATACTTGATGAAAACACATCAAAAGAAAGCAAGAGTGGAAAAAATATACATTGGAAAAAAGACAGTCTCTTCAATAAATGGTGCTGGGAAAACTGGACTGCTCTATGTAGAAGAATGAAACTCGACCATTCTCTTAAACTGTACACAAAGATAAACTCAAAATGGATAAAAGACCTCAACGTGAGACAGGAATTCATCAGAATCCTAGAGGAGAACATAGGCAGTAACCTCTTCGATATCAGCCACAGCAACTTCCTTCAAGATATATCTCCAAAGGCAAAGGAAACAAAAATGAAAATAAACTTTTGGGACTTCATCAAAATCAAAAGCTTCTGCACAGCAAAGGAAACAGTCAAGAAAACAAAGAGGCAACCCATGGAATGGGAGAAGATATTTGCAAATGACAGTACAGACAAAAGGTTGATATCCAGGATCTATAATGAACTCATCAAACTCAACACACAAAACAGATAATCATATCAAAAAATGGGCAGAAGTATGAACAGACACTTCTTCAATGAAGACATACAAATGGCTATTAGACACATGAAAAAATGTTCATCATCACTAGCCATCAGGGAGATTCAAATTATAACCACATTGAGATATCACCTTATACCAGTTAGAACGGCCAAAATTAGCAAGACAGGAAACAATATGTGTCAGAGGGGATGTGGAGAAAGGGAAACCCTCTTACACTGTTGGTGGGAATGCAAGTTGGTGCAGCCACTTTGGAGAACAGTGTGGAGATTCCTCAAGAAATTAAAAATAGAGCTTCCCTCTGACCCTGCAATTGCACTACTTGATATTTACCCCAAAGATACAGATGTAGTGAAAAGAAGGGCCATCTGTACCCCAATGTTTATAGCAGCAATGGCCACGGTCGCCAAACTGTGGAAAGAACCAAGATTCCCTTCAACAGACGAATGGATAAGGAAGATGTGGTCCATATACACTCTGGAGTATTATGCCTCCATCAGAAAGGACGGATACCCAACTTTTGTAGCAACATGGACAGGACTGGAGGAGATTATGCTGAGTGAAATAAGTCAGGAAGAGAGAGTGAATTATCATATGGTTTCACTTATTTGTGTAGCATAACAAATAACATGGAGGACAAGGGACAAGGGGAGTTAGAGAGGAGAAGGGAGTTGGGGGAAATTGGAAGGGGAGGTGAACCATGAGAGACTATGGACTCTGAAAAACAATCTGAGGGGTTTGAAGCGGTGGGGGGTGGGAGGTTGGGGGAACCAGGTGGTGGGTATTAGAGAGGACACAGACTGCATGGAGCACTGGGTGTGGTGCAAAAAACAAGGAATACTGTTATGCTGAAAAAAAAAAGAAGCAAGAGTGACTATATTACTATTGGATAAAACAGACTTCAGAGCAAAGAAAATTATGAGAGACGGGGATATTATATAATGGTAAAAAGTCCAATTTACCACAGCAATAAAATACAGCCATCATAATTCTTTGAGCACCAAACTGTTGTTGAGCTACAAAATATATACAACCAAACCTGAGAGGACTGAAAGGATGAAATGAACATCTTCACAATTATAATTGGAGACCTCAACACCCCTTTTTCAACTACAACTAGGAATAAAGTTAGCAATTATTTGGAAGAGTTTAATAATACCATTAATCAACAGGATCTAACTGGCATTTATAGAACATTCTACCTGATAATAGTAGAAAACATGTTCTTTTCAAATTCTCATGGAATAAATACCAAATATACCATTATCTTAGGCCTTGAACTTCAAAAAATTTTAAAACTTGAGGGAATCCTGGGTGACTCAGTCAGTTTAGCATCTGCTTTCAGCTCAGGAAATCCCAAGGTCCTGGAATTCAGTCCCACATCAGATTCCTTGTTCAGCGAGGAGCATGCTTCGCCCTCTCCCTTTGCCTGCTGCTCCCCCTGCTCATGCTCTTTCTCCTTTTCTCTCTCTCCAGCAAATAAATAAATAAATCTTAAAAAATTTTAAGACTTGAAATCCTATAGCATGTGCTCTCTGATCACAGTGGAATCAAAGTAGAAATAAATAACAGAAAAACAAGAAGAAAACTTAAAACACTTGAAAATTAAATTACACCCTTTTAAATAATCCATGAATCAAAATTTTAAAGAAAAATTTAAAAATGCCTTGAAGTAAATGAAAATACAACAAATCAAATTTTGTGGGCTACAGATAAAGCAGTGCTAAGAGGAAAATTTGTAGCACTAAAAATATACATTAGAAGAGAAAAAGTCTAGGGGTGCCTGGGTGGTTCAGTGAGTTAAAGCCTCTGGCTTTGGCTCATGTCATGATCCCAGGGTAGTGGGATCAAGCCCCACATCAGGCTCTCTGCTCAGCAGACTCTGTCAAGAAAATAAAAAATCTTTAAAAAAAAGAAAAGAAAAAGTCTCGATGCAACAATCTAAGCATCTACCTTAAAAAAATAAAAAAATAAAAAAAGAAGAGTAAAATAAGCCTGATAAAAACTGAAAAAAAAATTAAAAATGAATGTAAGAGAATAAATAAAGTGAAAACAGGAAAACGACAGAGAAAAATCAATTAAACCATAAGCTAGTTCTTTGTAAAGTCTAATCAAATTAACAGATCTCCAGCAACAATGGCAAAGAATAAAAGAGATGACACACAATGAAATGTTATGGGATATTACTGCAGACACTGTTGACTTAAAAGGATAAAAGGGGCATACTCCAAATAACTTTCCTTACATAATGTGACAGTTTCCACAAAATGGACCAATTCCTCAAAGAAAACCAATAACCACAACTCACCTGATATGAAATAGACTGAATATTACTTCTATATAACAACTAAGAAAATTGAACTACTAAGAAAATTGAATTTAAAAACTCCCCGTAAAGAAATTTCAACAACAGGCAGCTTTACTGGAAAACTCCACAAACATCTAAAGATGAATTAACAGCAATTTTATAATCTCTTTGGAGAAAATAGAAAAAAAGAAAAGGAACAT